>NC_081279.1:3679130-3979130 GCF_030490865.1 Poecile atricapillus
TAGCCTTGGGGACATCTGGGTTGTCACCTTGGGGACATCTGGGTTGTCACCCTGGGGACATCTGGGTTGCCACCTTGGGGACATCTCGGTTGTCACCCTGGGGACATCTCGGTTGTCACCCTGGGAACATCTGGGTTGTCACCCTGGGGACACCTGGGTTGTCACCCTGGGGACATCTGGGTTGTCACCTTGGGGACAATTTGTCCAGAGCCTTGGTGACATCTGGGTTGTCACCTTGTGGACATCTGGGTTGTCACCTTGGGGACAATTTGTCCAGGGCCTCGGGGTCAGATCAGCTTGGAGACATCTTGGGGACATCTGGGTTGTCACCCTGGGGACATCCGGGTTGCCACCTTGGGGACAATTTGTCCAGAGCCTTGGGGACATCTGGGTTGTCACTTTGGGGACATCTCGGTTGTCACCCTGGGGACACCCTGGCCACGTCCCGTGCGGAGCTGCGTGTCCCCTGTCCCCCACCCCCGCTGTCCCCTCCTTACTGGGCACGGGGGGCTCCTCGGGGGGGGTCTCCTCCTCCTTGGGGGGGCTGCGGACCCCCAGCACCCTCTGAGCCAGCCCCAGCAGCCGCTGCCGCAGCGACGCCTCCTCCTCCTCCTCCTCTTCCTCCTCTGTCAGCTCGATGCCTGGGGGACACGGGGGGACAATGTGGGGACACGGGGGGACAATGTGGGGACATGGGGGGACATGTGGGGACATGTGGGGACATGGGGGACATGTGGGGGACATGTGGGGACATGTGGGGGACATGAAGGGACATGTGGGGACATGTGGGGACATGTGGGGACATGTGGGGGACACGGGGGGGACATGTGGGGGACACGGGGGGGACATGTGGGGGACATGGGGGACACGTGGGGGACACGGGGGGACATGTGGGGGACGTGGGGGACATGTGGGGACATGTGGGGGACACGGGGGGGACATGTGGGGGACATGTGGGGGACATGTGGGGACATGTGGGGGACATGAAGGGACATGTGGGGACATGGGGGGGACATGTGGGGACATGTGGGGGACACCAGGGGACATGGGGGGACATGTGGGGACATGTGGGGACATGTGGGGGACACGGGGGGACACCAGGGGACATGTGGGGACATGTGGGGACACGGGAGGGACATGTGGGGACAGGTGGGGGACATGTGGGGGACATGTGGGGGACACGGGGGGGGTCACAGCCGTGTCCCCAAGCCCAGGGGGTGTCCCCAAGCCCACGGAGGTGTCCCCAAGCCCAGGGGGTGTCCCCAAGCCCAGGGGGTGTCCCCAAGGCCAGGGGGTGTCCCCAAGCCCAGGGGGGTGTCCCCAAGGCCAGGGGGTGTCCCCAAGGCCAGGAGGTGTCCCCAAGCCCAGGGAGGTGTCCCCAAGGCCAGGGGGGTGTCCCCAAGCCCAGGAGGTGTCCCCAAGCCCAGGGGGTGTCCCCAAGGCCAGGGGGGTGTCCCCAAGCCCAGGGAGGTGTCCCCAAGCCCAGGAGGGTGTCCCCAAGCCCAGGGGCTGTCCCCAAGGCCAGGGAGGTGTCCCCAAACCCAGGGGGGTGTCCCCAAGGCCAGGAGGGTGTCCCCAAGCCCAGGGAGGTGTCCCCAAGGCCAGGGGGGTGTCCCCAAGCCCAGGGGGGTGTCCCCAGGGTCAGGAGGTGTCCCCAAGCCCAGGGGGGTGTCCCCAAGGCCAGGGGGGTGTCCCCAAGGCCAGGGGGGTGTCCCCAAGGCCAGGGAGGTGTCCCCAAGCCCAGGGGGGTGTCCCCAAGCCCAGGGGGTGTCCCCAGGGCCCAGGGGGGTGTCCCCAAGGCCAGGGAGGTGTCCCCAAGCCCAGGGAGGTGTCCCCAGGGTCAGGAGGTGTCCCCAAGGCCAGGGAGGTGTCCCCAAGGCCAGGGGGGTGTCCCCAAGCCCAGGGGGGTGTCCCCAAGCCCAGGGAGGTGTCCCCAAGCCCAGGGGGTGTCCCCAAGCCCAGGGGGTGTCCCCAGGGCCCAGGGGGGTGTCCCCAAGGCCAGGGGGCTGTCCCCAAGGCCAGGGAGGTGTCCCCAAACCCAGGAGGGTGTCCCCAAGCCCAGGAGGGTGTCCCCAAGCCCAGGGAGGTGTCCCCAGGGCCCAGGAGGTGTCCCCAAGCCCAGGGGGGTGTCCCCAAGCCCAGGGAGGTGTCCCCAAGGCCAGGGAGGTGTCCCCAAGCCCAGGGAGGTGTCCCCAAACCCAGGGGTTGTCCCCAGGGCCCAGGGGGGTGTCCCCATGTCCCCTCTCACCACAGTGGGCCAGCAGGTCATTGTGGAAGTCCAGCAGCTCGTCCCGGATGTCCCCGGGCACCGGACACTCCTCATCCTCAGCCCCCGCCTTGTACTGCATCAGCATGTTGATCTGGGGACACGGGGACATGTGGGACATGTGGGGACACGTGGGGACATGTGGGACATGTGGGGACATGTGGGGACATGTGGGGACACGTGGGGACACGTGGGGACATGGGGGGACACTTGGGGACACGTGGGGACACGTGGGGACACTCGGGGACATGGGGGGACACAGGGGGACACAAGGAGTGGCACCACCCCCCAGCCATCACCCCCTGTTTGTCCCTCGTGCGTGTCCCTGTGTGCCCCACGTGTCCCCACACTGTCCCCACACGCTGCTCCCGTGTCCCCATGCTGTCCCCATGCTGTCCCTGTGTCCCCACACTGTCCCCACACGCTGCTCCCGTGTCCCCACACTGTCCCCATGCTGTCCCTGTGTCCCCACACTGTCCCCACACGCTGCTCCCGTGTCCCCATGCTGTCCCCATGCTGTCCCTGTGTCCCCACACTGTCCCCATGTCCCCACACTGTCCCATACTGTCACTGCAGTGTCCCCACACTGTCCCCTGTGTGTCCCCATGCTGTCCCCACCCTGTCCCCTGTGTGTCCCCACCCTGTCCTCCGTGTGTCCTCTCTCTGTCCCCTGTCTCCCTGTCTGTCCCCCGTGTGTCCCCTCTCTGTCCCCTGTGTGTCCCCTCCCTGTCCCCCATATGTCCCCATGCTGTCCCCTGTATGTCCCGTGTCCCCCCGTGTGTCCCCTCTGTGTCCCCCATGCTGTCCCCTGTGTGTCCCCTCTCTGTCCCCTGTCTCCTCTCTGTCCCCGTGTCCCCATCCTGTTCCCTGTGTGTCCCCATGTTGTCCCCATGCTGTCCCCTGTGTGTCCCCTGTGTGTCCCCGTGTGTCCCCTGTGTGTCCCCTGTGTGTCCCCTGTGTGTCCCCTCTCTGTCCCCTCTGTGTCCCCTGTGTGTCCCCATGCTGTCCCCATCCTGTTCCCTGTGTGTCCCCCGTGTGTCCCCCGTGTGTCCCCTGTGTGTCCCCTGTGTGTCCCCTCTCTGTCCCCTGTGTGTCCCCATGCTGTCCCCACCCTGTCCCCTGTGTGTCCCCTGTGTGTCCCCTCTCTGTCCCCTGTGTGTCCCCCGTGTGTCCCCCGTGTGTCCCCTGTGTGTCCCCATGCTGTCCCCACCCTGTCCCCTGTGTGTCCCCCGTGTGTCCCCTGTGTGTCCCCATGCTGTCCCCTGTATGTCCCCTGTGTCCCCCCGTGTGTCCCCTCTGTGTCCCCCATGTGTCCCCCGTGCTGTCCCCTCTCTGTCCCCTCTGTGTCCCCTGTGTGTCCCCTGTGTGTCCCCCGTGTGTCCCCTCTCTGTCCCCCGTGTGTCCCCCATGTGTCCCCTCTGTGTCCCCCCATGTGTCCCCTCTGTGTCCCCTCTCTGTCCCCATGCTGTCCCCCGTGTGTCCCCACCCTGTCCCCTGTGTGTCCCCTGTGTGTCCCCTGTGTGTCCCCTGTGTGTCCCCTGTGTGTCCCCTCTCTGTCCCCTCTCTGTCCCCTGTGTGTCCCCCATGCTGTCCCCTGTATGTCCCCTGTGTCCCCCCGTGTGTCCCCTCTGTGTCCCCCATGTGTCCCCTCTCTGTCCCTGTGTGTCCCCTGTGTGTCCCCCATGTGTCCCCTGTGTGTCCCCCGTGTGTCCCCTGTGTGTCCCCCATGTGTCCCCTCTGTGTCCCCCCATGTGTCCCCTCTGTGTCCCCTCTCTGTCCCCCGTGTGTCCCCTGTGTGTCCCCTGTGTGTCCCCTCTCTGTCCCCTCTCTGTCCCCATGCTGTCCCCCGTGTCTCTCCATGCTATCCCCTGTCTGTCCCCTCTCTGTCCCTGTGTGTCCCCTGTGTGTCCCCTGTGTGTCCCTTGTGTGTCCCCTGTGTGTCCCCTGTGTGTCCCTTGTGTGTCCCCTGTGTGTCCCCCGTGTGTCCCCGTGTGTCCCCCGTGTGTCCCCCGTGTGTCCCCCGTGTGTCCCCGTGTGTCCCCCGTGTGTCCCCCGTGTGTCCCCCGTGTGTCCCCCGTGTGTCCCCTGTGTGTCCCCCGTGTGTCCCCCGTGTGTCCCCCGTGTGTCCCCACCTGTTCCTGGGGCGGTGAGCGGAACTCCCGCGTGCGCCGGGCGGTCTCTGCGGCGGACATGGTGAGTGCCCGCATCAGGCGGCCGTAGCGGCGGCGCTGGTCGCGCTGCAGCCGCTGCACGTGGCGCTCCGAGAAGGCCACGATGGCCTCCACGCGGTGCTGCAGCTCCCGCTCGCACAGGTGCTGCAGCAGGTGGCACATCTGCGGGGACACGGGGGTGTTGGGGACGTTGGGGACAGCGGGGACATCGGGGGAGTTGGGGACATTGGGGGTGTTGGGGACATCAGGGGTGTTGGGGACATTGGGGGCATTGGGGACGTTGGGGATGTTGGGGACATTGGGGGCATTGGGGGGATTGGGGACATTGGGGACATTGGGAGCATTGGGGACATTGGGGCATTGGGGACATTGGGGGTGTTGGGGACATCAGGGGTGTTGGGGACATCAGGGGTGTTGGGGACATCAGGGGTGTTGGGGACATTGGGGTCATTGGGGACATTGGGGTTATCGGGGACATTGGGGGTGTTGGGGACATTGGGGACATCAGGGGCACTGGGGACACTGGGGACATCAGGGACATCAGGGACATTGGGGACATTGAGGGGATTGGGGACATTGAGGACATCGGGGGCATCGGGGGAATTGGGGACATTTGGGACATTGGGGACACCATGGGGATGGGAGATGGGGACAGGGACCCCAGGGAGGGGACACAGGGACCTCAGAGAGGGGACACAGGGACCC
Source organism: Poecile atricapillus (assembly GCF_030490865.1). Lineage (NCBI taxonomy): Eukaryota > Metazoa > Chordata > Aves > Passeriformes > Paridae > Poecile > Poecile atricapillus. The sequence continues at coordinate 3,684,273 of NC_081279.1, forward strand.
CAGGGAGGGGACACAGGGGACAGGGACTCCAGGGAGGAGGGGACACAGGGACCCCAAAGAGGGGACACAGGGACCCCAAGGAGGGGACACCAGAGAGGGGACACAGGGACCCCAAGGAGGGGACACAGGGGACACAGGGACTCCAGGGAGGGGACACAGAGAGGGGACACAGGGACCCCAAGGAGGGGACACAAAGCCCCACCCCGATGTCCCCACAGCCCCTCCCTCACCTGCAGCTTGACCGACTCCGGCAGCTTCATCTGCAGCAGCCCCTCCTCCAGCTCTTCCTCCTCCTCCTCCTCCTCCTCCTGCCCCTCCCCAGCCTCAATGGCCTTCGTCCTCTTGGCCTCCTCCTCATCCTCCTCCTCCTCCTGCAGCTCTCCAGCCTCGATGGCCTTCCTCCTCCGCACCTCCTCCTCCTCCTCTTCCTCCTCCTCCTCCTCACCAGCCTCGATGGCCTTTTTCCTCCTCGCCTCCTCCTCCTCCTCCTCACCAGCCTCGATGGCCTTTGTCATTTCTTCCTCTTCTCCTTCTTCTTCTTCTTCTTCTTCTTCCTCCTCTTGTCCGCGCTGCTGCCGCGTCCCGAAGACGCGCGGCTCGATCATGCGCAGCACCCTGCGCACGTCGCGGTCGCCCAGCGCTCCCACGGCCAGCAGCGCCGACACCAACTTGAGCACCGGCACCAGCTGGAACTCCACGCTCCCCCCGACGGGGTCCCGGGCGTGCGGCCCCCCGCCGGCCACCGCCTCCGCCAGCATCCTCATGGCCTTGGCTCCCAACTCCTCCAGCGGGATAGCCGGGCTGAGCGGCGCCCCGCCGCCGGCACCGGCCACACCGGCACGGATAAAACACGGCTCCGAGAAATGGGGCTGGGGTCTCAAACAAGCGCTGGGCCCCACGCCCGGGGGTCCCGGGCAGCGGGAGCCCTCGGGGAAGAGCGCGATGGCGCGGGTGGCCGGGGTGATGGGCACGATGAACTCGGCGCTCATGGAGGAGCGGGCGCGCTGCGCCGCCTCCAGGTGCATGGCTAGCAGCAGGTCGTAGTAGCCGGCCCGCAGCGGGCCCGGCAGCTCGGGGGTCTCGATGGCGAAGAGGAGCTGGGCCTGGTCCACGTGGCTGCACAGGGCGTGGGCCACGCGGTTGTTGCCCAGGGCGCAGACGGCGCAGTAGAGGCGCAGCGTGTGGCACTGGAACTGCAGCAGCTCCTGACGCTCCCACAGCTCCAGGATGTCGATGCACCTGAGGGGAGGGGTCCAGAGGGTCAGGGGAGGGGGTCAGGGGAGGGGGTCAGGGGTGGGACCCCCTCCTTGGGATGGGAGGGTAAGGGTGTACTGGGGATGGGAACCCCAGGATGGGACCCCTGGGACGGGACCCCTGGGATGGGACCCCGGGATGGGACCCCCAGGATGAGACCCCTGGGATGGGCCCCCTGGGATGGGACCCCGGGATGGGACCCCCAGGATGAGACCCCTGGGATGGGACCCCCGGGATGGGACCCCTGGGGTGGGACCCCCGGGATGGGACCCCAAAGTCTCCTGGGGATGGGACCCCTGGGATGAGACTCCCGGGATGGGACCCCCAGGATGAGACCCCTGGGGTGGGACCCCCGGGATGGGACCCCTGGGATGAAGACCCCTGGGATGGGACCCCAAAGTCTCCTGGGGATGGGACCCCTGGGACAGAGACCCCCGGGATGAGACCCCCCAGGATGGGAGGGTTAGGGTGTGCTGGGGATGGGACCCCCGGGATGGGACCCCCAGGATGGGAGACCTGGGATGGGAGGGTTAGGGTGTCCTGGGGATGAGACCCCCAGGATGGGACCCCAAAGTCTCCTGGGATGGGACCCCCGGGATGAGACCCCCAGGATGAGACCCCTGGGGTGGGACCCCTGGGATGGGACCCCTGGGGTGGGACCCCCGGGATGGGACCCCAAAGTCTCCTGGGGATGGGACCCCCGGGATGAGAGCCCAGGGGACAGGACCCCTTGAGGCTGGGGGTGGTGTCCCTGGGGTCCCTGGGGGTGTCCCTGGCTGTCCCCAGGTATCCCCAGGTGTCCCCAAGTGTCCCCAGGTGTCCCCAGCTGTCCCTGGCTGTGTCCCCAGGTATCCCCAGGTATCCCCAGCTGTCCCCAGCTGTCCCCACCTGTACCCTGGCTGTCCCCAGGTGTCCCTGGCTGTGTCCCCAGCTGTCCCCAGGTGTCTCCAGGTATCCCCAGGTATCCCCAGGTGTCCCCAGGTGTCCCCAGCTGTCCCCAGGTGTCCCCACCTGTCCTCCTCGGGGATGTGCAGGGCCATCATCTGCAGGGGCTCGGAGCACTCCACGGCCCAGCCCTGGCTGTCCCCACCTGTCCCCACCTATCCCCAGGTGTCCCCAGGTGTCCCCAGGCGTCCCTGGCTGTGTCCCCAGGTGTCCCCAGGTATTCCCAGGTGCCCCCAGCTGTCCCCAGGTGTCCCCAGCTGTCCCCACCTATCCCCAGGTATTCCCAGGTGCCCCCAGGTGCCCCCAGGTGTCCCCAGGTGTCCCCACCTGTCCTCCTCGGGGATGTGCAGGGCCATCATCTGCAGGGGCTCGGAGCACTCCACGGCCCAGCCCTGGCTGTCCCCAGGTGCCCCCAGGTGTCCCCAGGTGTCCCCAGCTGTCCCCAGGTGTCCCCAGGTGTCCCCAGGTGTCCCCAGCTGTTTCCAGGTGTCCCCAGGTGTCCCCAGGTGTCCCCACCTGTCCTCCTCGGGGATGTGCAGGGCCATCATCTGCAGGGGCTCGGAGCACTCCACGGCCCAGCCCTGGCGCTCGCCCAGCCGGGCGCTCTCCACGCTCAGGTACTGGGTGGGCATTCGGCTCCAGGTGACCGGGGTCAGGTGCTGGATCAGCAGCCGGGGGGGGCACTGGGGGGCCGGGTTCTGCCTCTCGCTGCTGAACATGGCGGCCGAGATGGGCATGATGTTCTGGGGGGACAGAGAGGGGCTGTCACTGCTGGGGAGACACAGGGAGCCCTGGTTTGGGGACCCTCAGGGACAGGGAACATCCTGGGGGTGGGGGGAGCCCTGGTTTGGGGACCCTCAGGGACAGGGAACACCCTGGGGGTGGGGGGAGCCCTGGTTTGGGGACCCTCAGGGACAGGGAACCCTGGTTTGGGGACCCTCAGGGACAGGGAACCCTGGTTTGGGGACCCTCAGGGACAGGGAACCCTGGTTTGGGGACCCTCAGGGACAGGGAACCCTGGTTTGGGGAGCCTCAGGGACAGGGAACACCCTGGGAGTGGGGGGAGCCCTGGTTTGGGGACCCTCAGGGACAGAGAACTCTGGTTTGGGGACCCTCAGGGACAGGGAACCCTGGTTTGGGGACCCTCAGGGACAGAGAACTCTGGTTTGGGGACCCTCAGGGACAGGGAACCCTGGTTTGGGGACCCTCAGGGACAGAGAACTCTGGTTTGGGGACCCTCAGGGACAGGGAACTCTGGTTTGGGGAGCCTCGGGGACAAGGAACACCCTGGGAGTGGGGGGAGTCCTGGTTTGGGGACCCTCAGGGACAGGAAAGCCCCCAGAGATGGGTGTCACCCTCTTTTAGGGACCCTCAGGGACAAGGAACACCCTGGGAGTGGGGGGAGTCCTGGTTTGGGGACCCTCAGGGACAGAGAACTCTGGTTTGGGGACCCCCAGGGACAGGGAACACCCTGAGGGTGGAGGGAGTCCTGGTTTGGGGACCCTCAGGGACAGGGAACCCTCCAGGGATGGGGGGATCCTGGTTTGGGGAGCTCTGGGGACAGAGAACCCCCAGGGATGGGGGGAGCTTTGGTCTGGGGACCCTCAGGGACAGGGAACACCCCCAGGATGGGTGTCCCCCTCTTTTGGGGACCCTCAGGGACAGGGAACACCCCCAGGACGGGTGTCCCCCTCTTTTGGAGACCCTTGGGGACAAGGAACCCCCCAGGATGGGTGTCCCCCTTTTTTGGAGACCCTTGGGGAAAAGGAACCCCCCAGGATGGGTGTCCCCCTCTTTTGGGGACCCTCGGGGACAGGGAACACCCCCAGGATGGGTGTCCCCCTCTTTTGGGGACCCTCAGAGACAGGGAACACCCCCAGGATGGGTGTCCCCCTCTTTTGGGGACCCTCAGGGACATGGAACACCCTGGGGATGGTGGGAACCCCATTTTTGTGGGATTTTTGGGGATGGGAACAGCCCCAGGATGGGTGTCCCCCTCTTTTGGGGACCCTCAGGGACAAGGAACCCCCCAGGATGGGTGTCCCCCTCTTTTGGGGGCCCCACACACCCCTGGGTCACCCCACAGACCCCCGAGCCCTCCTTATTCCATCTCACCACCCCTCCACCCCCTCCCCAGCGCCCCCAGCACCCCCCCAAAATGTGGGTGGGGGTCCCAAGCTCACCTTCAGCTTCCCCAGCTCGAACTGCAGCACATTTTGGGTGGTGGGCTGCACGAAGACCGCCGGGAACAGTTTGGTGTTGGGCTCCACCTGCGGGACAGCGTCACCCTCAGACCCCCGGGGTGGGCTGGGACCCCCCAAAACCTCCCTGGGGAGGGGTCTGGGGCGGGGGTCCGGCTCACCTGGAAGAAGGTGTTGATCTCTTTGCCGTTGGCCGTGAAGGTCATCAGCCCCGTGGCCAGGTCCACCAGGCAGCCGATGACCAGGTCGGTGTGGGACACCCTGGCCTGCTGGGTGGGGGTCGCAAACTCCCCCCCCCACACCATGTAGCAGTTGCTGCGCTTGATGCTGGGGGGGAAAATGGGGGTGAGACCCCTGGGGACCCCAAAAATGGGACCCCCAGAGCAGGGATCCCATCCCTGTTTAACCCCCAGACCATGGACCCCTCCCCTTTTTAACCCCCAGACCATGGTGCTGGGGGGAAAATGGGGGTGAGACCCCCGGGGACCCCAAAAATGGGACCCCCAGAGCAGGGATCCCATCCCTGTTTAACCCCCAGACCATGGACCCCTCCCCTGTTTGACCCCCAGAGCAGGGACCCCTCCCCTGTTTGACCCCCAGACCATGGTGCTGGGAGGAAAATGGGGGTGAGAGCCCCGGGAACCCCAAAAATGGGACCCCCAGAGCAGGGATCCCATCCCTGTTTAACCCCCAGACCATGGACCCCTCCCCTATTCAACCCCCAGAGCAGGGACCCCTCCCCTATTCAACCCCCAGACCATGGTGCTGGGGGGAAAATGGGGGTGAGAGCCCTGGGGACCCCAAAAATGGGACCCCCAGAGCAGAGACCCCTCCCCTATTCAATTCCCAGACCATGGTGCTGGGGGGAAAAGGGGGGTGAGACCCCCAGTGAGCGTTCAGGATCCCATTTGGGGGTCCCATTTGGGGGTCCCATTTGGGGTCCCATTCAGGTTCCCATTGGGGTTCCCATCTGCGGTCCCATTTGGGGTCCCATTCATGTTACTATTTGGGGTCCTATTTGGGGTCCCCTCTGGGGTCCCATTTGGGGTCTCGTTTGGGGTCTCGTTTGGGGTCTCATTTGGGGTCCCATTCATGTTCCCATTTAGGGTCCCATTCAGGATCCCATTCAGGATCCCATTTAGGGTCCCATTCATGTTCCCATTCATGCTCCCATCCAGGATCCCATTTGGGGTCCCCTCTGGGTTCCCATTCATGTTCCCATTCATGTTCCCATTCATGTTCCCATTTAGGTTCCCATCCAGGATCCCATTTGGGGTCCCCTCTGGGGTTCCATTCAGGTTCCCATTCAGGATCCCATTTAGGGTCCCATTTAGGATCCCATTCATGTTCCCATTCAGGTTCCCATTTGTGGTCCCCTCTGGGTTCCCATTCATGTTCCCATTCATGCTCCCATCCAGGATCCCATTTGGGGTCCCCCTGGGGTCCCATTCATGTTCCCATTCATGTTCCCATCCAGGATCCCATTTGGGGTCCCCTCTGGGGTTCCATTCATGTTCCCATTCATGTTCCCATTCATGTTCCCATTTAGGGTCCCATTTAGGACCCCATTCATGTTCCCATTTAGGTTCCCATCCAGGATCCCATTTGGGGTCCCCCTGGGGTCCCATTTGGGTTCCCATTCATGTTCCCATTCAGGATCCCATTCGGGGTCACCTCTGGTGTCCCATTCATGTTCCCATTTAGGATCCCATTTAGGATCCCATTTGGGGTCCCCCCTGGGGTCCCGTTTGGGGTCCCACTAATATTCTCATTTGGGGTCCCATTTGAGCTCCCATTCAGGATCCCATTCATGATCCCATTCATGTTCCCCTTTAGGATCCCATTTAGGATCCCATTCATGTTCCCGTTCAGGTTCCCATTCAGGTTCCCATTCATGTTCCCATTTGGGGTCCCCTCTGGGTTCCCATTCATGTTCCCATTCAGGATCCCATTTGGGGTCCCCCTGGGGTCCTGTTTGGGTTCCCATCCAGGTTCCCATTTGGGGTCCCCTCTGGTGTCCCATTCAGGATCCCATTCATGTTCCCATTTAGGATCCCATTCATGTTCCCATCCAGGTTCCCATTTGGGGTCCCCCTGGGGTCCTGTTTGGGTTCCCATTCATGTTCCCATCCAGGTTCCCATTCGGGGTCCCCCTGGGGTCCCGTTTGGGGGTACCTGTCGTGGACGTTGCCGCGCTCGTCGCCCATGGTGACGGTGACGCTGCGCACTCGCGCCAGCTCAAAGTCGGGGTCGTGCTGGTGGAAATGGGGGGTGACCCAGCCCACCCAGGCACTGCCCGGCTCCTGCCCCGCAAACAGCCGCACCGAGAAGTAGTACTGGGGGGAAAATGGGGGTGACACCGTCAGGGACACCCTCAGGGACATGGGGACACCATCAGGGACATGAGGACATGATCAGGGACATGGGGACACGGGGGTGACCCAGCCCACCCAGGCACTGCCCGGCTCCTGCCCCGCAAACAGCCGCACCGAGAAGTAGTACTGGGAGGGAAAATGAGGGTGACACCGTCAGGGACACCCTCAGGGACATGGGGACACCGTCAGGGACATGGGGACACCATCAGGGACATGAGGACATGATCAGGGACATGGGGACACGGGGGTGACCCAGCCCACCCAGGCACTGCCCGGCTCCTGCCCCGCAAACAGCCGCACCGAGAAGTAGTACTGGGGGAGAAAATGGGGGTGACACCATCAGGGACACCCTCAGGGACATGGGGACACTGTCAGGGACAGGGTCAGGGACATGGGGACACCATCAGGGACATGGGGACACCCTCAGGGACATGGGGACACCGTCAGGGACATGGGGACACAGAGGTGACCCAGCCCACCCAGGCACTGCCCGGCTCCTGCCCCGCAAACAGCCGCACTGAGAAGTAGTACTGGGGGGAAAATGGGGGTGACACCGTCAGGGACACCCTCAGGGACATGGGGACACCATCAGGGACACCGTCAGGGACATGGGGACACCGTCAGGGACATGGGGACACTGTCAGGGACATGGGGACACAGAGGTGACCCAGCCCACCCAGGCACTGCCCGGCTCCTGCCCCGCAAACAGCCGCACCGAGAAGTAGTACTGGGGGGAAATGGGGGTGACACCGTCAGGGACACCATCAGGGACATGGGGACACTGTCAGGGACATGGGGACACCATCAGGGACAGGGTCAGGGACATGGGGACACCCTCAGGGACATGGGGACACCATCAGGGACACGGGGACACCATCAGGGACACCGTCAGGGACATGGGGACACCGTCAGGGACAGGGTCAGGGACATGGGGACACCGTCAGGGACATGGGGACACTGTCAGGGACATGGGGACACCGTCAGGGACATGGGGACATGATCAGGGACATGGGGACACCGTCAGGGACATGGGGACACTGTCAGGGACATGGGGACACCGTCAGGGACATGGGGACATGATCAGGGACATGGGGACACCGTCAGGGACATGGGGACACCGTCAGGGACAGGGTCAGGGACATGGGGACACCATCAGGGACACAGGGACACCGTCAGGGACATGGGGACACGGGGGTGACCCAGCCCACCCAGGCACTGCCCGGCTCCTGCCCCGCAAACAGCCGCACCGAGAAGTAGTACTGGGGGGAAATGGGGGTGACACCGTCAGGGACACCATCAGGGACATGGGGACACCGTCAGGGACATGGGGACACCATCAGGGACATGGGGACACTGTCAGGGACAGGGTCAGGGACATGGGGACACCGTCAGGGACATGGGACACCCTCAGGGACATGGGGACACTGTCAGGGACATGGGGACATGGGGGTCACAAGAATCTGGGGGACAGGGGACAGGGACAGGGATGGGATGGGGATGGGACAGGGGTTTTGGGGGGTCTTAGGGGTCTCAGGGGTTTGGGTTTGGGGGTCTCAGGGGTTTGGGTTTGGGGTCTCAGGGGTTTGGGGGTCTCAGGGGTCTCAGGGGTTTGGGTTTGGGGTCTCAGGGGTTTGGGTTTGGGTTTGGGGGTCCCAGGGGTTTTTGGGGGTCTCAGGGGTCTCAGGGGTTTGGGTTTGGGGGTCTCAGGGGTTTGGGGGTCTCAGGGGTCTCAGGGGTTTGGGTTTGGGGGTCTCAGGGGTTTGGGGTCTCAGGGGTTTGGGTTTGGGGGTCCCAGGGGTTTTTGGGGGTCTCAGGGGTCTCAGGGGTTTGGGTTTGGGGGTCTCAGGAGTTTTTGGGGGTCTCAGGAGTTTTTGGGGGTCTCAGGGGTTCGGGTTTGGGGTCTCAGGGGTTTGGTTTTGGGGGTCTTCGGGGTCTCAGGGGTTTGGTTTGGGGGTCCCAGGGGTTTTTGGGGGTCTCAGGGGTTTGGTTTTGGGGGTCCCAGGGGTTTTTGGGGGTCCCGTACCGTGGTGGTGTTCATGATGACCTCGGGGTTTGGTGAGTTCAGGTTTGGGGGTCTCAGGGGTCTCAGGGGTTTGGGTTTGGGGGTCTCAGGGGTTTGGGTTTGGGGGTCTCAGGGGTTTGGGGGTCTCAGGGGTTTGGGTTTGGGGGTCCCAGGGGTTTTTGGGGGTCCCGTACCGTGGTGGTGTTCATGATGACCTCGGGGTTTGGTGAGTTCAGGTTTGGGGGTCTCAGGGGTTTGGGGGTCTCAGGGGTCTCAGGGGTTCAGGTTTGGGGGTCCCAGGGGTTTCTGGGGGTCCCATACCGTGGTGGTGTTCATGATGACCTCGGGGTCTCAGGGGTTTGGGTTTGGGGTCTCAGGGGTTTGGGTTTGGGGGTCTCAGGGGTTTTTGGGGGTCTCAGGGGTTTTTGGGGGTCTCAGGGGTCTCAGGGGTGTGGGTTTGGGGGTCTCAGGGGTTTTTGGGGGTCTCAGGGGTTTTTGGGGGTCCCATACCGTGGTGGTGTTCATGATGACCTCGGGGTTTGGTGAGTTCAGGTTTGGGGGTCTCAGGAGTTTTTGGGGTCTCAGGGGTTCGGGTTTGAGGTCTCAGGGGTTTTTGGGGGTCTCAGGGGTTTGGGTTTGGGGGTCCCAGGGGTTTTTGGGGGTCCCATACCGTGGTGGTGTTCATGATGACCTCGGGGTCGTCGCGCTCGTCGGGCACCACGTCCTCCTCCAGCCGGGGCACGGGAGGGGGCGCGGGGGGGGGCGTGAACGGCGTCTTCCGGCCCTTGAACAGGAACCTGGGGGGCACCGGGGGGGTCACCCCGCTTTGGGGACCCCCGGGGAACCCCCCAACACCCAGGGAACCCCCGACACCCCTCAGCTGCCAGCCTGGGGTCACTCAGGGACCCTCAGGGACCCCCAGCGATGGCTGTCACCCCTTTTGGGGGTCCCCAGGTACACCAGCAATGACCACCACCCCTTTGGGGACCCCCAACAATGACCACCACCCCTTTTGGGGGTCCCCAGGTACCCCAGCAATGACCACCACCCCTTTTGGGGACCCCCAACAATGACCACCACCCCTTTTTGGGGACCCCCAGGTACCCCAGCAATGACCACCACCCCCCTTTGGGGACCCCAACAATGACCACCACCCCTTTTGGGGGTCCCCAGGTACCCCAGCAAAGACCACCACCCCCTTTTGGGGACCCTCATGGATTGGGGACCCCCAACAATGACCACCACCCCCTTTTGAGGACCCCCAGGCTCCTCAACAATGACCACCACCCCTTTTGGGGACCCCAACACTGACCACCACCCCTTTCAGCCCCCCAACAATGACCACCACCCCTTTGGGACCCCCACCAATGACCACCACCCCACTTCCAGCCCCCCCAAGCCCCCCATCAATGACCACCACCCCCTTTCAGCCCCCCAACAATGACCACCACCCCCTTTTGGGGACCCCCAGGCCCCCCACCAATGACCACCACCCCTTTTTGGGACCCCACCAATGACCACCACCCCCTTTCAGCCCCCCAACAATGACCACCACCCCCTTTTGGGGACCCCCACCAATGACCACCACCCCCTTTTGGGGACCCCCAGGCCCCCCAACAATGACCACCCCCCCTTCCAGCCCCCCCAAGCCCCCCATCAATGACCACCACCCCCTTTTGAGGACCCCCAACCCCCCACCAATGACCACCACCCCCTTCCAGCCCCCCCAACAATGACCACCCCCCCCCAATCCCCCCCCAAGCCCCCTCCCCACTCACCCCCTCCTCGTCTTCCCCTTCTCGGTGGTCGCGTCCTTCTCGTTCTCCCCCCGGGGGGCTGCGCTGGGTGGGGAGGGGGCTGCACCCCCAGCCCCCCCTTTCTCAGCCCCCTCCTCTCCCTCGGCGCTGCGGGGCCCGGCCGATCGCCGCAGCCGCTCGAACTCGGACAGGGGGTCGGGGGTCCCCTCCTCGGGGGGCTCCGGGGGGGGGCGCCTGGGGCAGGGGGGGGTGGTCCGGGGGTGCAGCGGAAGGTGGGGTGGAATTGCACCGGAGGCTCAGGCGCAGGAAATGCAGCTCGGGGGGCGCGGCGGGGGTGCCGGAGCTGCGGTGGGACAGGCGCAGGCACGGGGGGTGTCCACGGTGCCGTCCACGCGCGTCACCTGGGGACAGCAGGGTGACATTGGTGACACTGGGGTGACATGGTGACATTGGGGTGTCCACGGTGCCGTCCACGCGCGTCACCTGGGAGAATGGGGTGACATTGGTGACACTGGGGACATTGGTGACATTGGGGTGACATTAGGGTGACATCGGGGGGGTGTCCACGGTGCCGTCCACGCGCGTCACCTGGGGACAGGGGACAGCAGGGTGACATTGGTGACATTGGGGGGTCCACACGCGTCACCTGGGGACAGGGGACATTGGTGACATTGGTGACACTGGTGACATTGGGGTGACATCAGGGGGTGTCCACGGTGCCGTCCACACGCGTCACCTGGGGACAGGGGACAATGGTGACATTGGGGGGTCCACACGCGTCACCTGGGGACAGGGGACAGCAGGGTGACATTGGGGGTGACATTGGGGGTGACATTGGTGACATTGGGGGGACATCAGGGGGGTGTCCACGGTGCCATCCACGCGGGTCACCTGGGGACAGGGGACATTGGGGGTGACATTGGGGGGACATTGGTGACATTGGGGTGACATCAGGGGGGACACTGGGGGGACATTGGGGGGTCCACAGTGCCGTCCACGCGCGTCACCTGGGGACAGCAGGGTGACATTGGTGACATTGGGGGGACATCAGGGGGGTGTCCACGGTGCCGTCCACGCGCGTCACCTGGGACAGCAGGGTGACATTGGGGACATTGGGGGGACATCAGGGGGACACTGGGGGTGTCCACGGTGCCGTCCACGCGCGTCACCTGGGGACAGGGGACAATGGGGGTGACATTGGTGACATTGGTGACATTGGGGGACATTGGGGTGACATCAGGGGGGTGTCCACGGTGCCGTCCACACGGGTCACCTGGGGACAGCAGGGTGACATTGGGGACATTGGGGGGACATCAGGGGGGACACTGGGGGTGTCCACGGTGCCGTCCACGCGCGTCACCTGGGGACAGGGGACAATGGGGGTGACATTGGTGACATTGGTGACATTGGGGGGACATTGGGTGACATCAGGGGGGTGTCCACGGTGCCGTCCACACGCGTCACCTGGGGACAGGGGACAGCAGGGTGACATTGGTGACACTGGTGACATTGGGGTGACATCGGGGGGTGTCCACGGTGCCGTCCACACGGGTCACCTGGGGACAATGGGGTGACATTGGGGTGACATTGGGGTGACATTGGGGTGACATTGGGGTGACACTGGGGGTGACATCGGGGGGGTGTCCACGGTGCCGTCCACACGGGTCACCTGGGGACAGGGACAGCAGGGTGACATTGGTGACATTGGGGTGACATTGGGGTGACATCAGGGGGGACATTGGGTTGTCCACGGTACCGTCCACACGGGTCACCTGGGGACAGGGGACAGCAGGGTGACATTGGTGACACTGGGGGGACATTGGGGGGTCCACACGGGTCACCTGGGGACAGGGGACAGCAGGGTGACAATGGGGTGACATTGGGGTGACATTAGGGTGACATCGGGGGGGTGTCCACGGTGCCGTCCACGTGGGTCACCTGGGACAGGGGACATTGGGAGTGACATTGGTGACACTGGGGGGTCCACACAGGTCACCTGGGGACAATGGGGTGACATTGGTGACATTGGTGACATTGGGGGGTCCACACGGGTCACCTGGGGACAATGGGGTGACACTGGGGGAACATTGGGGTGACATTGGGGTGTCCACGGTGCCGTCCACGCGGGTCACCTGGGGACAGGGGACAGCAGGGTGACATTGGTGACATTGGGGTGACACTGGGGGGACATTGGGGTGACATCGGGGGGGTGTCCATGGTGCCGTCCACACGGGTCACCTGGGGACAGGGGACATTGGGGTGACACTGGGGTGACAGTGGGGGGACACTGGGGGGACACGGGGAGTGTCCGCGGTGCCATCCATGCAGGTCACCTGGGGAGAGGGACAATGGGGTGACATTGGGGGACACTGGGGTGACACTGGAGGGACACTGGGGGAACACTGGAGGGGGGACACTGGCAGGGACAACAGGGGTGACACTGGAGGGGATACCGCAGGTGGCACTGGGGGTGGCATCGGGGGCGGGCATGGACTGGGGCAGGCTGTGGCTGAACCAGAGCGCAATGGGGACCCCCCAAACCCCCCCAAATCCCCCCAAATCCCCCCAGAGCCCTCACCTCGAGCTGGGGGTGCTCGGGGGGCACTGGGATGAACTGGGGCAGGCTGTGGCTGAACCAGAGCGCGATGGGGACCCCCCAAACCCCCCCAAATCCCCTCAAACCCCCCCAAATCCCCCCCAAACCCCCCAATCCCCCCCAGACCCCCTCCCCAGACCCCCCCAGACCCCTCACCTCGAGCTGGGGGTGCTCGGGGGGCACTGGGATGAACTGGGGCAGGCTGTGGCTGAACCAGAGGGCGATGGGGACCCCCCAAATCCCCCCCAAATCCCCCCAAATCCCCCCCAGACCCCTCACCTCGAGCTGGGGGTGCTCGGGGGGCACTGGGATGAACTGGGGCAGGCTGTGGCTGAACCAGAGCGCGATGGGGACCCCCCAAACCCCCCCAAATCCCCCCCAAATCCCCCCCAGAGCCCTCACCTCGAGCTGGGGGTGCTCGGGGGGCACTGGGATGAACTGGGGCAGGCTGTGGCTGAACCAGAGGGCGATGGGGACCCCCCAAACCCCCCCAAATCCCCCCCAAATCCCCCCCAGACCCCTCCCCAGACCCCCCCAGAGCCCTCACCTCGAGCTGGGGGTGCTCGGGGGGCACTGGGATGAACTGGGGCAGGCTGTGGCTGAACCAGAGCGCGATGGGGACCCCCCAAACCCCCCCAAATCCCCCCCAAATCCCCCCCAGAGCCCTCACCTCGAGCTGGGGGTGCTCGGGGGGCACTGGGATGAACTGGGGCAGGCTGTGGCTGAACCAGAGCGCGATGGGACGTTTCATGTTGATGGCGAAGGGCTCGTAGCCCTCCTGGAGGCCGCAGATGCCGAAGTAGCGCAGGGTCCCCACGTCCTGGCCCAGGTTCAGGTGCCCCTCCTGGCCCAGCCCCAGGCTGCACACCGGGACAAAGCCTGGGGGAACGGGGAGGGGTCAGCATTGAGACCCCAGACCCATCCCAAACCCAGCCCAGAGCCCCCAGACCCACTCCCAGAGCCCCCAGAGCCACCCCAGAGCCCCCAGCCCCACGTCCTGGCCCAGGTTCAGGTGCCCCTCCTGGCCCAGCCCCAGGCTGCACACCGGGACAAAGCCTGGGGGAATGGGGAGGGGTCAGCACTGAGACCCCAGACCCAGCCCAGAGCCCCCAGACCCACCCCAGAGCCCCCAGACCCATCCCCAGAGCCACCCCAGAGCCCCCAGCCCCACGTCCTGGCCCAGGTTCAGGTGCCCCTCCTGGCCCAGCCCCAGGCTGCACACCGGGACAAAGCCTGGGGAAATGGGGAGGGGTCAGCACTGAGACCCCAGACCCACCCCAAACCCAGCCCAGAGCCCCCAGAGCCACCCCAGAGACCCCAGACCCACTCCCAGAGACCCCAGACCCACCCTCAGAGCCCCCAGCCCCACCCCAGGGTACCCAAACCCATCCCCAGAGACCCCAAACCCATCCCCTGAGCCCCCAGACCCACCCCAAGGAGCACAGGGTGCCCCCAAACCCACCCCCAGAGCCCCCAGACCCACCCCAAGGAGCACAAGGTGCCCCCAAACCCACCCCCAGAGCCCCCAGACCCACCCCAAGGAGCACAAGGTGCCCCCAAACCCATCCTCAGAGCCCCCAGACCCACCCAAGGGTACCCAAACCCACCCCCAGCGCCCCCAAACCCACCCCAGGGTACCCAAACCCACCCCCAGAGCCCCCAAACCCACCCCAGGGTACCCAAACCCACCCCCAGAGCCCCCAAACCCACCCCAGAGCCCCCAGACCCATCCCAGAGCCCCCAAACCCACCCCAGAGCCCCCAGACCCATCCCAGAGCCCCAAAACCCACCCCCAGAGCCCCCAGACCCACCCCCAGAGCCCCCAGACCCACCCCAGAGCCCCCAGCCCCACCCCAGGATACCCAAACCCACCCCCAGAGCCCCCAGACCCACCCCCAGAGCCCCCAGACCCACCCCAGAGCCCCAAAACCACCCCCAGAGCCCCCAGACCCACCCCAGAGCCCCTAAACCCACCCCAGCTTCAATCCCCTCCTGCCCCACCCCACCCCCAGGTGACACCGGGGGGGTGTCACCCCCTCCCCCCTCCCCAGAGACCCCCGGAGCGGGGACCCCTCCCCTCTCTCACCGTCCCCCACGTCGAAGTCCCTGAAGGCCACCTCGGAGCCACCGTCCCCGATCAGCACCTCCCCGTTGAGGGTGAAGCTCATGTGGCACTCGCCGAGGTCGATGAGGCAGCCCACGACGTCCCCGGCCTGCCAGGAGCGGCCAAAGGACTCGCCACCCACGTGCCACCGCTGGGCCTGGGGACATCGGGGACATCGGGGACATTGGGGACATTGGGGACACTCAGGGGTCACAGAGCCCCACGACGTCCCCGGCCTGCCAGGAGCAGCCAAAGGACTCGCCACCCACGTGCCACCGCTGGGCCTGGGGACATCGGGGACATTGGGGACATTGGGGTCACACAGGGACATTGGGGACATTGGGGACATTGGGGTCACACAGGGACATTGGGGACATTGGGGACATCGGGGACACACAGGGACATTGGGGACATTGGGGACATCGGGGACACACAGGGACATTGGGGACATCGGGGACACACAGGGACATTGGGGACATCGGGGACATTGGGGACATCGGGGACACACAGGGACATTGGGGACATTGGGGACATCGGGGACATCGGGGACACACAGGGACATTGGGGACATGGGGGACACACAGGGACATTGGGGACATTGGGGACATCGGGGACACACAGGCACATTGGGGACATTGGGGACATTGGGGACATTGGGGACATTGGGGACATTGGGGTCACACAGGGACATTGGGGACATTGGGGACATTGGGGACACTCAGGGGTCACAGAGCCCCACGACGTCCCCGGCCTGCCAGGAGCGGCCAAAGGACTCGCCACCCACGTGCCACCGCTGGGCCTGGGGACATCGGGGACATTGGGGACATTGGGGACATCGGGGACATTGGGGTCACACAGGGACATTGGGGAAATTGGGGTCACACAGGGACATTGGGGACATTGGGGACACACAGGGATTTTGGGGACATTGGGGACATTGGGGACATTGGGGACACTGGGGACATTGAGGACATTGGGGACATGGGGGTCACACGATGTCCCCCCACTGCCAGGGCTGCCCAAACGTCCCCTGAGTGTCCCTGTGTGTCCCTGTGTGTCCCCCCCATGTCCCCCCATATCCCCTCAGTGTCCCCAATGTCCCCTGTGCTCACCCTGTGGCCGTTGAAGACGAAGGCCATGTCCCCTGAGTGTCCCTGAGTGTCCCCAATGTCCCCTGGGTGTCCCCTCATACTCACCCTGTGCCCATTGAAGACGAAGGCCATGTCGTCGGAGTGTCCCCCCCATGTCCCTGAGTGTCCCCAGTGTCCCCTGAGTGTCCCCAATGTCCCCTGAGTGTCTCCCATGCTCACCCTGTGCCCGTTGAAGACGAAGGCCATGTCCCCTGAGTGTCCCCAATGTCCCTTGGGTGTCCCTGAGTGTCCCCAATGTCCCCAATGTCCCCTGAGTGTCCCCCATGCTCACCCTGTGGCCGTTGAAGACGAAGGCCATGTCCCACCATGTCCCTGAGTGTCCCTGAGTGTCCCCAATGTCCCCTGAGTGTCCCCAGTGTCCCCCATGCTCACCCTGTGGCCATTGAAGACGAAGGCCATGTCCCCTGAGTGTCCCCTGAGTGTCCCCTGAGTGTCCCAGAGTGTCCCCAATGTCCCATGAGTGTCCCCAATGTCCCCAGTGTCCCCTGGGTGTCCCCTGTGCTCACCCTGTGGCCATTGAAGACGAAGGCCATGTCCCCCCATGTCCCCTGAGTGTCCCCAATGTCCCCTGAGTGTCCCCAATGTCCCCTGAGTGTCCCCAGTGTCCCCAATGTCCCCTGAGTGTCCCTGTGCTCACCCTGTGCCCGTTGAAGACGAAGGCCATGTCCCCCCATGTCCCCCCATGTGCCCTGAGTGTCCCCAATGTCCCCTGAGTGTCCCCAATGTCCCCCCGTGCTCACCCTGTGGCCGTTGAAGACGAAGGCCATGTCCCCCCATGTCCCCCCATGTGCCCTGAGTGTCCCCAATGTCCCCTGAGTGTCCCCAATGTCCCCCCGTGCTCACCCTGTGGCCGTTGAAGACGAAGGCCATGTCCCCCCATGTCCCCTGAGTGTCCCCAATGTCCCCTGAGTGTCCCCAATGTCCCCCCGTGCTCACCCTGTGGCCGTTGAAGACGAAGGCCATGTCCCCCCATGTCCCCTGAGTGTCCCCTGAGTGTCCCCCATGTCCCCTGAGTGTCCCCAATGTCCCCACATGCTCACCCTGTGCCCGTTGAAGACGAAGGCCATGTCCCCCCATGTCCCCCCATGTCCCCCATGTCCCCTGAGTGTCCCCAGTGTCCCCTGGGTGTCCCCATGCTCACCCTGTGGCCGTTGAAGACGAAGGCCATGTCCCCCCAGTGTCCCCCCAGTGTCCCCAATGTCCCCTGGGTGTCCCCTGTGCTCACCCTGTGGCCGTTGAAGACGAAGGCCATGTCGTCAGAGTGTCCCCCCATGTCCCCTGAGTGTCCCCAATGTCCCCAATGTCCCCTGAGTGTCCCCAATGTCCCCTGGGTGTCCCCAGTGTCCCCCCATGCTCACCCTGTGGCCGTTGAAGACGAAGGCCATGTCCCCCCATGTCCCCAATGTCCCCTGAGTGTCCCCAATGTCCCCTGGGTGTCCCCAATGTCCCCAGTGTCCCCAATGCTCACCCTGTGCCCGTTGAAGACGAAGGCCATGTCCCCTGAGTGTCCCTGAGTGTCCCCAATGTTCCCTGAGTGTCCCTGAGTGTCCCCAATGTCCCCAATGTCCCCAGTGTCCCCCATGCTCACCCTGTGGCCGTTGAAGACGAAGGCCATGTCGTCAGAGTGTCCCCCCCATGTCCCTGAGTGTCCCCAATGTCCCCTGAGTGTCCCCCGTGCTCACCCTGTGGCCGTTGAAGACGAAGGCCATGTCCCACCATGTCCCTGAGTGTCCCCAATGTCCCCTGAGTGTCCCCTGAGTGTCCCCAATGTCCCCAGTGTCCCCAATGTCCCCTGAGTGTCCCCAATGTCCCCTGTGCTCACCCTGTGCCCGTTAAAGAAGAAGGCCATGTCGTCAGAGTGTCCCCCCCATGTCCCTGAGTGTCCCCCCATGTCCCCTGAGTGTCCCCAATGTCCCCTGAGTGTCCCCTGAGTGTCCCCTGAGTGTCCCCAATGTCCCCTGAGTGTCCCCTGAGTGTCCCCAATGTCCCCTGAGTGTCCCCATTGTCCCCAATGTCCCCTGGGTGTCCCCCCATGCTCACCCTGTGGCCATTGAAGACGAAGGCCATGTCCCCCCATGTCCCCTGAGTGTCCCCAATGTCCCCTGAGTGTCCCCAATGTCCCCTGAGTGTCCCCAGTGTCCCCAATGTCCCCTGAGTGTCCCTGTGCTCACCCTGTGCCCGTTGAAGACGAAGGCCATGTCCCCCCATGTCCCCCCATGTCCCCTGAGTGTCCCCAATGTCCCCTGAGTGTCCCCAGTGTCCCCAATGTCCCCCCGTGCTCACCCTGTGGCCGTTGAAGACGAAGGCCATGTCCCCCCATGTCCCCTGAGTGTCCCCAATGTCCCCTGAGTGTCCCCAGTGTCCCCTGTGCTCACCCTGTGGCCGTTGAAGACGAAGGCCACGTCGTCAGAGTGTCCCCCCCATGTCCCTGAGTGTCCCCAATGTCCCCTGGGTGTCCCCTGTGCTCACCCTGTGGCCGTTGAAGACGAAGGCCATGTCCCCCAATGTCCCCAGTGTCCCCAATGTCCCCAATGTCCCCCGTGCTCACCCTGTGGCCGTTGAAGACGAAGGCCATGTCGTCGGAGCCCAGCTCGGTGTCGGGGCGCAGCCCGGGCCGTGCCCACCCCACGCGCATCTCGCCGGGGGTGACGGCCTGGAACTCGAAATACCAACGGCCACTGCGCACGGCCGAGCTGCGCTCTGCACGGAACAGCCGCGGCCGGGGGGCGCGGGGACCCCCGGGGACACAGCCCTGGGAGGCTGGGGGGGAGATGGGGGGTCAGCACCCCAAAAACTGCACCCAGAGAAACCCAAACTGCACCCAGAGAGCCCAAAAACTGCACCCAGAGAGACCCAGGAGCACCCAGAGCTGCGCTCTGCACGGAACAGCCGCGGCCGGGGGGCGCGGGGACCCCCGGGAACTGACCCCTGCGAGGCTGGGGGGGAGACGGGGGGTCAGCACCCCAAAAACTGCACCCAGGGACCCCAAAAACTGCACCCAGAGAGACCCAGAGAGCACCCAGAGAGCACCCAGAGCTGCGCTCTGCACGGAACAGCCGCGGCCGGGGGGCGCGGGGACCCCCGGGAACTGACCCCTGCGAGGCTGGGGGGGAGATGGGGGGTCAGCACCCCGAAAATGAGACATTGAACCCCAAAAATGGGACATTGAACCCCAAAAACTGCACCCAGAGAGACCCAAAACGTCCCCAGAGCACCCCTGAGCCTCCACTCATGCATCTCCTGCTCAGGGGACCTCCCAAACCCTCCCAGAAGGTCCCCAGATGCCCCCAGATGTCCTCAGAAGGTCCCCAGATGCCTCCAGATGTCCCCAGCTGTCCCCAGGTGTCCCCAGCTGTCCCCAGCTGTCCCCAGATGCCCCCAGCTGTCCCCAGGTGTCCCCAGATGTCCCCAGATGTCCCCAGATGTCCCCAGCTGCCCCCCAGCTGTCCCCAGCTGTCCCCAGCTATCCCCAGGTGTCCTCAGAAGGTCCTCAGAAGGTCCCCAGAAGATCCCCAGATGTCCCCAGCTGTCCCCAGGTGTCCCCAGATGTCCCCAGATGCCCCCACATGTCCCCAGATGCCCCCACATGTCCCCAGGTGTCCCCAGGTGTCCCCAGCTGTCCCCAGAAGATCCCCAGGTGTCCCCAGCTGTCCCCAGCTGTCCCCAGATGATCCCCAGAAGATTCCCAGATGTCCCCAGCTGTCCCCCAGCTGTCCCCAGGTGTCCCCAGCTGTCCCCAGGTGTCCTCAGAAGGTCCCCAGATGATCCCCAGAAGATCCCCAGATATCCCCAGCTGTCCCCAGGTGTCCCCAGATGCCCCCATCTGTCCCCAGCTGTCCCCAGAAGATTCCCAGCTGTCCCCAGCTGTCCCCAGCTGTCCTCAGAAGGTCCCCAGATGATCCCCAGAAGATCCCCAGATGTCCCCAGGTGTCCCCAGCTGTCTCCAGATGCCCCCAGAGATTCCCAGCTGTTCCCAGGTGTCCTCAGAAGGTCCCCAGATGATCCCCAGAAGATCCCCAGATGTCCCCAGGTGTCCCCAGGTGCCCCCAGCTGTCCCCAGGTGTCCCCAGCTGTCCCCAGAAGATCCCCAGCTGTCCCCAGCTATCCCCAGGTGTCCTCAGAAGGTCCTCAGAAGGTCCCCAGAAGATCCCCAGATGTCCCCAGATGTCCCCAGGTGTCCCCAGATGTCCCCAGCTGTCCCCAGGTGTCCCCTGGCCCCCACTCACGTGTCTCCTGGTCAGGGGACCTCCCAAACCCTCCCAGAAGCTCCCCAGATGATCCCCAGCTGTCCCCAGGTGTCCCCAGATGTCCCCAGATGCCCCCCACATGTCCCCAGGTGTCCCCAGCTGTCTCCAGCTGTCCTCAGAAGGTCCCCAGATGATCCCCAGAAGATCCCCAGCTGTCCCCAGGTGTCCCCAGCTGTCCCCAGGTGTCCCCAGCTGTCCCCAGCTGTCCCCAGGTGTCCCCAGCTGTCCCCCAGATGTCCCCAGATGCCCCCAGCTGTCCCCAGGTGTCCCCAGCTGTCCCCAGCTGTCCCCCAGATGTCCCCAGATGCCCCCAGCTGTCCCCAGGTGTCCCCAGCTGTCCTCAGAAGGTCCCCAGAAGATCCCCAGGTGTCCCCACATGTCCCCAGGTGTCCCCAGGTGTCCCCTGGCCCCCACTCACGTGTCTCCTGGTCGGGGGGCTCGATGTTGTAGCCGTAGCCCAGGAGGGTCCTCACGGCCTGGCACAGGCTCTCGCGGTTGGTGGCCTTGGTCCCCTCGTCCAGGAGGTTGTAGGGGACCAGCCGAGGGTTCCGCTTGTTCTTGATGTCCTGGGGACACGGGGACAGCGGGGTCAGGGCCTGGGGACACCCTGGGGACACCCTGGGGGTGTGGGGACACCCTGGGGACACCCTGGGGACACGGGGACAGCGGGGTCAGGGCCTGGGGACACCCTGGGGACACCCTGGGGACACCTGGGGACACCCTGGGGACATCCTGGGGACACGGGGACAGCGGGGTCAGGGCCTGGGGACACCCTGGGGACACCCTGGGGACACCCTGGGGACACCCTGGGGACACCCTGGGGACACGGGGACAGCGGGGTCAGGGCCTGGGGACACCCTGGGGACACCCTGGGGACACCCTGGGGGTGTGGGGACACCCTGGGGACACCCTGGGGACACGGGGACAGCGGGGTCAGGGGGTCAGGGCCTGGGGACACCCTGGGGACAGCGGGGTCAGGGCCTGGGGACACCCTGGGGACACCCTGGGGGTGTGGGGACACCCTGGGGACACCCTGGGGACACGGGGACAGCGGGGTCAGGGCCTGGGGACACCCTGGGGACACCCTGGGGACACCTGGGGACACCCTGGGGACATCCTGGGGACACGGGGACAGCGGGGTCAGGGCCTGGGGACACCCTGGGGACACCCTGGGGACACCCTGGGGACACCCTGGGGACACGGGGACAGCGGGGTCAGGGCCTGGGGACACCCTGGGGACACCCTGGGGACACCCTGGGGGTGTGGGGACACCCTGGGGACACCCTGGGGACACGGGGACAGCGGGGTCAGGGGGTCAGGGCCTGGGGACACCCTGGGGACAGCGGGGTCAGGGCCTGGGGACACCCTGGGGACACCCTGGGGACACCCTGGGGACACCCTGGGGACAGCGGGGTCAGGGCCTGGGGACACCCTGGGGACACCCTGGGGACACCCTGGGGACACCCTGGGGACAGCGGGGTCAGGGCCTGGGGACACCCTGGGGACATGGGGACAGCCCTGGGGGTGTGGGGACACCCTGGGGACACCCTGGGGACACCCTGGGGACAATGGGTGGGTTTGGGGAGGTCAGGGGTGGGTGGGGGTCTCTTAGCGGGGTTTTGGGGACTCTGAGGTGGGTGGGGGTCTCTCAGTGGGGTCTGGGGGTCTCTCAGCGGGGTTTTGGGGTCCCCACCTGGGTGGTGCTGTAGGTCCAGCCCTGCTGGGGACACCCTGGGTGGGTTTGGGTGTCCCTGGGAGGGTTTGGGGGGCTCTGGGGTGGGTGGGGGTCTCTTGGCAGGCTCTGGGGTGGGTGGGGGTCTCTTGGCAGGATTTGGGGGTCTCTCAGCAGGGTCTGGGGTCCCCACCTGGGTGGTGCTGTAGGTCCAGCCCTGCTGGGGACACCCTGGGTGGGTTTGGGTGTCCCTGGGAGGGTTTGGCAGGCTCTGGGGTGGGTGGGGGTCTCTTGGCAGGCTCAGGGGTGGGTGGGGGTCTCTTGGCAGGCTCTGGGGTGGGTGGGGGTCTCTTGGCAGGATTTGGGGGGCTCTCAGCGGGGTTTTGGGGTCCCCACCTGGGTGGTGCTGTAGGTCCAGCCCTGCTGGACCCTGTCCCGAGCCCAGACGTTGTGGCCGTTCTCGGCCAGTCGATCCACCAGCGTCAGCTGGGCCGGGGTCAGCCGGACGTGAGACAGGTCCAGCGGTGCTGGCTTGTACCCGTTGGACATGGTGTACCTGGAGAGGGGGGGACACACCTGTGGGACCCCCCAGGGGCACCCTGAGACCCCCCAGGGGCACCCCGAGACCCCCATGGGGCACCCCAGGACCCCCCACCCACAGGGAACCCATCAAACCCTCCCCAAACCCCTCGATGGTCTCCAAACCAGAACATTCCAACCCAAACTTCACCTGTTGGACAGGTGGGGACACACCTGTGGGACCCCCCAGGGGCACCCAGAGACCCCCACAGGCACCTTGGGACCCCCATGGGGCACCCCAGGACCCCCCACCCACAGGGAACCCATCAAACCCTCCCCAAAGCCCCTCGATGGTCTCCAAACCAGAACGTTCCAACCCAAACTTCACCTGTTGGACAGGTGGGGATGGGGGGGACACACCTGAGGGACCCCCCAGGGGCACCCCGAGACCCCCATGGGGCACCCCAGGACCCCCCACCCACAGGGAACCCATCAAACCCTCCCCAAAGCCCCTCGATGGTCTCCAAACTGGGACATCCCAACCCAAACTGGGACATCCCAACCCAACCCTCACCTGTTGGACAGGTGGGGACACACCCTGAGACCCCCAGGGGCACCCTGAGACTCCCACAGACACCTTGGGACCCCCAGAACTCCCCCCACCCATGGGGGACCCCTGGAAGGACCCCCCAAACCCCTCGATGGTCTCCAAACCAGAACATTCCAACGCAAACTGGGACATCCCAACCCAAACTGGGACATCCCAACCCAACCCTCACCTGTTGGACAGGTGGGGACACACCTGAGGGACCCCCAGGGGCACCCTGAGACCCCCACAGACACCTTGGGACCCCCAGAACTTCCCCCACCCATGGGGACCCCAACAAGGATCCCCCAAACCCTCTCGATGGTCTCCAAACTGGGACATCTCAACCCAAACTGGGACATCCCAACCCAAACTGGGACATCCCAACCCATCCCTCACCTGTTGGACAGGTGGGGACACACCTGAGGGACCCCCAGGGGCACCCTGAGACCCCCACAGACACCCTGGGACCCCCAGAACTCCCCCCACCCATGGGGACCCCAACAAAGATCCCCCAAAGCCCCTCGATGGTCTCCAAACTGGGACATCTCAAACCAAACTGGGACATCCCAAACCAACCCTCACCTGTTGGACAGGTGGGGACACACCTGAGGGACCCCCCCAGGGGCACCCTGAGACCCCCATGGGGCACCCCAAGACCCCCAGAACTCCCCCCACCCACGGGGGACCCCTGGAAGGACCCCCCAGAAGCTCCCCCAGGACACCAAAACTGGGATTTCCCAGACTGGGACCCCCAAACTGGAATGGCCCCTACAGAGACCCCCCCAAACTGGGATCCACCCCCCAAATTGGGATCCCCCCAAACCCCCAGACCCCCCCAGACCCCCCCAGACCCCCCCAGAGCCCCCCCAAACTCACGTTTTGGGCAGTTTGATTTTCTTCAGGTTCTCCTCGGCTTTCTCATCCGCCATCCCCACGTGGCAGCCCAGGGCCAGCAGCGTCCTGGGGACACCCCAAAAATCAGCACCCCCAAATCTCCCACCCCCTCAAAGCCCCCCAAAAATCAGCACCCCCAAATCTCCCACCCCCAAATCTCCCACCCCAAGAGACCCCCAAAAATCAGCACCCCCAAATCAGCACCCCCAAATCTCCCACCCCCAAATCTCCCACCCCTCAAAGCCCCCCAAAAATCAGCACCCCCTAAAGCCCCCCAAAAATCAGCACCCCCAAATCAGTACCCCCAAATCTCCCACCCCCAAGAGACCCCCAAAAATCAGCACCCCCAAATCTCCCCCCCCAAATCTCCCACCCCTCAAAGCCCCCCTTGCCCCCCCAAATCCAGCCCCCCCAACTACAGGGAGGACCCCAAACCTCGCCCATCCCTCCCAGCCTGTTTTGGGGACACGAACCCCAAAATCCCCCCCACCCAAAATCTCCCCACCCCAAAAATCCCCCCCAAATCCCCCATCCCAAAAATCCCCCCACCCCAAAAATCCCCCCCAAATCCCCCACCCCAAAAACCCCCCCCAAAATCCCCCACCCCAAAAATCCCCCCCACCCCAAAAATCCCCCCCCAAATCCCCCACCCCAAAAATCCCCCCCACCCCAAAAATCCCCCCCAAATCCCCCAGCCCAAAAATCCCCCCCCCAAAATCCCCCCCAAATCCCCCACCCCAAAAATCCCCCCCAGGCTCAGAGAGGGAACCCCCAAACCCACTCAATTTTGGGGTGATACCCCAAAAACTCCTCCCCAAACCAGGGACACCCCCAAAGAGGGGGGGGACACCCCCAAATTTGCAGGACCCCCCCTCACTTGAGGGTCTCCCCCGACATCTGGAGGTTGTAGCTGCGCTCGGGGTCGGGGAGGCTGTGGAAGCTCAGCAGGCAGGGGTGCAGGCGCTGCACGTCATCCCGCACCTGGGGCACCCCAAAAACACCTCCTGAGCACCCCAAAAACACCTCCTGAACACGGGGACCCCCTCGAGGGACCCCCACCCAAAAAAGGGACCCCCAAAAATGGACACAAACTTTGGGAACCCCCCCAAAAAATGGACCCAAACTTTGGGAAGCCCCAAAAGGAGCCCCCACTGCAGCCAGGAATCAAAGCCTGGGGCACCCCAAAAACACCTCCTGAGCACCCCAAAAACACCTCCTGAGCACCCCAAAAACACCTCCTGAACACGGGGACCCCCTTGAGGAACCCCTCCCCAAAAAAGGGACCCCCAAAAATGGACCCAAATTTTGGGAACCTCTGAAAGGAGCCCCCACTGAAAGCAGGGATCAAAGGAATCAAAACCTGGGGGACCCCAAAAACACCTCCTGAGCACCCCAAAAACACCTCCTGAGCACCCCAAAAACTCCTCCTGAACACGGGGACCCCCTTGAGGGACCCCCACCCAAAAAAGGGACCCCCAAAAATGGACACAAACTTTGGGAACCCCCCCAAAAATGGACACAAATTTTGGGAACCTCTGAAAGGAGCCCCCACTGAAAGCAGGGATCAATGGAAAACCTGGGGGACCCCAAAAACACCTCCTGAGCACCCCAAAAACACCTCCTGAGCACCCCAAAAACACCCCCTGAACACGGGGACCCCCTCGAGGGACCCCCACCCAAAAAAGGGACCCCCAAAAATGGACACAAATTTTGGGAAGCCCCAAAAGGAGCCCCCACTGCAGCCAAGGATGTCCTGAAAGAAATCAAAACCTGGGGCACCCCAAAAACACCTCCTGAGCACCCCAAAAACACCTCCTGAACACGGGGACCCCCTCAAGGGACCCCCACCCAAAAAAGGGACCCCCAAAAATGGACCCAAACTTTGGGAACCCCCCCAAAAATGGACACAAACTTTGGGAACCCCTGAAAGGAGCCCCCACTGAAACCAGGAATCAAAGCCTGGGGGACCCCAAAAACACCTCCTGAGCACCCCAAAAACACCTTTTGGGGCTCCAGGGTGGATTTTGGGGTTCTTGGGGTGAATTTTGGGGTTCCCCAGGGGGTTTTTGGGGTCCCCCACTCACAGGCCCGTAGGTCCAGCCCTGCTCGATGCGGGTCAGGGCCCAGAGCTCAGGGTGGGTTTTGGGGGTTTGGGGTTCCCAGGGGGATTTTGGGGCTCCAGGGTGGATTTTGGGGTTCTCTGGGGGGATTTTGGGGTTCTTGGGGTGAATTTTGGGGTTCCCCAGGGGGATTTTGGGGTCCCCCACTCACAGGCCCGTAGGTCCAGCCCTGCTCGATGCGGGTCAGGGCCCAGAGCTCAGGGTGGGTTTTGGGGGTTTGGGGTTCCCAGGGGGATTTTGGGGCTCCAGGGTGGATTTTGGGGTTCTCTGGGGGGATTTTGGGGTTCTTGGGGTGAATTTTGGGGTTCCCCAGGGGGATTTTGGGGTCCCCCACTCACAGGCCCGTAGGTCCAGCCCTGCTCGATGCGGGTCAGGGCCCAGAGCTCGTGGATGTTCTCCGCCAGCTTCTCCCGGATGCGCTCCAGGTGTGGGGGCAGCACGATCTGGGGGGGAAAAGGGGGCGTTGGACCCCCAAAACCCCCCAAAAAACCCCCCAATTCCCCCAGTCCCAACCCCAATCCCCCCAAACCCCACCCCAATTCCCCCAAACCCCATCTCAAACCCCCCAAACCTCACCCCAATCCCCCCAAACCCCCGGATCCCAACCCCAATCCCCCCAAACCCCATCCCCAACTCCCCCCAAACCCCACCCCAATCCCCCCAATCCCTCCCCAATCCCCCCAAACCCCACTCCAACCCCCTCAATCCCCCCCAAAACCCCCCAAACCCCTCCCCAATCCCCCCAAACCCCATCTCAAACCCCCCAAACCTCACCCCAATCCCCTCAAACCCCTCCCCAATCCCCCCCAAACCTCACCCCAAACCCCCCAAACCCCCCAAACTCCAATCCCCCTCACTCCAATCCCCCCAGTCCCGACCCCAAACCCCCCAAACCCCTCCCCAATCCCCCCAAACCCCTCAAACCCCTCCCCAATCCCCCCAAACCCCTCCCCAATCCCCCCAAACCCCATCCCCAATCCCCCCCAATCCCCCCAAACCCCACCTCAAACCCCCAAACCTCACCCCAATCCCCCCAAACCCCTCCCCAATCCCCCCAAACCCCACTCCAACCCCCTAAATCCCCCCCCAAATCCCACCCCAATCCCCCCAAACCCCATTCCAACCCCCTAAATCCCCGCCCAAACTCCTCCCCTATCCCCCCAAACCCCATCCCCAACTGCCCCCAAACCCCCCAAACCCCACCTCAAACCACCCAAACCCCTCCCCAATCCCCCCAAACCCCCCAAACCCCTCAAATCCCCCCAAACCCCACTCCAACCCCCTCAATCCCCCCCAAACCCCATCTCAAACCCCCCAAACCCCATCTCAAACCTCCCAAACCCCATCCCCAACACCCCCCAACTCCCCCCAACCCCCCCAAACCCCACCTCAAACCCCCCAAACCCCTCTCCAATCCCCCCAATCCCCCCAAACCCCTCAAACCCCCCCAATCCCCACTCCAACCCCCTCAATCCCCCCCAAACCCCCCAAACCCCATCTCAAACCCCCCAAACCCCATCCCCAACTCCCCCCAACTCCCCCAAACCCCACCCCAATTCCCCCAAACCCCATTCCAACCCCCTAAATCCCCCCCCAACCCCCATTCCAACCCCCTCAATCCCCCCCAAACCCCTCCCCAAACCCCCCCAATCCCCCCAAACCCCACCCCAATCCCCCCAAACCCCATCTCAAACCCCCCAAACCCCACTCCGACCCCCTCAATCCCCCCCCCAAACCCCTCCCCAATCCCCCCCAATCCCCCCCAAACCTCACCACAAACCCCCCAAACCCCATCTCAAACCCCCCAAACCCCTCCCCAAACCCCCCCAATCCCCCCAAACCCCATCTCAAACCCCCCAAACCCCACCCCAATCCCCCCAAACCCCATCTCAAACCCCCCAAACCCCATCTCAAACCCCCCAAACCCCTCCCCAATCCCCCCCAATCCCCCCAAACCCCTCCCCAATCCCCCAAACCCCCCGATCCCAGCCCCAAACCCCCCAAACCCCTCCCCAATCCCCCAATCCCCCCCAAACCTCACCCCAAACCCCACTCTAACCCCCTCAATCCCCCCCAAACCCCCCAAACCCCATCTCAAACCCCTCCCCAATCCCCCCCAGCCCCCCGTTCCTGACCTGCTGGGTGTCCACGGGGCAGGGGGTGAATGCGGTGTGGGGCAGGGCGCGGCTGGGCCCCAGGAGGCTGCGGCTGCCGGGGGGCGCAGAGCCCCTGTAGGACGTCAGCGGCTCCAGCCGCAGCCGCTCGCGGGGCAGCAGCGCCTCGGCACACGGCGCGTAACCGGGAGGGGGCACGAAACGGAACTCGCCGTGACGGCCCCCCAGCAGGAAACGCAGCCTGGGGAGGGTGGGAGCCATGGAGACATCTCAGAGACCCATAGAAACCCCATAGAGACCCCATAGAAACCCTATAGACCCCACAGACCCCATAGAGACCCCACAGACCCCATAGAAATCAATAGAGACCCCACAGACCATCCCCAGCAGGAAACGCAGCCTGGGGGACACCGAGACATCAGAGACCCATAGAAACCCCATAGAGACCCCAGAGAGACCCATAGAGACCCCACAGACCCCATAGAGACCCTACAGACCCCATAGAGACCCATAGAGACCCCACAGACCATCCCCAGCAGGAAACGCAGCCTGGGGGACACCGAGAGCCAGGGAGACATCAGAGACCCATAGAAACCCCATAGAAACCCCACAGAAACCCTATAGACCCCACAGACCCCATAGAGACCCCATAGAGACCCATAGAGACCCATAGAGACCCCACAGACCATCCCCAGCAGGAAACGCAGCCTGGGGGGGGTGGGAGCCATGGAAACATCTCAGAGACCCATAGAAACCCCATAGAGACCCCATAGAGACCCATAGAGACCCACAGAGATCCTACAGACCCCATAGAGACCCCATAGACCCCATAGAGACCCCACAGACCCCATAGAAACCAGTAGAAACCCCACAGACCCCACAGAAACCAATAGAGACCCTACAGACCCTACAGAGACCCTACAGACCCCATAGATACCCATAGAGACCCTACAGAGACCCACAGAGCCCCCACAGACCCCACAGAGACCCATAGAGACCCTACAGACCCCACAGAAACCAATAGAGACCCTACAGACCCCACAGACCCCATAGAGACCAATAGAGACCCTACAGACACTACGGACCCTACAGCTCCATAGAGACTCATAGAGACCCTACACAGACCCCATAGAGACCCCCCAGACCCCATAGAGACCCTACACAGACCCCATAGAGACCCTACACAGACCCCACAGAGACCCCCCAGACCCCATAGAGACCCCCCAGCCCCATTCCCGGGGGGCGCAGAGCCCCTGTAGGACGTCAGCGGCTCCAGCCGCAGCCGCTCGCGGGGCAGCAGCGCCTCGGCACACGGCGCGTAACCGGGAGGGGGCACGAAACGGAACTCGCCGTGACGGCCCCCCAGCAGGAAACGCAGCCTGGGGGACACTGAGACGTCAGAGACCCATAGAAACCCCATAGAGACCCATAGAGACCCCATAGAGACCAACAGAGAGCCTACAGACCCTACAGACCCCATAGAGACCCATAGAGACACCACAGACCATCCCCAGCAGGAAACGCAGCCTGGGGGACACCGAGAGCCAGGGAGACATCAGAGACCCATAGAAACCCCATAGAAACCCCATAGAGACCACACAGACCCCATAGAGACCCCATAGAGACCCCATAGAGACCAACAGAGAGCCTAGAGACCCTACAGACCCCATAGAGACCCCACAGACCATCCCCAGCAGGAAACGCAGCCTGGGGGACACCGAGACATCAGAGACCCATAGAAACCCCATAGAGACCCCATAGACCCCAAAGAGACCCCTACAGACCCCATAGAGACCCCACAGACCATCCCCAGCAGGAAACGCAGCCTGGGGGACACCGAGACATCAGAGACCCATAGAAACCCCATAGAGACCCCAGAGAGACCCCAGAGACCCCACAGACCCCATAGAGACCCCATAGACCCCAAAGAGACCCCACAGACCCCATAGAGACCCCACAGACCATCCCCAGCAGGAAACGCAGCCTGGGGGACACCGAGACGTCAGAGACCCCATAGAAACCCCATAGAGACCCCATAGACCCCAAAGAGACCCCTACAGACCCCATAGAGACCCCACAGACCATCCCCAGCAGGAAACGCAGCCTGGGGGACACCGAGACATCAGAGACCCATAGAAACCCCATAGAAACCCTACAGAAACCCTATAGACCCCACAGACCCCATAGAGACCCCACAGACCCCATAGAGACCAATAGAGACCCCACAGACCCCATAGAAACCAGTAGAAACCCCACAGACCCCATAGAGACCAACAGAGAGCCTACAGACCCTACAGACCCCATAGAGACCCTACAGACCCCGTAGAGACCCCACAGACCCCAGAGAAACCAATAGAGACCCTACAGACCCCACAGACCCCACAGAGACCCTACAGACCCCATAGATACCAATAGAGACCCTACAGAGACCCACAGAGACCCCACAGAGACCAATAGAGACCCTACAGACCCTACAGACCCTATAAAGACCAATAGAGACCCTACAGACACTATGGACCCTACAGATCCATAGAGACTCATAGAGACCCTACACAGACCCCATAGAGACCCTACACAGACCCCATAGAGACCCCCAGACCCCATAGAGACCCCCCAGACCCCATAGAGACCCCCCAGCCCCATTCCCGGGGGGCGCAGAGCCCCTGTAGGACGTCAGCGGCTCCAGCCGCAGCCGCTCGCGGGGCAGCAGCGCCTCGGCACACGGCGCGTAACCGGGAGGGGGCACGAAACGGAACTCGCCGTGACGGCCCCCCAGCAGGAAACGCAGCCTGGGGGACACCGAGACATCAGAGACCCATAGAAACCCTACAGAAACCCTATAGACCCCACAGACCCCATAGAGACCCATAGAGACCCATAGAGACCCCACAGACCATCCCCAGCAGGAAACGCAGCCTGGGGGGGGTATGGGAGCCATGGAGACATCAGAGACCCATAGAAACCCCATAGAGACCCATAGAGA
This sequence comes from Poecile atricapillus, assembly GCF_030490865.1. Lineage (NCBI taxonomy): Eukaryota > Metazoa > Chordata > Aves > Passeriformes > Paridae > Poecile > Poecile atricapillus. The sequence goes on from NC_081279.1 coordinate 3,715,796, forward strand.
CCCCACAGACCCCACAGAGACCCCACAGACACCAACAGAGACCCTACAGACCCCACAGAGACCCCACAGACCCCACAGAGACCAACAGAGACCCTACAGATCCATAGAGACCCATAGAGACCCTACAGACCCCCAAGAGACCCCACAGACCCCATAGAGACCCTACAGACCCCATAGAGACCCTACAGACACCACAGAAACCCCACAGAGACCCCACAGAGACCCCATAGAGACCCCAGAGAAACCCCACAGACACCACAGACCACGCCCCCCCAGCAGGACCCCCTTTCAGGGGTCCCAGCCCCATTTCAGAGCCCCCAGACCCCATTTCACAGCCCCCAGCCCCATTTCACAGCCCCCAGCCCCATTTTAGAGCCCCCAGCCCCCATTTCACAGCCCCCAGACCCCATTTCACAGCCCCCAGACCCCATCTCAGAGCCCCCAGCCCCATTTCACAGCCCCCAGCCCCATTTCACAGCCCCAAGCCCCCATTTCACAGCCCCCAGACCCATCTCAGAGCCCCCAGCCTCCATTTCACAGCCCCCAGCCCCCATTTTAGAGTCCCCCAGCCCCCTCCCCACACCCCCCCACGTGCCCCCCTCCCCAATTTCGGGGTGTCCCCCCCTCACCGGACCCCGGCCGAGAAGCTGGCCACGGGGCTGAAGAGCGTGTCCAGGTTGAAGCCCTCGAGGACGCCCTGGACGGGGGCCCCGTTGAGGCGGAAAGAGGCGCTGGGGACCCCCAAATCCAGGCAGCAGCTGACCACGTCCCCCTCGGCCAGAGCCCGGCGTTGGGGGGACGCCACGGCCTTGGGGACACCCCCTGGGGGGACACAGAGGGGTCAGGGGGTCACAGAGGGGTCAGGGGGGGTCACAGGGGTCAGGGGGACCCCCAAATCCAGGCAGCAGCTGACCACGTCCCCCTCGGCCAGAGCCCGGCGCTGGGGGGACGCCACGGCCTTGGGGACACCCCCTGGGGGGACACAGGGGTCACACAGGGGTCAGGGGGTCACAGAGGGGTCAGGGGGTCACAGAGGGGTCAGGGGGACCCCCAAATCCAGGCAGCAGCTGACCACGTCCCCCTCGGCCAGAGCCCGGCGCTGGGGGGACGCCACGGCCTTGGGGACACCCCCTGGGGGGACACAGAGGGGTCAGGGGGTCACAGAGGGGTCAGGGGGTCACACAGGGGTCAGGGGGGTCAGGGGGACCCCCAAATCCAGGCAGCAGCTGACCACGTCCCCCTCGGCCAGAGCCCGGCCTTGGGGACACCCCCTGGGGGGACACAGGGGTCCCAGTGGGGTCCCAGGGGGGTCAGGGGGTCCCAGGCTGTGTCCCACGGGTGGTCCCAGGGGGCTCAGGGCTGAAGAGGGGGTCCCAGGGGGTCCCAGTGGTGTCAGGGGGTCCCAAGGGGGTCCCAGTGGGCTCAGGGCTGAGGAGGGGGTCCCAGGGTGGCCAGGGGGTCCCAGGCTGTGTCCCACAGGTGGTCCCAGGGTGGTCAGGGGGTCCCAGGGTGGACAGGGGGTCCCAGGCTGTGTCCCACGGGTGGTCCCAGGGTGGTCCCAGTGGTCCCAGGGGGTCCCAGGGGGTCCCAGGGGGTCCCAGGGGGTCCCAATGGGGTCCCAGGGTGTCCCATGCTGTGTCCCACGGGTGGTCCCAGGGGGTCCCAGGGTGGTCAGGGGGTCCCAGGCTGTGTCCCATGGGTGGTCCCAGTGGGTCCCAATGGGGTCCCAGGGTGTCCCATGCTGTGTCCCACAGGTGCTGCTCCCCACCCTCACCTGTCCACAGGTGCAATCCATCGAAGGCGAAGGAGTTGAGGTCGTCTCCGGCGCCGTTGCCCCCCCAGCCCGCGCCCCCGCCCGGGGCGGGCCGGAAGCCCCCCGCAGCCCCCCAGCCCACCCGCAGGTGGGTGGGCACGGCGGTGACGAAGGGCAGCGCCCGCTCCACGGCCACCTCGAAGTACCAGCAGCGGAACTGCGTGGAGCCGGGAGCCGTCCCCACAAACAGGTTGGGACGCACGCTGCGACACGTGGGGTGGGGAAATCACACAGTGAGACACCCCCAAATCTGGCAGTGAGACCCCCCAAAACCTGCACTGAGAACCCCAAAACCTGCACTGAGAACCCCAAAACCCATCCTGACACCCCAAATCTGGCAGTGAGACCCCCAAAACCTGCACTGAGAACCCCCAAATCCCATCCTGATACCCTAAATCCCATCCTGACAACCCCAAATCCCATCCTGATACCCTAAAACCCATCCTGAGACCCCCAAAACCTGCACTGAGACCCCAAATCCCATCCTGATACCCCAAAACCTGCACTGATAACCCCAAATCCCATCCTGAGACCCCAAATCTGGCAGTGAGACCCCCAAAACCTGCACTGAGAACCCCAAATCCCATCCTGAGATCCCCAAAACCCATCCTGAGACCCCCAAACCTGCACTGAGACCCCAAATCCTGCACTGAGACCCCCAAATCTGGCAGTGAGACCCCCCCAAAACCTGCACTGAGAACCCCAAATCCCATCCTGAGAACCCCAAATCCCATCCTGACACCCCAAATCCCCCCCTGATAACCCCAAATCCCATCCTGACAACCCCAAAACCCATCCTGACAACCCCAAAACCCATCCTGACAACCCCAAATCCTGCAGTGAGAGCTCCAAATCCTGCCCTGAGAACCCAAATCCTGCACTGATAACCCCAAATCTGGCAGTGAGACCCCCAAATCCCCCTCTGATAACCCCAAATCCCATCCTGACACCCCAAAACCCATCCTGACACCCCAAATCCCATCCTGATAACCCCAAATCCCATCCTGACACCCCCAAATCCTGCACAGAGAGCCCCAAATCCCACAGTGAGACACCAAATCCTGCACTGAGACCCCAAATCCGGCAAACTCCCCACCCCCGGACCCCCCCCAAATTCTTCAGGGACCCCCCAAATGCCTCAGGGACCCCCGGGACCCCCCCCAAATCCCCCGGGGAGACCCCAGACACCACAAGTTCTTCCAGAAACATCTCAAGAACTTCCAGGAGCACCTCAACACCACCTGAAACCTCCCCGAAACCTCAAAACTCCCAACCCCACGACCCCCCAAATGCCTCAGGGACCCCCCAAATGCCCCAGGGACCCCCAGACCCCCCCAAATTCTTCAGGGACCCCCCCAAATCCCACCTGGTGACGTAGTTGACCATGCCGGTCTGCAGCAGGAGGTCGCGGCGGGGCAGGAGGTTCTCGGTGATGAGGTTCTGGTTGGAGCGCACGGCCACGGCGTTACAGACACACAGCGAGCACAGCACGTCCAGCACCTGGGGACACACCTGAGTGTACCTGGGGACACCTGGGGACAGCTGGGGACACCTGGGGACACACCTGAGTGTACCTGGGGACACCTGGGGACACCTGGGGACAGCTGGGGACAGCTGGGGACAGCTGGGGACACACCTGGGGACAGCTGGGGACACACCTGGGGACACCTGGGGACACCTGGGGACACCTGGGGACACACCTGGGGACACCTGGGGACACACCTGAGTGTACCTGGGGACAGCTGGGGACAGCTGGGGACAGCTGGGGACACACCTGAGTGTACCTGGGGACACCTGGGGACAGCTGGGGACAGCTGGGGACACACCTGAGTGTACCTGGGGACACCTGGGGACAGCTGGGGACACACCTGAGTGTACCTGGGGACACCTGGGGACACCTGGGGACACACCTGAGTGTACCTGGGGACACCTGGGGACAGCTGGGGACACCTGGGGACACACCTGGGGACACCTGGGGACACCTGGGGACACCTGGGGACACACCTGAGTGTACCTGCAGAGACCTGGGGACACCTGAGTGTACCTGGGGACACCTGGGGACAGCTGGGGACACCTGGGGACACACCTGAGTGTAGCTGGGGACACCTGGGGACACCTGGAACCTGTCTAGAACCCAGTCTAGAACCCAGTCTAGAACACTCTAGAACCGAGTCTAGAACGATCTAGAACCTGATCTAGAACACTCTAGAACCGAGTCTAGAACGTTCTAGAACCCGATCTAGAACCTAGTCTAGAACCCAATCTAGAACGATCTAGAACCCAGTCTGGAACACACCTGGAACACACCCGGGGACACCTGGGGACACCTGGGGACACACCTGGGGACACCTGGGGACACCTGGAACACACCTGGGGACACCTGGGGACACCTGGAACACACTCGGGGACACCTGGGGACACCTGGGGACACCTGGGGACACCCCTGGACACACCTGGAACACACCTGGGGACACCTGGGGACACCTGGGGACACACCTGGACACACCTGGGGACACCTGGGGACACCTGGAACACACCTGGACACACCTGGGAACACCTGGGAACACCTGGAACACACCTGGGGACACCTGGGGACACCTGGGGACACCTGGGGACACCTGGACACACCTGGGGACACCTGAGCCCCTCCCCACCTTGTGGTTGCGGCCGTGCTTGTCCAGGAGGGAGATGATGGACTTGATGTGATTCTCCTGGATGATGTTGAGCACCTCGGGGCTCTCGATCAGCACACAGTACAGGACCTCCAGGATCCCTGCCGTGTGGGGCAGCCCCATAGCGAGGGTCAGACCCACGGGAGAGACCCCAGACCCACAGCACAGACCCCAGACCCACAGCACACAGTACAGGACCTCCAGGATCCCTGCGGTGTGGGGCAGCCCCATAGCGAGGGTCAGACCCATAGCGAGGGTCAGCCCCATAGCACAGACCCCAGACCCACAGGAGAGACCCCAGACCCACAGCACAGACCCCAGACCCACAGCACACAGTACAGGACCTCCAGGATCCCTGCGGTGTGGGGCAGCCCCATAGCGAGGGTCAGACCCACAGCACAGACCCCAGACCCACAGCACAGACCCCAGACCCACAGCACACAGTACAGGACCTCCAGGATCCCTGCGGTGTGGGGCAGCCCCATAGCGAGGGTCAGACCCACAGCACAGACCCCAGACCCACAGCACACAGTACAGGACCTCCAGGATCCCTGCGGTGTGGGGCAGCCCCATAGCGCGGCTCAGACCCATAGCGAGGGTCAGACCCACAGCACAGACCCCAGACCCACAGCACAGACCCCAGACCCACAGCACACAGTACAGGACCTCCAGGATCCCTGCCGTGTGGGGCAGCCCCATAGCGAGGGTCAGCCCCATAGCGCGGCTCAGACCCATAGCACAGACCCCAGACCCACAGCACAGGGGTCCAGACCCATAGCACAGATCCCAGACCCACGGGAGAGATCCCAGACCCACAGAGATCCCCCCCAGCCCCACAGGAGGGGTGTCAGCCCCACAGAGATCCCCCCCAGCCCCACAGGAGGGGTCTCAGCCCCACAGAAACCCCCCCCCAGCCCTATAGGACGGGTCTCAGCCCCACAGGAGGGGTCTCAGCCCCACAGAAACCCCCCCCCAGCCCCATAGGAGGGGTCTCAGCCCCACAGAGATCCCCCCCAGCCCCACAGGAGGGGTCTCAGCCCCACAGAAACCCCCCCCCAGCCCTATAGGAGGGGTCTCAGCCCCACAGGAAGGGTCTCAGCCCCATAGGAGGGGTCTCAGCCCCACAGATATCCCCCCAGCCCCACAGCTGCCCCACGGCTGCCCCACTGACCCGAGGAGGCCTCCAGCCTGTCCAGTTTGCTGACCAGCCAGTCCAGGTTGGTGGAGAACAGGGCGCAGTTGGCTCGGTTCCCTCGGATCAGCGAGGCTGGGGGGCACACGGGGGGTCAGCGACCCACGGCTGCCCCATAGCACAGCCCTGCCCCATAGCACAGCTCTGACCCACAGAGAGCCCACAGCCCTGCCCCATAGCACAGCCCTGACCCACAGACAGCCCATAGCCCTGCCCCATAGCACAGCTCTGACCCACAGACAGCTCTGACCCCATACAGCTCATGGCCCTGCCCCATAGCACAGCTCTGACCCAGACAGCTCTGACCCACAGACAGCCCTGACCCACAGCACAGCCCATAGCCCTGCCCCATAGCACAGCTCTGACCCACAGACAGCTCTGACCCCATACAGCTCATGGCCCTGCCCCATAGAACAGCCCTGACCCTGTAACACCTCATAGCACCTCACATCTGCCCCACAGACAGCCAATCCTGCCCCATAACCCCCTGTATCTGCCCCATACACCCCATATCTGCCCCACAGCTCCCCATATCTGCCCCATACACCCCACATCTGCCCCACAACACCCCATATCTGCCCCATAACCCCCCATATCTGCCCCACAGCCCCCCATATTTGCCCCACAGCGCCCCATATCTGCCCCATACACCCCATATCTGCCCCACAGCCCCCCGTATCTGCCCCATACACCCCATATCTGCCCCACAGTGCCCCATATCTGCCCCACAGTGCCCCATATCTGCCCCACAGCGCCCCATATCTGCCCCACAGTGCCCCATATCTGCCCCACAGCGCCCCATATCTGCCCCCCAGGCTCACCCAGCAGCTCGTAGAGCAGGTTGACGATCTCCTTCCAGGCGGCCGCCGCCTCCTCCCCCGCGGCCTCCCCGAACTGCGCCGCGGTGCTGTAGGCGCTCAGGCGGTCGATGCAGCTCAGCACCAGGGTCAGCATCCCCTGCGGGAGACCCCCGGATGGGACCCCCAAACTGGAACCCCTGAACCTCCCTGGGACCCCCAAACTGGGACCCCTGAACCCCCCCAGGACCCCTGAACCTCCCCTGGCACCAGGGTCAGCATCCCCTGCGGGAGCCCCCGGATGGGACCCCCAAACCGGGACCCCTGAACTCCCCCAGGACCCTTGAATCCCCCTGGGACCCCCAAACCAGGACCCCTGAACCCCCCTGGGACCCCTGAACCCCCCCAGGACCTCTGAACCCTCCTGGGACCAGGGTCAGCATCCCCTGCGGGAGACCCCCGGATGGGACCCCCAAACTGGGACCCCTGAACCCTCCTGGGACCCCCAAACTGGGACCCCCAAACTGGGACCCCTGAACTCTCCTGGGACCCCCAAACTGGGACCCCCCAAACCGGGACCCCTGAACCCCCCCGGGACCCCTGAACCCTCCCTGGCACCAGAGTCAGCATCCCCTGGGGGAGACTCCCTGATGGGACCCCCAAACTGGGACCCCTGAAACCCCCTGAGACCCCCAAACTGGGACCCCTGAACCCCCAAACTGGGACCCCTGAACCCCCCCAGGACCCCCAGACCGGGACCCCTGAACCCCCACTGCAACCTCCCAAATCTGGGGAGGGGTCCAGGGTACATTTAACACAATCTGGGAGGGAAATGGGGTGGATCAGAATTGGGGAGGGGTCCCAGGTACATTTAACACAATCTGGGGGTGAAAAAGGGTTGGATCAGAATTGGGGAGGGGTCCCGGGGGTCGCACCTCCTGCTGGAACAGGCTCTGAGCCAGCCATGGGGAGGGGAAATGGGGCGGAACAGAACTGGGGAGGGGTCGGATCAGAATTGGGGAGGGGTCCTGGGGGTCTCACCTCCTGCTGGAACAGGCTCTGGCCCCTGCAGGGCTCTGAGCCGGCCATGGGGAGGTGAAATGGGGTCAGATGAGAATTGGGGAGGGGTCCTGGGGATCGCACCTCCTGCTGGAACAGGCTCTGAGCCAGCCATGGGGAGGGGAAATGGGGTCAGATCAGAATTGGGGAGGGGTCCTGGGGGTCTCACCTCCTGCTGGAACAGGCTCTGGCCCCTGCAGGGCTCTGAGCCGGCCATGGGGAGGGGAAAAGGGGTCAGATCAGAATTGGGGAGGGGTCCTGGGGGTCTCACCTCCTGCTGGAACAGGCTCTGAGCCGGCCGTGGGGAGGGGAAATGGGGCGGATCAGAATTGGGGAGGGGTCGGATCAGAATTGGGGAGGGGTCCCGGGTGCATTTACCACTATTTGGGGGTGTAAAAGGGGTCAGATCAGAATTGGGGAGGGGTCCCGGGGGTCTCACCTCCTGCTGGAACAGGCTCTGGCGGGCCCGCAGGGCTCGCAGCCGGCCCTGGCGCTGCTCGTGCCGCAGATCCTGGGGAGGGGGCTCCAGGTACCCGATGAGGTCCTGCAGGCTCAGGATGACGGCGGCGATGGGAAGGGGCGGCGGGGGAGACCCCCGGGGGCGGCCCCGGAGATTGTCCAGGCTCCTGGGGAGGGGGCACAGGGGGGTCTGGGGTCAGTGATGATGGGAGGGGGCTCCTGGGGAGGGGGCACGGGGGGGTCTGGGGTCAGTGAAACTGCCCTGATGGGAGGGGGCTCCTGGGGAGGGGTCCAGGCTCCTGGGGAGGGGGCACGGGGGGGTCTGGGGTCAGTGATGATGGGAGGGGGCTCCTGGGGAGACCCCCGGGGGGGGCCCTGGAGGGGGTCTGGGCTCCTGGGGAGGGGGCACAGGGGGGTCTGGGGCCAGTGATGATGGGAGGGGGCTCCTGGGGAGGGGGTCCAGGCTCCTGGGGAGGGGGGTCTGGGGTCAGTGAAACTGCCCTGATGGGAGGGGGCTCCTGGGGAGGGGGTCCAGGCTCCTGGGGAGGGAGCACAGGGGGGTCTGGGGTCAGTGATGATGGGAGGGGGCTCCTGGGGAGACCCCCGGGGGGGGCCCTGGAGGGGGCTCAGGCTCCTGGGGAGGGGGCACAGGGGGGTCTGGGGTCAGTGAAACTGCCCTGATGGGAGGGGGCTCCTGGGGAGGGGTCCAGGCTCCTGGGGAGGGGACACTTAAAGCCCCCTGAAAACCCCTCAGGACCCCTCAGAACCCCCCCAGGACCCCTGAGGACCCTCCCAGGACCCCTGAGGACCCCCCCAAAGCCCCCAAGACCCCCCAGGACCCCCCCCAAACCTGATGAAGCTCCCGTAGAGCCCCGTGGTGCTGAAGACCATCCCCAGAACACCCTCAGAACCCCCCAAGAACCCCTCAGAACCCCCTGAAAACCCCTCCAGGACCCCCCAGAACCCCCTCAGGACCCCTGAGGACCTCAAAAAGCCCCTCAGGACCCCCCCAGACCTGATGAAGCTCCTGTAGAGCCCCGTGGTGCTGAAGACCATCCCCAGAACCCCTCAGAACACCCTGAAAACCCCTCAAGACCCCTCAGAACCCCCTGAGGACCCCTGAGGACCCCCCCAAAGCCCCCCAAAACCCCCCAGGACCCCCCCAGACCTGATGAAGCTCCCGTAGAGCCCCGTGGTGCTGAAGACCATCCCCAGAACCCCCTCAGAACCCCCTGAAAACCCCTCAGGGACCCCCCAAGAACCCCTCAGAACCCCCCCAGGACCCCTCAAGACCCCCCCAGGACCCCTGAGGACCCCCCCAAAGCCCCCCAGGACCCCCCCAGACCTGATGAAGCTCCCGTAGAGCCCCGTGGTGCTGAAGACCATCCCCAGAACACCCTCAGAACCCCCCAAGAACCCCTCAGAACCCCCTGAAAACCCCTCAGGACCCCCCCAGGACCCCTGAGGACCCCCCCAAAGCCCCCCAGGACCCCCCCAGACCTGATGAAGCTCCCGTAGAGCCCCGTGGTGCTGAAGACCATCCCCAGAACACCCTCAGAACCCCCCAAGAACCCCCCAAGAACCCCCCAAGAACCCCTCAAAACCCCCCCAGGACCCCTGAGGACCCCCCCAGGACCCCTGAGGACCCCCCAGGACCCCCCAAAGCCCCCCAGGACCCCCCCAGACCTGATGAAGCTCCCGTAGAGCCCCGTGGTGCTGAAGACCATCCGAGCCGCCTGCGACTCCTGGCGCTGGGAGCGCGCCAGGGTCAGCGCGTCGTCCATGTGCCCCTCCTGGTGCAGGATGGCCTGGGGAGGGGGCGAGGGGGGCTCAGAGGGGACCCCTGAACCCCCAGAGACCCCCCCCAAAACCCACAGGGACCCCCAGAACTCTCAAACACCCCAGAGCCTCTCCAGAGCCATCCCAGCGCTGCTGAGAGTCCCCAAATCCCCCACAAAAGCCCCAGAATTTCCCCACACACAGGTTTGGAGGACCCCAAAAGACCCCCCAAGACCCTCCTAAACCCCAAAGCCCCCCTCAAATACCCCAAACACCCCCCCAAACCCACCTCAAATACCCTAATCACCCCCAAAATCCACCTCAAATACTCCAAACACCCCCAAAATCCACCTCAAATACTCCAAACACCCCCAAAATCCACCTCAAATACTCCAAACCACCCCAAAGCCCCCCTCAAACACCCCCAAAACACCCCAAATCGCCCCAAAACCCACCTCAAATACCCCAAACACCCCCAAAACCCATTTCAAATACCCCAAACACCCCTCAAATACCCCAAAAGCCCCCAAAACCACCCCAAGGCCCCCCTCAAACACCCCCAAAACACCCCAAAAACACCCCTCAAATACTCCAAACACCCCCAAAGCCCCCCTCAAACACCCCCAAATCGCCCCAACACCCCCCTCAAATACCCCAAACCACCCCAAAGCCTCCCTCAAATACCCCAAACACCCCCAAAACACCACAAAGCCTCCCAAAACACCCCAAAGCCCCCCTCAAATACCCCAAACACCCCCAAAACCCCCCTCAAATACCCCAAACACCCTAGAACACCCCAAAGCCCCCCTCAAACACCCCCAAAACACCCCAAAGCCCACCTCAAATACTCCAAACACCCCAAAACCCACCTCAAATACCCCAAACACCCCCAAAAACACCCCAAAACCCCCCTCAAATACTCCAAACACCCTCAAATACCCCAAAACACCCCAAAACCCACCTCAAATACTGCAAACACCCCAAAACCCCCCTCAAATACCCCAAAACACCCCCAAAGCCCCCCTTCAAATACCCCAAACACCCCCAAAACCCCCCTCAAATACCCCAAACACCCCCAAAACCCTCCTCAAATACCCCAAACACCCCCAAAACCCATTTCAAATACCCCAAACACCCTTCAAATACCCCAAAAACCCCCAAAACCACCCCAAAGCCCCCCTCAAACACCCCCAAAACACCCCAAAACCACCCCTCAAATACTCCTAACACCCCCAAATCACCCCAAATCGCCCCAAAACCCCCCTCAAATACCCCAAACCACCCCAAAGCCCCCCTCAAATACCCCAAACACCCCCAAAACCCCCCTCAAATACCCCAAACACCCCCCCAAACACCCCCCAAAACCCACCTCGTACCTCTCGTGATCTCCCCAAACCCCCCAAAACTCCACCGACCCCCCCCAAAAAGCCTCCTAGGAGCCCCCCCCGGGTGATTTTGGGGTCCCCCCGAGCCCACCTTCCTCTTGAGCAGCCCGAGGCGCAGGGCTTTGGGGTCGGGGGCGGCGTAGGTGACCCAGAGGCCGCTGCTGCCGTGCTGCAGGAAGCACAAGGACTCCCCGTATTTGATCTCGGGGGGCCCCATGCCCTCGATGTCCCTTTTGGGGGCCGTCTCCAGCTTCTCCTGAGGGGTTTGGGGGGCACGGGAGGGGTGAGCGGGAGTGGGGTGGGGGTTTGGGGGGTCTGGGTGGGGTCTGGGTGGGGTTTGGGTGGGGTTTGGGGGGCACGGGAGGGGTCAGCAGGGTCTGGGTGGGGTCTGGGTGGGGGTTTGGGGGGTTTGGGTGGGGTTTGGGGGGCACGGGAGGGGTCAGCAGGAGAGGGGTGGGGATTTGGGGGGTCTGGGTGGGGTCTGGGTGGGGTTTGGGGGGCACAGGAGGGGTCAGGAGGAGCAGGGTGGGGGTTTGGGTGGGGATTTGGGGGGCACGGGAGGGGTCAGCAGGGTCTGGGTGGGGGTTTGGAGGGCACGGGAGGGGTCAGCAGGGTCTGGGTGGGGTCTGGGTGGGGTTTGGGTGGGGTTTGGGGGGCACGGGAGGGGTCAGGAGGAGCAGGGAAAGCAGGAGGGAGGTCTGGGTGGGGTTTGGGTGGGGTTTGGGGGGTCTGGGTGGGGATTTGGGGGGCATGGGAGGGGATTTGGGGGGCACGGGAGGGGTCAGCAGGAGAGGGGTGGGGTTTGGGGGGTCTGGGTGGGGTCTGGGTGGGGTTTGGGGGGCATGGGAGGGGTCAGCAGGGTCTGGGTGGGGTCTGGGTGGGGTTTGGGGGGCACGGGAGGGGTCAGGAGGAGCAGGGAAAGCAGGAGGGAGGTCTGGGTGGGGTTTGGGTGGGGGTTTGGGTGGTGTCTGGGTGGGGTTTTTGGGGCATGGGAGGGGTCAGCAGGGTCTGGGTGGGGCCTGGGTGGGGTCTGGGGGGCACGGGAGGGGTCAGGAGGAGCAGGGAAAGCAGGAGGGGGGTCTGGGTGGGGTTTGGGGGGCACGGGAGGGGTGAGCGGGAGTGGGGTGGGGGTTTGGGGGGTCTGGGGGGGGGTTTGGGTGGTGTCTGGGTGGGGTTTGGGGGGCATGGGAGGGGTCAGCAGGGTCTGGGTGGGGGTTTGGGGGGCACGGGAGGGGTCAGCAGGAGAGGGGTGGGGATTTGGGGGGTCTGGGTGGGGTCTGGGTGGGGTTTGGGGGGCACGGGAGGGGTCAGCAGGAGCAGACTGGAGACAGCTGGGGACAGTTGGGGACATCAGAAACATGGGAGCAGGAAATGGTGAGGACAGGGACCAGGAGCAGGTTGGGGACAGCTGGGGACAGTTGGGGACAGCTGGGGACATCAGAAACATGGGAGCAGGAAACGGTGGGGACAGGGACACAGAAACAGGGACCAGGACAGGGATGGGGACCAGGACAGGGTTGGGGACAGTTGGGGACATCCTGGGGACATTCCCACCTTGGAGGCCCGGAAGCAGAAGGTGGCCACGCAGGTGTTGGGGACAGGAACCAGGACAGGGACACAGAAACAGGGACCAGGACAGGGATGGGGACAGGGTTGGGGACAGCTGGGGACATCCTGGGGACAGTTGGGGACATCCTGGGGACGTTCCCACCTTGGAGGCCCGGAAGCAGAAGGTGGCCACGCGGGTGTTGGGGACAGGGACACAGAAACAGGGACAGGAACCAGGACAGGGACACAGGAACAGGGACCAGGACAGGGTTGGGGACAGTTGGGGACAGTTGGGGACATCCTGGGGACGTTCCCACCTTGGAGGCCCGGAAGCAGAAGGTGGCCACGCGGGTGTTGGGGACAGGGACATGGAAACAGGGACACAGGAACAGGGACACAGGAACAGGGACCAGGACAGGGATGGGGACAGTTGGGGACAGTTGGGGACATCCTGGGGACATTCCCACCTTGGAGGCCCGGAAGCAGAAGGTGGCCACGCAGGTGTTGGGGACAGGGACCAGGACAGGGACACAGAAACAGGGACCAAGACAGGGATGGGGACCAGGACAGGGATGGGGACAGGGTTGGGGACAGCTGGGGACATCCTGGGGACAGTTGGGGACATCCTGGGGACGTTCCCACCTTGGAGGCCCGGAAGCAGAAGGTGGCCACGCGGGTGTTGGGGACAGGGACACAGAAACAGGGACAGGAACCAGGACAGGGACACAGGAACAGGGACCAGGACAGGGATGGGGACCAGGACAGGGTTGGGGACAGTTGGGGACATCCTGGGGACGTTCCCACCTTGGAGGCCCGGAAGCAGAAGGTGGCCACGCGCGTGTTGGGGACAGGGACCAGGACAGGGACACAGGAACAGGGACCAAGACAGGGATGGGGACAGTTGGGGACAGTTGGGGACATCCTGGGGACGTTCCCACCTTGGAGGCCCGGAAGCAGAAGGTGGCCACGCGGGTGTTGGGGACAGGGACACAGAAACAGGGACAGGAACCAGGACAGGGTTGGGGACAGGGACCAGGACAGGGATGGGGACAGGGTTGGGGACAGTTGGGGACATCCTGGGGACATTCCCACCTTGGAGGCCCGGAAGCAGAAGGTGGCCACGCGTGTGTTGGGGACAGGAACCAGGACAGGGACACAGGAACAGGGACCAGGACAGGCTCAGGATGGGGACCAGGACAGGGACCAGGACAGGGATGGGGACAGTTGGGGACAGTTGGGGACATCCTGGGGACAGTTGGGGACATCCTGGGGACATTCCCACCTTGGAGGCCCGGAAATAGAAGGTGGCCACGCAGGTGTTGGGGACAGGAACCAGGACAGGGACACAGGAACAGGGACCAGGACAGGGTTTGGGGACAGTTGGGGACAGTTGGGGACATCCTGGGGACATTCCCACCTTGGAGGCCCGGAAGCAGAAGGTGGCCACGTGCGTGTTGGGGACAGGAACCAGGACAGGGACACAGAAACAGGGACCAGGACAGGGATGGGGACAGGGTTGGGGACAGTTGGGGACAGTTGGGGACATCCTGGGGACATTCCCACCTTGGAGGCCCGGAAGCAGAAGGTGGCCACGCAGGTGTTGGGGACAGGAACCAGGACAGGGACACAGGAACAGGGACCAGGACAGGGATGGGGACAGGGTTGGGGACAGTTGGGGACAGTTGGGGACATCCTGGGGACATTCCCACCTTGGAGGCCCGGAAGCAGAAGGTGGCCACGCGGGTGTTGGCCGCAGCCGCCTCCACCATGGCCAGCCCGGTGGCCTCGGTCAGCGCCAGGTATCGGCCCGTGGTGACGTGGCGCAGGCGGAAGGGCTGTCCCCAACGCAGGTGGCTCCCGCTCCAGCTGGGGGACACAGGGAGGGGACATCGCTGTCACCAGGGGGGGGTTGGGACGTGGGGGTGGGGATATGGGGACATGGGGACACTGGGATGGGTCACAGGGACATGAGAATGGGGATATGGGAACATGGGGACACTGGGATGGGACATGGGGACACAGGGATGGGTCACAGGGACATGGGGATGGGGATATGGGGACATGGGGACACAGGGATGGGTCATGGGGACACTGGGATGGGTCACAGGGACATGGGGACACACCAGATGGGTCACAGGGACATGAGAATGGGGATATGGGGACATGGGGACACAGGGATGGGTCATGGGGACACTGGGATGGGTCACAGGGACATGGGGACACACCAGATGGGTCACAGGGACATGGGGACACAGGGATGGGTCACAGGGACATGGGGACACACCAGATGGGTCACAGGGACATGGGGACACAGGGATGGGTCACAGGGACATGGGGATGGGGATATGGGGACATGGGACACAGGGGTGGGTCATGGGGACATGGGGGTGGGGATATGGGGACATGGGGACACAGGGGTGGGTCACAGGGACACGGGGATGGGTCACAGGGACATGGGGGTGGGGATATGGGGACATGGGGACACAGGGATGGGTCACAGGGACACGGGGATGGGTCACAGGGACATGGGGACACAGGGGTGGGTCATGGGGACACTGGGATGGGTCACAGGGACATGGGGACACAGGGGTGGGTCATGGGGACATGGGGGTGGGGATATGGGGACATGGGGACACAGGGATGGGTCACAGGGACACAGGGATGGGTCACAGGGACATGGGGACACAGGCTGACGACATCAAGACGTGTCACAGGGGCACAGGGACACAGGGATGGGTCACAGGGACATGAGGATGGGGATATGGGGACATGGGGACACACGGAAGGGTCACAGGGACACACCAGATGGGTCACGGGGACACGGGGACACAGGGATGGGTCACAGGGACATGGAGACACAGGGATGGGTCAAGGGGACACAGGAGAACACAGGGATGGGTCACAGGGACATGGGGACACACCAGATGGGTCAAAGGGACATGGGGACACAGGGATGGATCACAGGGACACACCAGATGGGTCACAGGGACACGGGGACACAGGGATGGGTCACAGGGCCATGGGGACACACGGAAGGGTCACAGGGACACACCAGATGGGTCACAGGGACATGGGGACACATCCTGAGGACATCAAGCCCTGTCACAGCAACACCCACACAAGTGACACCAGCACACCACACAGTGACAGAGTGACACAGCCCCACGTTCCAAGGACCCCCCAGGTTCCAGCCGGTGTCCCCAGCTGCTCAGGTGTCCCCAGGTGACCCCTCAGTCCCCCCTGTGTCCCCGGTACCTGATGCGCAGGGGCTCCAGGCGCCACAGGGACCGGGCGTGGGCGCACACGGCGCCGCCCTCGTAGTTGACGACGCTGCTGGGGGTGATGGGGAGGGGTCAGCGAGTTGGGGACCCCCTCCCCTGGCCGTGTGTCCCCCCAAGTTTGGGACAGCCCCCCCCAGCCGTGTGTCCCCCCCAGGGTTTGGGGACCCCCCCCTGGCCGTGTGTCCCCCCAGGTATGGGGACCCCCCCCGGCCATGTGTCCCCCCCCCCCCAGGTTTGGGGACACCCCCCCGGCCATGTGTCCCCCCTGGGGTTTGGGGACCCCCCCCCTGGCCGTGTGTCCCCCCTGGGGTTTGGGGACCCCCCCAGGTTTGGGGACCCCCCCCGGCCATGTGTCCCCCCTTGGGGTTTGGGGACCCCCCCGGCCGTGTGTCCCCCCAAGTTTGGGGACCCCTCCCCCAGCCATGTGTCCCCCCTGGGGTTTGGGGACCCCCTCCCCTGGCCGTGTGTCCCCCCTGGGGTTTGGGGACCCCCCCCGGCCATGTGTCCCCCCTTGGGGTTTGGGGACCCCTCCCCAGCCGTGTGTCCCCCCCTGGGGTTTGGGGACCCCCCCCCAGGTTTGAGGACCCCCTCGGGGTTTGGGGACCCTCCCCGGCCATGTGTCCCCCTGGGGT
The DNA here is from genome assembly GCF_030490865.1 of Poecile atricapillus. Taxonomy (NCBI): domain Eukaryota; kingdom Metazoa; phylum Chordata; class Aves; order Passeriformes; family Paridae; genus Poecile; species Poecile atricapillus. The sequence goes on from NC_081279.1 coordinate 3,732,413, forward strand.
TTGGGGACACCCCCCTGGCCGTGTCCCCCCCCCCAGGTTTGGGGACCCCTCCCTGGCTGTGTGTCCCCCTCCGGGGTTTGGGGACCCCCCCCGGGGTTTGGGGACCCCCCCAAGTTTGGGGACCCCTCCCAGGTTTGGGGCCCCCCCCCCCCGAAGTTTGGGGACCCCCCCCGGGGTTTGGGGACCCCCCCCAAGTTTGGGGACCCCCCCCAGGTTTGGGGCAGCCCCCCCCCAAGTTTGGGGACCCCCCAGGTTTGGGGACCCCCTCCCCTGGCCGTGTGTCCCCCCTGGGGTTTGGGGACCCCTCCCCCAGGTTTGGGGACCCCCCCCGGGGTTTGGGCCCCCCCCCCCAAGTTTGGGGACCCCCCCCGGGGTTTGGGGACCCCCCCCAAGTTTGGGGACCCCCCCCGGGGTTTGGGGCCCCCCCCCCCCCAAGTTTGGGGACCCCCACCTGCGCTCCTCGCCCTGCTCGGGGGCCGTGGGGGTCAGGCACTCGTCCATGTGGCCGTGGAACAGGCGCATGACGTGGCCGCCGGTGACATAACCTGGGGACAGGGAGGGGACAGCGGCGTGGGGAGGGGGCTCAGGGGGTGGGGGACACCCCCCCAGTGTCACTTTTGGGGTGTCTGGGGTGTCACACCTTCCTCGCAGCCGGAGCAGATGGGGTTCATGTTCCACAGCGTCTGCATGAAGGACGCGTCCACCTGCAGCTCGCCCGAGGCCGTGGACAGGTGCTGGGACATGGGGAGGGGGACACGGGGGGGTCATGGGGGTCTCCCTGGAGGCCAGGGGGGTGTCCCCAGTGTCCCCCCATGTCCCCCAATGTCCCCCCAATGTCCCCAATGTCCCCCAATGTCCCCAATGTCCCCAAGTGTCCCCACATGTCCCCCCAATGTCCCCAATGTCCCCATGTGTCCCCAGTGTCCCCCCAATGTCCCCAAGTGTCCCCCCAGGTCCCCCCATACCAGGTATCTCTTGGAGGACACGCTGACCAGGATCAGATCGGGGGGGATCCCTGTGTCCCCCCGTGTCCCCAATGTCCCCAAGTGTCCCCAGTGTCCCCCCAAGTGTCCCCAATGTCCCCAATGTCCCCCCAAGCCCCCCCAGTGTCCCCCCATACCAGGTATCTCTCGGAGGACACGCTGACCAGGATCAGAACAGGGGGGATCCCTGTGTCCCCCCGTGTCCCCAATGTCCCCCAATGTCCCCAAGTGTCCCCAATGTCCCCTGTGTCCCCAATGTCCCCCCAATGTCCCCACAATGTTCCCAAGTGTCCCCCCAGGTCCCCCCATACCAGGTATCTCTTGGAGGACACGCTGACCAGGATCAGAACAGGGGGGGATCCCTGTGTCCCCCCGTGTCCCCAATGTCCCCCAATGTCCCCCAATGTCCCCAGTGTCCCCAAGTGTCCCCCCATGTCCCCCCAATGTCCCCAGTGTCCCCCCATGTCCCCAAGTGTCCCCCCAGGTCCCCCCATACCAGGTATCTCTCGGAGGACACGCTGACCAGGATCAGATCGGGGGGGATCCCTGTGTCCCCCCGTGTCCCCAATGTCCCCACGTGTCCCCAAGTGTCCCCAATGTCCCCAATGTCCCCCCAAGCCCCCCAAGTGTCCCCCCATACCAGGTATCTCTCGGAGGACACGCTGACCAGGATCAGGTCGTCGCCCACCCGCACCTTCTCTCCCTCCGAGCGCTGCTTGGACGCCGGGTGCATGGTCCACCAGCAGGCCTCGCCTGGGGACACCCCAAATCAGCCCCCCAAAACCTCGGGGGGACCCCCCAGAACAGCCCAGAACACCCCAAATCAGCCCCCCAAAACCTCAGGGGAGCCCCCCAGAACACCCCAAATCAGCCCCCCAAAACCTCGGGGGAGCCCCCCAGGACACCCCAAATCAGCCCCCCAAAACCTCAGGGGAGCCCCCCAGGACACCCCAAATCAGCCCCACAAAACCTCGGGGGGAGCCCCCCAAGAACAGCCCAGGACCCCCAGGGCTCCCAGCCCCCCAAAACCTCGGGGGGACTTCTCCAAGAACAGCCCAGGACACCCCAAATCAGCCCCCAAAAACCTCGGGGGGACCCCTCAAGAACAGCCCAGGACACCCCAAATCAGCCCCCAAAAACCTCGGGGGGACCCCCCAGAACAGCCCAAATCAGACCCCCAAAACCTCGGGGGGACCCCCCCAGAACACCCCAAATCAGCCCCCCAAAACCTCGGGGGGACCCCCCAGAACACCCCAAATCAGCCCCCCAAAACCTCAGGGGAACCCCCCAAGAACAGCCCAGGACACCCCAAATCAGCCCCCCAAAACCTCGGGGGGACCCCCCAGGACCCCCAGGGCTCCCAGCCCCCCAAAACCTCGGGGGGACCCCCAGGACCCCCCAGGACCCCCCCCTTCACCTGCTGCGTCCTTCTGCAGCCCCACGTCGAAGGCCAGCTTGTCGGTCACCGAGCGCGACGTGGTCAGGCAGCTCAGGTACTGGGGAGGGGGGGGGACACACGGATATTGGGGACCCCCAGAGCCCCCCGAGACCCCCACAAACACCCTGAACACCCTCCAGACCCCCCCAGAGCCCCCCGAGACCCCCCAGAACCCCACAAACACCCTGAACACCCTCCAGACCCCCACAAACCCCCCAAAGCCTCCTCCAGACCCCCAAAACCCCCTGAACCCCCTCCAGACCTCCCAAAATCCCCTCCAGACCCCCAATATCCCCTCCAGACCCCCACAAACCCCCCAAAATCCCCTCCAGACCACCCCAAAGCCCCCCAAAAGCCCCTCCAGATCCCCCCAAAGCCCCCCAAAAGCCCCTCCAGATCCCTCCAAAGCCCCCCCGAAGCTCCCTACAAACCCCCTGAACCCCCTCCAGACCCACCAAAATCCCCTCCAAACCCCCCAAAATCCCCTCCAGACTCCCCCAAACCCCCCAAAATCTCCTCTAGACCCCCACATGCCCCCCAAAGCCCCCCCAAAGCCCCCAAAACCCCCTCCAGACACCCCCAAACCCCCCTCTAGACCCCCACATGACCCCCAAACCCCCCAAACCCCCTCCAGACCACCCCAAACACCCCTGAATCCCCTCCAGACCCCCCCAAATCCCCCAAAATCCCCTCCAGACTCCCCCAAGCCCCCTCCAGACCCCCAAAATCCCCTCCAGACCCCCCAAACCCCCCAAAATCCCCTCCAGACCCCCCCAAATCCCCCAAAATCCCCTCCAGACTCCCCCAAGCCCCCTCTAGACCCCCACATGCCCCCCCAAAGCCCCCCAAAATCCCCTCCAGACCCTCCCAAACCCCCCAAAATCCCCTCCAGACCCCCCCAAATCCCCCAAAACCCCCTCCAGACTCCCCCAAGCCCCCTCTAGACCCCCACATGCCCCCCAAGGCCCCCCAATATCCCCTCCAGACCCCCCCAAACCCCCTCCAGACCCCCACAAACCCCCCCAAAATCCCCTCCAGACACCCCAAAACCCCCCAAAATCCCCTCCAGACCCCCCCAAACCCCCCCAAAATCCCCTCCAGACCCCCCCAAAGCCCCCCCGAAGCCCCCCCAAGCTCACCATGCCGCTGTGTGAGTGTCTCAGCAGGATGGCGTGGCCGTAGAGCAGCGTCCGGTGACCCCCACCCTGAGAGGACTTGGGGGGCACAGGGGGGTCAAGGAGGGCACCCCAAAACCCCCCTGACCCCTCCAAAAAACAACCCTGAACCCCAAAAATCTCCTCCCTCCCATCTCAGCCCCTCCTGTGTGGCTGCCCCCCGGTTTTGGGGTCTCTCCGTGTCGGGGTCTCCTCTGCGTTGCAGCCCCCTCCTCGTTTTGGGGTGCACCGTGCCTTGGAGCCCCCCCCTCGTTTTGGGGTCCCCCTCCTGGTGGAGTCCCCCCCATATCGAGGGTTCCTCTGGTGTTGGGGTCCCCAATTCCAGGGTCCCCCCTCGTGTCGGGGTCACCCCAGGTGGAGATCCCCAATTTCGGGGTCACCCCGTGGATGTTCCTGCAAATTTGGGGGGGTCACGGTTTTGGGGTCCCGTTAATGTTGAGGGTCCCCCAGTTTGGGGCCTCCTCCATATTGAGGTTTCCCCCAAATCGGGATCCCAAATTTCGGGGTCACCCCCATGTCTGGGTCCCCGATTTCGGGGTCTCCCATAGTGGGATCCCCCTTTTTGGGGTCCCCCCCATGTCTGGGTCCCCCCTTTCAGGGTCCCTCCATGTCTGGGTCCCCAATTTCGGGGTCCCTCCATGTCTGGGTCCCAGATTTTGGGGTCTCCCCGTGTCTGGATCCCCAATTTTGGGGTCTCCCATGGTGGGATCTCCTCGTTCGGGGTCCCCCTATGTCTGGATCCCTGATTTTGGGGTCCCCGATGGTGGGATCCCCCTTCTTGGGGTCCCCCCATGTCTGGGTCCCCAATTTCGGGGTCCCTCCATGTCTGGGTCCCAGATTTTGGGGTCTCCCCGTGTCTGGATCCCCAATTTTGGGGTCCCCCATATCTGGATCCCCCTTTTCGGGGTCTCCCATGGGGGGATCCCCCTTTTGGGGTCCCCCATGTCTGGATCCCCAATTTCGGGGTCTCCCATGGGGGGGATCCCCTTTTTGGGGTCTCCCATGGGTGGGGTCCCCCTTTTGGGGTCCCCCATATCTGGATCCCCCTTTTGGGGGTCTCCCATGGGTGGGATCCCCCTTTTGGGGTCCCCCATATCTGGATCCCCCTTTTTGGGGTCCCCCATGGGTGGGATCCCCCTTTTTGGGGTCCCCCATGTGTGGGATCCCCCTTTTGGGGGTCCCCCCATGCTCCTCCCCCCCCACGCTCACACTTTGGGGTCCATGCGGATTTTGGGGGGGCTGTGGATGGATGGGATGGGGGGTGGTGGGGGGAGGGGCACACCCGGACACCTGGGTCCATGCGGGGTGGGGGGATGGGCAGAGCCCCCTCCTCCCCCCCCCCCCAGAATTTGGGGGGGGAGGCGGGTGAGGAAGAGGAGGAAGAGGAGGAGGAGGAGGAGGGGCGTGATGAAGGTGAGGATGAGGATTTGGGGGTTCAGGGGGGGGGTCACTGCACCACAGTGGCACCTACCCACTTATCCAGATCGACCCCCTGGGTGGGCGGGGGGAGAGAAGAGGTGGGGGGGTCACGGGGGGCTGAGACCCCCCCCCAAAACCACCAGGGACCACCCACCCCCCCCCCCCTGAAAAACACCCCCCAAAGGACCCCAAAAACTCCACAAGGAACCCCCAAAATCTTCAGGGCTCTGCAGAGACCCCCCCCCAAAATCCAGCATCCCAAACCCCCCCCCAGGACCCCCTCGGACACCCCCAAAATCCCCCCCAAACCTCCCCCAGCACCCCCAAAACCCCTCCTACACCCCCCAATCCCACTCTGGAACACCCCCAAATCCCTTCAGGAGCACCTCAAACGCCCCCCCAAGCGCCGTGGGACCCCCGGGGGGCTCCCCAAATTGCAGGGGGGAGACCCCAGACCCACCTCGCTGCCGATCTCGGAGCTGTTGGCCAACATCTCCTGCAGCGCCCGCACCGACAGCGACTGCTCCAGCACGAAGCAGCACACGGCCAGGTCGGGGGGGACATTCTGGGGGGACACCGGGGGGCTCAGAGATCACGGGAGACCCCCACTCACCCTTGGGACCCCTCCCCAAAACCCAGGGGAGCCCCCTTGGGCCCCCAAATCTTGATGTCCCAGCCCAAACCCCCCTGGCAGACCCCAAACCTCCGGTTATCACAGCAGCTAAACCCCCCCAAAACTCCCCAAATTCTGGGGGGACACCGGGGGGCTCAGAGATCACGGGAGACCCCCACTCAAATTTGGGACCCCCTCCCCAAAACCCAGGGGAGCCCCCTTGCACCCCAAATCTTGATGTCCCAGCCCAAACCCCCCCGGGAGACCCCAAACCTCCGGCTGTTCCAGCACCTAAACCCCCCCAAAACTCCCCAAATTCTGGGGGGACACCAGGGGGGCTCAGAGATCATGGGAGACCCCCACTCACCCTTGGGACCCCCTCCCCAAAACTCAGGGGAGCCCCCTTGGGCCCCCAAATCTTGATGTCCCAGCCCAAATCCCCCCTGGCAGACCCCAAACCTCCGGCTGTCCCAGCACCTAAACCCCCCAAAACTCCCCAAATCCGGGGGGACACCAGGGGGGCTCAGAGATCACAGGAGACCCCCACTCAAATTTGGAACCCCCTCCCCAAAACCCAGGGGAGCCCCCTTGCACCCCAAATCCGGCTGTCCCAGCCCAAACCCCCCTGGGAGACCCCAAACCTCCAACTGTTCCAACACCTAAACCCCCCAAAACTCCCCAAATTCGGGGGGGACACCAGGGGGGCTCAGAGATCACGGGAGACCCCCACTCACCCTTGGGACCCCCTCCCCAAAACCCAGGGGAGCCCCCTTGCACCCCAAATCCGGCTGTCCCAGCCCAAACCCCCCCGGGAGACCCCAAACCTCCGGCTGTTCCAACACCTAAACCCCCCCAAAACTCCCCAAATTCGGGGGGAACACCGGGGGGCTCAGAGATCATGGGAGACCCCCACTCAAATTTGGGACCCCCTCCCCAAAACCCAGGGGAGCCCCCTTGGACCCCAAATCCGGCTGTCCCAGCTCAAACCCCCCCTGGCAGACCCCAAACCTCCGGTTATCACAGCAGCTAAACCCCCCCAAAACTCCCCAAATTCGGGGGGGACACCAGGGGGGCTCAGAGATCACGGGAGACCCCCACTCAAATTTGGGACCCCCTCCCCAAAATCCAGGGGAGCCCCCTTGCACCCCAAATCTTGATGTCCCAGCCCAAATCCCCCCTGGCAGACCCCAAACCTCCGGTTGTCACAGCACCTAAACCCCCCAAAACTCCCCAAATTCTGGGGGGACACCGGGGGGGCTCAGAGATCACGGGAGACCCCCACTCAAATTTGGGACCCCCTCCCCAAAACCCAGGGAATTCCCCTTGCACCCCAAATCTTGATGTCCCAGCTCAAACCCCCCCTACCAGACCCCAAACCTCCAACTGTTCCAACACCTAAACCCCCCCAAAACTCCCCAAATTCGGGGGGGACACCAGGGGGGCTCAGGGATCACGGGAGACCCCCACTCAAATTTGGGACCCCCTCCCCAAAACCCAGGGGAGCCCCCTTGCACCCCAAATCCGGCTGTCCCAGCTCAAACCCCCCCAAAACTCCCCAAATTCGGGGGTCTCCCCAGCCTCTTGGACCCCTCCCCGGATTTGGGGGGGGTCTCCCCAGCCTCCCGGACCCCTCCCCGAATTTGGGGGGTCTCCCCAGCCTCCAGGACCCCTCCCTGAATTTGGGGGGTCTCCCCAGCCTCCAGGACCCCTCCCTGAATTTGGGGGGGTCTCCCCAGCCTCCAGGACCCCTCCCTGAATTTGGGGGGGGTCTTCCCAGCCTCCAGGACCCCTCCCTGAATTTGGGGGGGTCTCCCCAGCCTCCTGGACCCCTCCCTGAATTTGGGGGGGTCTCCCCAGCCTCCAGGACCCCTCCCCGGATTTGGGGGGGTCTCCCCAGCCTCCTGGACCCCTCCCCGAATTTCAGGGGTTTCCCCAGTCTCCAGGACCCCTCCCCGAATCTGGGGGGTCTCCCCGGCCTCCAGGACCCCTCCCCGGATTTGGGGGGCTCTCACCTGTGCGTTGGAGGTGGGCTCCAGGGAGCAGAGGCGGTTCCCGAAGCCCTCGACCGCCAGGCAGAGCTTGAGCTGCTCCTTCAGCAGCGTGGTGGTGCACTGCAGGACCACCTCGTCATCCTGGGGGGCAAAATCGGGGGGTCAGCACCCCAAAATATCCCTCAGCACCCCAAAATATCCCTCAGCACCCCAAAATATACCCCAGGACCCCGAAATCTGCCCCAAAATACCCCTGGAATGGCCCTATGGCACCCCATGGCCCCCACGCTCAGGCCTGGGGTGCACTGCAGGACCACCTCGTCATCCTGGGGGGCAAAATCGGGGGGTCAGCACCCCAAAATATCCCTCAGCACCCCAAAATACCCCACAGGATCCTGAAATACCCCACAGCACCCCGAAATCTGCCCCAAAATACCCCCAGGTACGGCCCTATGGCACCCCATGGCAAACACCCTCAGGCCTGGGGTGCACTGCAGGACCACCTCGTCATCCTGGGGGGCAAAACCGGGGGGTCAGCACCCCAAAATATCCCTCAGCACCCCAAAATATACCCCAGGACCCCAAAATACCCCACAGGATCCTGAAATACCCCACAGCACCCTGAAATCTGCCCCAAAATAGCCCAGGTACGGCCCTATGGCACCCCATGGCCCCCACTCTCAGGCCTGGGGTGCACTGCAGGACCACCTCGTCATCCTGGGGGGCAAAATCGGGGGGGGCAGCACCCCAAAATATCCCTCAGCACCCCAAAATATCCCTCAGCACCCCAAAATATACACCAGGACCCCAAAATACAGCCCAAAACACCCCCCAAAACACCAAAATAGCCCTGGAATGGCCCTATGGCACCCCATGGCAAACACCCTCAGGCCTGGGGTGCACTGCAGGACCACCTCGTCATCCTGGGGGGCAAAACCGGGGGGTCAGCACCCCAAAATATCCCTCAGCACCCCAAAATATCCCTCAGCACCCCAAAATATACACCAGGACCCCAAAATACCCCACAGGACCCCGAAATCTGCCCCAAAATACCCCTGGAATGGCCCTATGGCACCCCATGGCCCCCACGCTCAGGCCTGGGGTGCACTGCGGGACCACCTCGTCATCCTGGGGGGCAAAATCGGGGGTCAGCACCCCAAAATAACCCTCAGCACCCCAAAATATCCCTCAGCACCCCAAAATACCCTGCAGGACCTCAAAATATCCCTCAGCACCCCAAAATATACCCCAGGACTCCAAAATACACCCGAGGATCCTGAAATACCCCACAGGACTCCAAAATACCCCACAGGACCCCCCCATGAGCCCCCCATGGTACCTCCAGACCCCATTAGGGGGGTCAGGACCCCTGGGTGCCCCCAGACCCTTTTTGGGGGGGTCAGGACCCCTGGGTGCCCCCAGACCCTTTTTGGGGGGGTCAGAACCCCTGGGTGACCCCAGACCCTTTTTGGGGGGGTCAGGACCCCTGGGTGACCCCAGACCCTTTTTGGGGGGGTCAGGACCCCTGGGTGCCCCCAGACCCTTTTTGGGGGGTAGGTCAGGACCCCTGGGTGCCCCCAGACCCTTTTTGGGGGGGTCAGGACCCCTGGGTGCCCCCAGACCCTTTTTGGGGGGGTCAGGACCCCTATGGGGTGAAGGTCAGGACCCCTGGGTGCCCCCAGACCCTTTTGGGGGGGGAAGGTCAGGACCCCTGGGTGCCCCCAGACCCTTTTTGGGGGGGTCAGGACCCCTATGGGGTGAAGGTCAGGACCCCTGGGTGCCCCCAGACCCCATTAGAGGAGGAAGGTCAGGACCCCTGGGTGCCCCAGACCCTTTCGGGGAGGGGGTCAGGACCCCTGGGTGCCCCCAGACCCTTTTTGGGGGGGGTCAGGACCCCTGGGTGCCCCCAGACCCTTTTCGGGGGGGTCAGGACCCCTGGGTGCCCCCAGACCCCATTAGAGGGGGAAGGTCAGGACCCCTGGGTGCCCCCAGACCCTTTTGGGGAGGGGATCAGGACCCCTGGGTGCCCCCAGACCCTTTTGGGGGGTGGTTCAGGACCCCTGGGTGCCCCCAGACCCTTTTGGGAAGGGGGTCAGGACCCCTGGGTGCCCCCAGACCCCATTAGGGGGGTCAGGACCCCTGGGTGCCCCCAGACCCCATTAAGGGGCTCAGGACCCCTGGGTGCCCCCAGACCCTTTTGGGGGGGTCAGGACCCCCATGGGGTGAAGGTCAGGATCCCTGGGTGCCCCCAGACCCTTTTGGGGGGGAAGGTCAGGACCCCTGGGTGCCCCCAGACCCTTTTTGGGGGGGGTCAGGACCCCTGGGTGCCCCCAGACCCTTTTTGGGGGGTCAGGACCCCTGGGTGCCCCCAGACCCTTTTTGGGGGGTCAGGACCCCTGGGTGCCCCCAGACCCTTTTTGGGGGGGTCAGGACCCCTGGGTGCCCCCAGACCCTTTTTGGGGGGGTCAGGACCCCTGGGTGACCCCAGACCCCATTAGGGGGGTCAGGACCCCTGGGTGCCCCCAGACCCTTTTGGGAAGGGGGTCAGGACCCCTGGGTGCCCCCAGACCCTTTCTGGGGGGGTCAGGACCCCTGGGTGCCCCCAGACCCTTTTTGGGGGGGAAGGTCAGGACCCCTGGGTGCCCCCAGACCCTTTTGAGAGGGAAGGTCAGGACCCCTGGGTGCCCCCAGACCCTTTTTGGGGGGGTCAGGACCCCTGGGTGCCCCCAGACCCTTTTTGGGGGGGTCAGGACCCCTGGGTGCCCCCAGACCCTTTTTGGGGGGGTCAGGACCCCTGGGTGCCCCCAGACCCTTTTTGGGGGGGTCAGGACCCCTGGGTGCCCCCAGACCCTTTTTGGGGGGGTCAGGACCCCTGGGTGCCCCCAGACCCTTTTTGGGGGGAAGGTCAGGACCCCTGGGTGCCCCCAGACCCTTTTTGGGGGGAAGGTCAGGACCCCTGGGTGCCCCCAGACCCTTTTTGGGGGGAAGGTCAGGACCCTTGGGTGCCCCCAGACCCTTTTTGGGGGGGTCAGGACCCCTGGGTGCCCCCAGACCCTTTTGGGAAGGGGGTCAGGACCCCTGGGTGGCACCAGACCCTTTTAGGGGGGGTCAGGACCCCTGGGTGCCCCCAGACCCTTTTGGGGGGTGGTTCAGGACCCCTGGGTGCCCCCAGACCCTTTTGGGAAGGGGGTCAGGATCCCTGGGTGCCCCCAGACCCCATTAGAGGGGGAAGATCAGGACCCCTGGGTGCCCCCAGACCCCATCAGAGGGGGAAGATCAGGACCCCTGGGTGCCCCCAGACCCTTTTTGGGGGGGTCAGGACCCCTGGGTGCCCCTGTCCCCCCCCCCCATGAGTGCAGCCCCCCCCTTCCCCTCCCCCCCACCTGCTCCCATCACTCGGGGCCCCCCCGAATTGGGGGTGGGGGAGGGGAGGGGGGGGGCAGATTCCACCCGCGGGCCGGGGATGCCATGGGAGGGGGGAGGGGCTGCTCCGTGACTCAGTTTCCCCTCCCCAAAACCCCCTCCCAAAATCTGCTGAGCTCAGCATTTCCCACAAACCACCCCCCCCCCCCCCAACACGAAGGTGACCCCTTGCCCCCTCCCCCCAATTCCCCCGGCCTCATTTTGAGGCCAAACTGGGAGAAACTGGGACAGAGCAACTGGGACGCCCCTCCCCCCCCCACCCTTCCCCCTGGGGGGGGGATCCGGTGTCGCCCCTCCCCCCCCCAGCAGCTGCTCCCCCCCTCCCCCACCCCTCGTGTTGCTTTTTTGGGAGCCCGGGACAGGTGGGGGGAGGGGAGGGGTGGGGTGACCCCCCCCCCCTTTCCCAGTGCTCCTCCCAGTTCATCCCAGTTCATCCCAGTATCTCCCAGTTTCTCTCCCCAGTACCTTCCAGAACTCCCAGTTCTCCCCAGTTTCTTCTCCCAGTTCCCCCCAGTTTCTTCTCCCAGTTTCCCCAGCTTCTTCTCCCAGTTCCCCCAGTTTATTCTCCCAGTTCCCCCGTTTCTTCTCCCAGTCCCCCCAGTTTCATCTCCCAGTCCCCCCAGTTTCATCTCCCAGTCCCCCCCAGTTTCATCTCCCAGTTCCCCCGTTTCTTCTCCCAGTCCCCCCAGTTTCTTCTCCCAGTTCTTCCCAGTTTCTTCTCCCAGTTCCCCCCAGTTTCTTCTCCCAGTCCCCCCCAGTTTCTTCTCCCAGTTCCCCCCAGTTTCTTCTCCCAGTTCCCCCCAGTTTCTTCTCCCAGTTCCCCCCAGTTCATTCTCCTAGTCCCCTCCAGTTTCTTCTCCCAGTCCCCCCAGTTTCTTCTCCCAGTTCCCCCAGTTTCTTCTCCCAGTTCCCCCAGTTTCTTCTCCCAGTCCCCCCAGTTTCATCTCCCAGTTCCCCCCAGTTTCTTCTCCCCGTTCCCCCAGTTTCATCTCCCAGTTCCCCCAGTTTCTTCTCCCAGTTCCCCCCAGTTTCTTCTCCCAGTCCCCCCAGTTTCTTCTCCCAGTCCTCCCAGTTTCTTCTCCCAGTCCCCCCCAGTTTCTTCTCCCAGTTCCCCCCAGTTTCTTCTCCCAGTTCCCCCAGTTTCTTCTCCCAGTTCCCCCCAGTTTCTTCTCCCAGTCCCCCCCAGTTTCTTCTCCCAGTTCCCCCAGTTTCTTCTCCCAGTTCCCCCCAGTTTCTTCTCCCAGTCCCCCCCAGTTTCATCTCCCAGTCCCCCCAGTTTCTTCTCCCAGTTCCCCCAGTTTCTTCTCCCAGTTCCCCCAGTTTCATCTCCCAGTCCCCCCAGTTTCTTCTCCCAGTATCTCCCAGTTTCCATTCCCAGTCCCTGCACAATCCCCACTTCTGCTCCCCCAAACCCCCCCAGCACCCCCTTCCCAGTACCCCCAGTCCCTCTCTCCCAGTTCCCCCAGTCTCTCCCCCTTCCCCTCCCCACTCCTCCCAGTTTCTCACCCGCTACCTCCCAGTATCCCGTCCCAGTTCTCCCAGTTTCCCTCCTAATTCCTCCAGTTCCCCCCAGTATCCCCTCCCAGTCCTCCCAGTTTCCCCTCCCCATCCTCACATCCCCTCCAGTATCCCCCAGTATCCCCCAGTATCTCCCAGTTTCCCCCAGTATCCCCCAGCATCTCCCCAGTATCCCCCTAAAGTATCCCCCAGTATCTCCCCAGTATCTCCCAGTATCCCCCCAGTAACCCCCAGTATCCTCCCGAGTATCCCCCAGTATCTCCCCCAGTACCTCCCCCCAGTACTCCCAGTATCCCCCAGTATAACCCCCATCACCTTCCCACTTCTCCCAGTTCCCCCCCAGTGCTCCCAGTACCCCCCCAGTGCTCCCAGTTCGCCTCCCAGTGCTCCCAGTCCCCCTCCCAGTACTCCCAGTACCCCACCAGTGCTCCCAGTTCGCCTCCCAGTGCTCCCAGTCCCCCTCCCAGTACTCCCAGTACCCCACCAGTACTCCCAGTACCCCACCAGTGCTCCCAGTTCGCCTCCCAGTGCTCCCAGTTCGCCTCCCAGTACTCCCAGTACCCCACCAGTGCTCCCAGTTCGCCTCCCAGTGCTCCCAGTTCCCCTCCCAGTTCACCTCCCAGTGCTCCCAGTTCCCCACCAGTACTCCCAGTTCCCTCCCAGTGCTCCCAGTTCACCTCCCAGTACTCCCAGTTCCCTCCCAGTGCTCCCAGTCCCCGCACTCACCGTGCGCAGGAACTGCACATCGTCCTCGCCTTCACCCTCGGCCATGGCCGCGGGACCCCCGCCGGGGCTTTTGGGGGGTCCCGGGTGGGGTTTGGGGGGTCCCGGGTCCGGTTTGGGGGGTCCCGGGTGCGGTTTGGGGGGGTCCCGGGTGGGGTTTGGGGGGTCCCGGGTGGGTTTTGGGGGGTCCCGGGTCCGGTTTGGGGGGTCCCGGGTGGGGTTTGGGGGGTCCCGGGTGGGTTTTGGGGGGTCCCGGGTGCGGTTTGGGGGGTCCCGGGTCCGGTTTGGGGGGTCCCGGGTGGGGTTTGGGGGGTCCCGGGTCCGGTTTGGGGGGTCCCGGGTGGGTTCCAGGCAGTCCCGAGGGTGGTCAGGGGGGTCCCCGGCGCGGTTTTGGGGGGTCCCGGGTGAGGTTTTTGGGGTGGGGGGTCCCGTTCCCCTCCCCCCCCTCCTCGGCTGCTCCCCCCGCGGGTGTCACCGATCGTGTCCCCCCCGTGTCGCGACAGCTCCCGGTGACACCTGCGGCCCCTCCCCCCCCCCCCCTCCAGTGACGTGAAGGGGGAGGCTCCGGGGGGAGGGGAGGGGAGGGGAGGGGGGGAAACTGAGGCACGGAACCCTCCCCCCTCAGTGTCAGCCGGAGGGTCCTGGAAGGGGAAACTGAGGCACGGACCCCCCCTCAGCTGTCGGCCGGAGGGGGAAACTGAGGCACGAATCCCTCCCCCCTCAGTGTCAGCCGGAGGGTCCTGGAAGGGGAAACTGAGGCACGTAACTCTCCCCTTGTCATGAGGAGGGGAAACTGAGGCACGTAACCCTCCCCTTGTCATGGTGGGGGGAAACTGAGGCACGGAACCCTCCCCCCTCAGTGTCAGCCGGAGGGTCCTGGAAGGGGGAAACTGAGGCACGGAACCCTCCCCTTGCCGTGAAAGGGGGAAACTGAGGCACGTAACTCTCCCCTTGTCATGAGGAGGGGAAACTGAGGCACGGAACCCTCCCCCCTCAGTGTCAGCCGGAGGGTCCTAGAGGGGGAAACTGAGGCACGGAACCCTCCCCTTGTCATGGTGAGGGGAAACTGAGGCACGGACTCCCCTCAATGTCAGCCGGAGGGTCCTGGAGGGGGAAGCTGAGGCACCGAACCCTGACTTTGTCACCCAGAGGGGGGGAACTGAGGCACGGACCCCCCCCCTCAGTGTCAGCCGGAGGGTCCTGGAAGGGGAAACTGAGGCACGGAACCCTCCCCTTGCCGTGAAAGGGGGAAACTGAGGCATGTAACTCTCCCCTTGTCATGAGGAGGGGAAACTGAGGCACCGAACCCTCCCCTTGTCATCCAGAGGGGGAAACTGAGGCACGGACCCCCCCTCAGTGTCAGCCGGAGGGTCCTGGAAGGGGAAACTGAGGCACGGAACCCTGCCCTTGTCATGGTGCGGGGAAACTGAGGCACGGAACCCTCCCCTTGTCTTGGTGAGGGGAAACTGAGGCACGGACCCCCCCCCCTCAGTGTCAGCCGGAGGGTCCTGGAGGGGGAAGCTGAGGCACAGAACCCTCCCCTTGTCATCCAGAGGGGGAAACTGAGGCACGGAACCCTCCCCTTGTCATCCAGAGGGGGAAACTGAGGCACGGACTCCCCTCAATGTCACCCGGAGGGTCCTGGAGGGGGAAACTGAGGCACGGGCCTTTCCAACCCTCCGCCGGGGTCGTCCCCGACATTGTGGGGTGCGAACCCTGGGGGTGCCTCTGGCTCTTTAAGAGGAGGATTCCCCACAGTTCAACCCAGGACAGCCCGGTTTTTTCGGAGCAGGAGGGATTTTAGGAGCGATGCCACCTCCCAGAGCCTCCCCGGGGTGGAATTTGAGGGCCCCTCAGGCTCACCTTGTGACAATGCAGAGGTTGTGGAGAATCTCAGAGCAGCATCCCCGGAGTTCTCCTCAGGCTCTCCCAGCGCCGCCAAAGCTCCTTGGCATGGAGACCGCAAACCCCTCAGAGCACCCCGAACCTTTCAGAGCACCCCTGAATCCCTCAGCATCCCGAGGCCCCTTAGTGACCCTCCAAAACCCCTCAGCCCTCTCCTTTTCCCCCCTCCTGCCCTTTTTCACCTTTTCTGCCCGTTTTCCCCTCACGTTTTCTGCCGCCTTCCCCCTCCCGTTCCCCTCCCTTTCCCCCTCCCGTTCCCCTCCCTCCCCTCCCCTCACGTTTCCCGCCTTTTTCCCCCCTCACGTTTCTCGCCCTTTTCTCTCTCGATTTAAACAATAAAATAGCAGCATTATGAGGTTCTCTCTGAATTTACAGCTCTAAAAGAGAATCTTCCGTCAACCTAAATCCTAGAAGTAGTGAAATAAGAGGGATTTTCCCTCAATCTTGTCAGCAACTTGTGCCCTCACCTCTCTCGCCGTTTTAACTCCCCTCACGCTTCCCGCCATTTTCTCTTCCCCTCATGTTTTTCCGCCGTTTTCTCCTCCCCTCACGTTTTTCCGCCGTTTACGTTTTTCTTCCATTTTTTTCTCCCCTCACGTTTTTCAATTTTCTTCTCCCCTCACGCTTCCCGCCGTTTTCTCCTCCCCTCACGATTTTCCGCCATTTTCTCCTCCCCTCACCATTTTCCGCCGTTTTCTCCTCCCCTCACACTTCCCGCCGTTTTCTCCTCCCCTCACGTTTTTCCGCCGTTTACGTTTTTCCTCCGTTTATCTTCTCCCCTCACGTTTTTCCATTTTCTTCTCTCCTCACTCATCCCACCATTTTCTTCTCCCCTCACGCTTCCCGCCGTTTTCTCCTCCCCTCACGTTTTTCCGCCGTTTACGTTTTTCTTCCGTTTTCTTCTCCCCTCACGTTTTTCCATTTTCTTCTCCCCTCACTCATCCCACCATTTTCTCTTCCCCTCACGCTTCCCGCCGTTTTCTCCTCCCCTCACGTTTTTCCGCCATTTTCTCCTCCCCTCACGATTTTCCGCCGTTGTCTCCTCCCCTCACGTTTTTCCGCCGTTTACGTTTTTCCCCCGTTTATCTTCTCCCCTCACGTTTTTCCATTTTCTTCTCCCCTCACTCTTCCCGCCGTTTTCTCCTCCCCTCACGTTTTTCCGCCATTTTCTCCTCCCCTCACGTTTTTCCGCCGTTTACGTTTTTCCTCCGTTTTCTTCTCCCCTCACGTTTTCCCGTTTTCTTCTCCCCTCACTCTTCCCACCATTTTCTTCTCCCCTCACTCTTCCCACCATTTTCTTCTCCCCTCACGCTTCCCGCCTGTTTCTTCTCCCCTCATGTTTTTCCGCCATTTTCTCCTCCCCTCACGCTTCCCGCCGTTTTCTCCTCCCCTCACGTTTTTCCGCCATTTTCTCCTCCCCTCACACTTCCCGCCGTTTTCTCTTCCCCTCACGATTTTCCGCCGTTTTCTCTTCCCCTCACGATTTTCCGCCGTTTTCTCTTCCCCTCACGATTTTCCGCCATTTTCTCCTCCCCTCACGTTTTTCCGCCGTTTACGTTTTTCCTCCGTTTATCTTCTCCCCTCACGTTTTTCCATTTTCTTCTCCCTTCACTCATCCCACCATTTTCTCTTCCCCTCACGCTTCCCGCTGTTTTCTCCTCCCCTCACGCTTCCCGCCGGTTTCTCCTCCCCTCACGTTTTTCCGCCATTTTCTCCTCCCCTCACGCTTCCCGCCGTTTTCTCCTCCCCTCACGTTTTTCCGCCGTTTACGTTTTTCCTCCGTTTATCTTCTCCCCTCACGTTTTTCCGTTTTCTTCTCCCCTCACGCTTCCCACCATTTTCTCTTCCCCTCACGCTTCCCGCCGTTTTCTCCTCCCCTCACGTTTTTCCGCCATTTTCTCCTCCCCTCACACTTCCCGCCGTTTTCTCCTCCCCTCACGATTTTCCGCCGTTTTCTCTTCCCCTCACGATTTTCCGCCGTTTTCTCTTCCCCTCACGATTTTCCGCCGTTTTCTCTTCCCCTCACGATTTTCCGCCATTTTCTCCTCCCCTCACGATTTTCCGCCGTTTTCTCCTCCCCTCACGTTTTTCCGCCGTTTACGTTTTTCCTCCGTTTATCTTCTCCCCTCACGTTTTTCCATTTTCTTCTCCCTTCACTCATCCCACCATTTTCTCTTCCCCTCACGCTTCCCGCTGTTTTCTCCTCCCCTCACGCTTCCCGCCGGTTTCTCCTCCCCTCACGTTTTTCCGCCATTTTCTCCTCCCCTCACGCTTCCCGCCGTTTTCTCCTCCCCTCACGTTTTTCCGCCATTTTCTCCTCCCCTCACGATTTTCCGCCATTTTCTTCTCCCCTCACGCTTCCCGCTGTTTTCTCCTCCCCTCACGTTTTTCCGCCGTTTACGTTTTTCTTCCGTTTTCTTCTCCCCTCACGTTTTTCCATTTTCTTCTCCCCTCACTCATCCCACCATTTTCTCTTCCCCTCACGTTTTTCCGCCATTTTCTCCTCCCCTCACGTTTTTCCGCCGTTTTCTCCTCCCCTCACGTTTTTCCACCATTTTCTCCTCCCCTCACGCTTCCCGCCGTTTTCTCCTCCCCTCACGTTTTTCCGCCATTTTCTCCTCCCCTCACGTTTTTCCGCCGTTTACGTTTTTCCTCCGTTTACGTTTTTCCTCCGTTTATCTTCTCCCCTCACGATTTTCCACCATTTTCTCCTCCCCTCACGATTTTCCGCCATTTTCTCCTCCCCTCACGTTTTTCTGCCATTTTCTCCTCCCCTCACGTTTTTCCGCCATTTTCTCCTCCCCTCACGTTTTTCCGCCGTTTACGTTTTTCCTCCGTTTTCTTCTCCCCTCACGTTTTTCCATTTTCTTCTCCCCACTCTTCCCACCATTTTCTCTTCCCCTCACGCTTCCCGCTGTTTTCTCCTTCCCTCACGCTTCCCGCCATTTTCTCCTCCCCTCACGTTTTTCTGCCATTTTCTCCTCCCCTCACGATTTTCCACCATTTTCTCCTCCCCTCACGATTTTCCGCCATTTTCTTCTCCCCTCACGTTTTTCCGCCATTTTCTCCTCCCCTTACGCTTCCCGCCGTTTTCTTCTCCCCTCACGTTTTTCCGCCGTTTACGTTTTTCCTCCGTTTTCTTCTCCCCTCACGTTTTTCCATTTTCTTCTCCCCTCACTCATCCCACCATTTTCTCTTCCCCTCACGCTTCCCGCCGTTTTCTCCTCCCCTCACGATTTTCCGCCATTTTCTCCTCCCCTCACGATTTTCCGCCATTTTCTCCTCCCCTCACGATTTTCCGCCGTTTTCTCTTCCCCTCACGTTTTTCCGCCATTTACGTTTTTCCGCCATTTTCTCCTCCCCTCACGATTTTCCGCCATTTTCTCCTCCCCTCACGATTTTCCACCATTTTCTCCTCCCCTCACGATTTTCCACCATTTTCTCCTCCCCTCACGCTTTTCCGCCGTTTTCTCTTCCCCTCACTCTTCCCGCCGTTTTCTCCTCCCCTCACGTTTTTCCGCCATTTTCTCCTCCCCTCACGTTTTTCCGCCATTTTCTCCTCCCCTCACGATTTTCCGCCATTTTCTTCTCCCCTCACGTTTTTCCGCCATTTTCTCCTCCCCTCACGATTTTCCGCCATTTTCTCCTCCCCTCACGCTTCCCGCCGTTTTCTCCTCCCCTCACGTTTTTCCGCCGTTTACGTTTTTCTTCCGTTTTCTTCTCCCCTCACGTTTTTCCATTTTCTTCTCCCTTCACTCATCCCACCATTTTCTCTTCCCCTCACGCTTCCCGCCGGTTTCTTCCCCCCTCATGTTTTTCCGCCATTTTCTCCTCCCCTCAAGCTTCCCGCCATTTTCTCCTCCCCTCACGCTTCCCGCCGTTTTCTCTTCCCCTCACGTTTTTCCGCCGTTTACATTTTTCCTCCGTTTATCTTCTCCCCTCACGTTTTTCCATTTTCTTCTCCCCTCACTCATCCCACCATTTTCTCTTCCTCTCACGCTTCCCGCCGTTTTCTCCTCCCCTCACGTTTTTCCGCCATTTTCTCCTCCCCTCACGCTTCCCGCCGTTTTCTCCTCCCCTCACGTTTTTCCGCCATTTTCTCCTCCCCTCACTCTTCCCGCCTGTTTCTTCCCCCCTCACGTTTTTCCGCCATTTTCTTCTCCCCTCACGATTTTCCGCCATTTTCTCCTCCCCTCACTCTTCCCACCATTTTCTTCTCCCCTCACGCTTCCCTCCGTTTTCTCCTCCCCTCACGATTTTCCGCCATTTTCTCCCCCCCTCACGTTTTTCCGCCATTTTCTCCTCCCCTCACGATTTTCCGCCATTTTCTCCTCCCCTCACGTTTTTCTGCCGTTTACGTTTTTCCTCCGTTTTCTTCTCCCCTCACGTTTTTCCATTTTCTTCTCCCCTCACTCATCCCACCATTTTCTCCTCCCCTCACGTTTTTCCGCCATTTTCTCCTCCCCTCACGTTTTTCCGCCATTTTCTCCTCCCCTCACGCTTCCCGCCGTTTTCTCCTCCCCTCACGTTTTTCCGCCGTTTACGTTTTTCCTCCGTTTATCTTCTCCCCTCACGTTTTCCCGTTTTCTTCTCCCCTCACTCTTCCCACCATTTTCTCCTCCCCTCACGATTTTCCGCCGTTTTCTCTTCCCCTCACACTTCCCGCCGTTTATGTTTTTCCGCCATTTTCTCCTCCCCTCACGTTTTTCCGCCATTTTCTCCTCCCCTCACGTTTTTCCGCCATTTTCTCCTCCCCTCACGTTTTTCCGCCATTTTCTCCTCCCCTCACGATTTTCCGCCATTTTCTCCTCCCCTCACGTTTTTCCGCCGTTTACGTTTTTCCTCCGTTTATCTTCTCCCCTCACGTTTTTCCATTTTCTTCTCCCCTCACTCATCCCACCATTTTCTCTTCCCCTCACGGATCCCAGGGGTGGTTTAGGGGGTCCCAGAGGTGTTATGGGGGTCCAAGGGGTGGTTTAGGGGATCCCAGGGGTGGTTTAGGGGATCCCAGGGGTGGTTTAGGGGGTCCCAGGGGTGGTTTAGGGGGTCCCAGGGGTGGTTTAGGGGGTCCCAGGGGTGGTTTAGGGGGTCCCAGAGGTGTTATGGGGATCCTAATGAGGAATTTAGGGGGTCCCAGGGGTGGTTTAGGGGGTCTCAGAGATGTTATGGGGGCCTCAGAGATGTTATTGGGGTCCCAGGGGTGGTTTAGGGGGTCCCAGAGGTGTTATGGGGATCCTAATGAGGGATTTAGGGGATCCCAGGGGTGATTTAGGGGATCCCAGGGGTGGTTTAGGGGACCTCTGGAGTGTTATGGGGGTCTCAGATGTTATGGGGGTCCCTGGGATGTTTTTGGGGGTCCCAGGGGTGGTTTAGGGGATCCCAGGGGTGATTTTGGGGATCCCAGGGGTGATTTAGGGGACCTCTGGAGTGTTATGTGGGTCTCAGATGTTATGGGGTTCCCAGGGGTGCTTTAGGGGATCCCAGGGGTGGTTTAGGGGATCCCAGAGGTGATTTAGGGGATCCCAGGGGTGATTTAGGGGATCCCAGAGGTGATTTAGGGGATCCCAGGGGTGGTTTAGGGGCTCCCATGGATGATTTAGGGGATCCCAAGGGTGGTTTAGGAGGTCCCAGGGGTGATTTAGGGGATCCCTGGGGTGGTTTTGGGGATCCCAGGGGTGGTTTAGGGGACCTCTGGAGTGTTATGGGGGTCTCAGAGGTGTTATGAGGGTCCCAGGGGTGATTTAGGGGATCCCAGGGGTGATTTAGGGGATCCCAGGGGTGATTTAGGGGGTCCCAGAGGTGATTTAGGGGACCCCAGAGGTGATTTAGGGGATCCCAGGGGTGGTTTAGGGGATCCCAGGGGTGGTTTAGGGGATCCCAGGGGTGGTTTAGGGGATCTCTGGAGTGTTATGGGGTTCCCAGGGGTGATTTAGGGGCTCCCATGGGTGATTTAGGGTTTTTCTGGAATGTTTTGGGACTCACAGGGGGTATTTGGGGGGTCCCAGTCTCCCCCCAAACCCTTCACCCCCCTCTCCCCCCGTCCTGCCCCTCGGGCCCGGCTCCACGGCCGCATCCCACGGGGGATTTTGTGCTGAATCCCCCAAATTCCCGGAATTCCCCAGGAGCAGCAGGGTTGGGGGTCCCAGGGGTGATTTAGGGGGTCCCAGGGGTGATTTAGGGGATCTCTGGAGTGTTATGGGGGTCCCAGGGGTGATTTAGGGGTCCCAGGGGTGATTTAGGGGATCCCTGGGGTGATTTAGGGGATCCCAGGGGTGGTTTAGGGGATCCCAGGGGTGATTTAGGGGCTCCCATGGGTGGTTTAGGGGATCCCAGGGGTGGTTTTGGGGATCCCAGGGGTGATTTAGGGGACCTCTGGAGTGTTATGGGGGTCTCAGATGTTATGGGGATCCCAGAGGTGATTTAGGGGATCCCAGGGGTGGTTTAGGAGGTCCCAGGGGTGTTTCTGGGGATCCCAGGGGTGATTTAGGGGATCCCAGAGGTGATTTAGGGGATCCCAGGGGTGGTTTAGGAGGTCCCAGGGGTGTTTCTGGGGATCCCAGGGGTGATTTAGGGGATCCCAGGGGTGATTTAGGGGGTCCCAGGGGTGATTTAGGGGCTCCCAGGGGTGGTTTAGGGGTTCCCAGGGGTGATTTAGGGGATCTCTGGAGTGTTATGGGGTTCCCAGGGGTGATTTAGGGGTTCCCAGGGGTGGTTTAGGGGCTCCAATGGCTGATTTAGGGTTTTTCTGGAATGTTTTGGGACTCACAGGGGGTATTTGGGGGGTCCCAGTCTCCCCCCAAACCCTTCACCCCCCTCTCCCCCCGTCCTGCCCCTCGGGCCCGGCTCCACGGCCGCATCCCACGGGGGATTTTGTGCTGAATCCCCCAAATTCCCGGAATTCCCCAGGAGCAGCAGGGTTGGGGGTCCCAGGGGTGATTTAGGGGATCCCAGGGGTGATTTAGGGGATCCCAGGGGTGGTTTAGGAGGTCCCAGGGGTGGTTTAGGGGGTCCCAGGGGTGGTTTAGGAGGTCTCAGAGGTGTTATGGGGGTCCCAGAGGTGATTTAGGGGATCCCAGGGGTGATTTAGGGGATCCCAGGGGTGGTTTAGGGGTTCCCAGGGGTGGTTTAGGGGATCTCTGGAGTGTTATGGGGTTCCCAGGGGTGGTTTGGGGTTCCCAGGGGTGGTTTAGGGGATCCCAGGGGTGGTTTAGGGGTGCCCAGGGGTGATTTAGGGGATCCTAGGGGTGGTTTAGGAGGTCCCAGGGGTGATTTAGGGGATCCTAGGGGTGGTTTAGGAGGTCCCAGGGGTGATTTAGGGGTTCCCAGGGGTGATTTAGGGGATCCCAGGGGTGATTTAGGGGATCCCATGGGTGATTTAGGGGATCCCAGGGGTGATTTAGGGGATCCCTGGGGTGATTTAGGGGATCCCAGAGGTGATTTAGGGGATCCCATGGATGATTTAGGGGATCCCAGGGGTGGTTTGGGGGTCCCAGGGGTGGTTTTGGGGTTCCCAGGGGTGATTTAGGGAATCTCTGCAGTACTACAGGATTCACAGGGGGTGATTTAGGGGATCCCCGAGGTGATTTAGGGGATCCCAGGGGTGGTTTAGGGGTTCCCAGGGGTGGTTTAGGGGATCCCAGAGGTGATTTAGCGGGTCCCAGAGGTGGTTTAGGGGGTCCCATGGGTGATTTAGGGTTTTTCTGGAATGTTTTGGGACTCACAGGGGGTATTTGGGGGGTCCCAGTCTCCCCCCAAACCCTTCACCCCCCTCTCCCCCCGTCCTGCCCCTCGGGCCCGGCTCCACGGCCGCATCCCACGGGGGATTTTGTGCTGAATCCCCCAAATTCCCGGAATTCCCCAGGAGCAGCAGGGTTGGGGGTCCCAGAGGTGATTTAGGGGATCCCAGAGGTGATTTAGGGGGTCCCAGGGGTGATTTAGGGGATCCCAGAGGTGATTTAGGGGATCCCAGAGGTGATTTAGGGGATCCCTGGGGTGGTTTTGGGGATCCCAGAGGTGATTTAGGGGGTCCCAGGGGTGATTTAGGGGATCCCAGGGGTGATTTAGGGGTTCCCAGGGGTGATTTAGGGGATCCCTGGGGTGATTTAGGGGTTCCCAGGGGTGATTTAGGAGGTCCCAGGGGTGATTTAGGGGATCCCAGGGGTGATTTAGGGGATCCCAGAGGTGGTTTAGGGGATCCCAGAGGTGATTTAGGGGCTCCCACGGGTGATTTAGGGGATCTCTGGAATGTTTTGGGACTCACAGGGGGTATTTGGGGGGTCCCAGTCTCCCCCCAAACCCTTCACCCCCCTCTCCCCCCGTCCTGCCCCTCGGGCCCGGCTCCACGGCCGCATCCCACGGGGGATTTTGTGCTGAATCCCCCAAATTCCCGGAATTCCCCAGGAGCAGCAGGGTTGGGGGTCCCAGAGGTGATTTAGGGGATCCCAGGGGTGATTTAGGGGATCCCAGGGGTGGTTTAGGAGGTCCCAGGGGTGATTTAGGGGATCCCAGAGGTGATTTAGGGGATCCCAGGGGTGGTTTTGGGGTTCCCAGGGGTGATTTAGGGAATCTCTGCAGTATTACAGGATTCACAGGGGGTGTTTAGGGGGTCTCAGGGGTGGTTTTGGGGTTCCCAGGGGTGGTTTAGGGGATCTCTGGAGTGTTATGGGGGTCCCAGGGGTGGTTTTGGGGTCCCAGGGGTGGTTTTGGGGTTCCCAGGGGTGATTTAGGGGCTCCCACGGGTGATTTAGGGGATCTCTGGAATGTTTTGGGACTCACAGGGGGTATTTGGGGGGTCCCAGTCTCCCCCCAAACCCTTCACCCCCCTCTCCCCCCGTCCTGCCCCTCGGGCCCGGCTCCACGGCCGCATCCCACGGGGGATTTTGTGCTGAATCCCCCAAATTCCCGGAATTCCCGGGCAGCGTTGGGCGGGGGGGGCAGGACAAGGACCCCCCTTTGTCCCCGGCTGCGTGGGGGGGGGATTCCTAAAGGGGGGGGGGGTCCCCCCGAGCTGCCAGAGCAGCGGAGCAGAGCGAAGGTGAAGGAGGGGAATTGGGGGTGCGGGTTGGAACAGAAAATGGGGGGGTTTGGAGGGGTCTGGGATGGGGTTTGGGGGATTTGGGGGGTCTGGGATGGGGTTTGGGGGATTTGGGGGGTCTGGGATGGGGTTTGGGGGGATTTGGAGGGGTCTGGGATGGGGTTTGGGGGGATTTGGGGGGTCCGGGATGGGGTTTGGGGGGATTTGGGGGGTCTGGGATGGGGTTTGGGGGGTTTGGAGGGGTCTGGGATGGGGTTTGGGGGGTCTGGGATGGGGTTTGGGGGGATTTGGGGGGTCTGGGATGGGGTTTGGGGGGGTTGGAGGGGTCTGGGATGGGGTTTGAGGGGATTTGGGGGGTCTGGGATGGGGTTTGAGGGGTCCCAGGGTGGTTTGGGGGTGCAGAGACAGGATTTATGGCGTGTGAGGGGATTTGGGGGGTCTGGGATGGGGTTTGGGGGGATTTGGGGGGTCTGGGATGGGGTTTGAGGGGTCCCAGGGGTGATTTGGGGGGTGCAGAGACAGGATTTATGGGGTGTGAGGGGATTTGGGGGTCTGGGATGGGGTTTGGGGGGTGCAGAGACAGGATTTGGGGGCTGTGAGGGGATTTGGGGGGTCTGGGATGGGGTTTGGGGGGTTTGGAGGGGTCTGGGATGGGGTTTGGGGGGATTTGGGGGGTCTGGGATGGGGTTTGGGGGGTTTGGAGGGGTCTGGGATGGGGTTTGAGGGGTCCCAGGGGTGGTTTGGGGGTGCAGTGAGAGGATTAATGGGGTGTGAGGGGATTTGGGGGGTCGGGGATGGGATTTGGGGGGTCTGGGATGGGGTTTGAGGGGTCCCAGGGGTGGTTTGGGGGGTGCAGTGAGAGGATTTATGGGGTGTGAGGGGATTTGGGGGAGCTGTGATGGGATTTAGGGGGTGCACTGACAGGATTTTGGGGGTGCACTGACAGGATTTTGGGGCTGTGATGGGGTCTGGGATGGTTTTGGGGGGTTCAGTGACAGGATTTGGGGGGCTGTGATGGGATTTGGGGGGGCTGTGATGGGATTTGGGGGGTTTTGGGGGGTCTGTGATGGGATTTGGGGGGGCTGTGATGGGATTTGGGGGGATTTGGGGGGTCTGTAATGGGATTTGAGGGGTTTTGGGGTGACTGGAATCGAGCTTTCCCATCTCTTCATCCCCTTTTCCAGCACCCACAACCAGCGACCACCCCCCCAAAACCTCTCATCCCCCCCCGAGACCCCCCAAAAGAGGGGACCCCCGGCATGGAGGTGAGGAGGGGTCTGCGGGGGGACACTGGGGGGTCCCCGGGGGAGCCCCCCCGCATTGTCCCCGTGTCCCCCTCCCCACGCAGGAGCTGCTGGAGCTGGGCCCGGGCTCTGAGGTGGCCAGGGGGCTCTCACTGGCCCGCGATGGCCACGGAATCTTCGTGGCACGAGCCCCCAAATCCCTGCGGCTGCGCCAAGGTCAGGACAGGGGACTGGGGGGACTGGGGGGCACTGGGGGGACTGGGGGGGACTGGGGGGACTGGGGGGGACTGGGGGGAGATTGGGGGGACACTGGGGGGACTGGGGGTGGCACTGGGGACACTGGGGAGGGCACTGGGGACATTGGGGGGGACTGGGGGGGACTGGGGGGAGACTGGGGGGGACTGGGGGGGACTGGGGGGACATGGAGGGACACTGGGGGGGACACTGGGGGGGACGGGACACTGGGGACACTGGGGGGGACTGGGGGGACTGGGGGGGACTGGGGGGGACACTGGGGACACTGGGGGGACTGGGGGGACTGGGGGGACTGGGGACACTGGGGGACTGGGGGGACTGGGGACACTGGGGACACTGGGGGGACTGGGGGGGACTGGGGGGACTGGGGGGACTGGGGGGACTGGGGACACTGGGGGGACTGGGGGGACTGGGGGGACTGGGGACACTGGGGACACTGGGGACACTGGGGGGACTGGGGGGGACTGGGGGGACTGGGGGGACTGGGGGGACTGGGGACACTGGGGGGACTGGGGGGACTGGGGACACTGGGGACACTGGGGACACTGGGGGGACTGGGGGGGACTGGGGGGACTGGGGGGACTGGGGGGACTGGGGACACTGGGGGGACTGGGGGGGACTGGGGGGACTGGGGGGACTGGGGACACTGGGGGACTGGGGGGCACTGGGGGGGACTGGGGGGACACTGGGGGGAGATTGGGGGAGACTGGGGGGACACTGGGGGAACACTGGGGGGCACTGGGGGGCACTGGGGACACTCAGGGACACTGGGGGGCACTGGGGGGCACTGGGGGGACACTGGGGGTGACACAGGTGTGACAGGTACCCCTCAAGGTGACACAGGTGTGACACAGGTGCCCCTCAGGGTGCCACAGGTGTGACAGGTGCCCCTCAGGGTGCCACAGGTGCCCCTCAGGGTGACACAGGGGTGACACAGGGGTGACACAGGTGCCCCTCAGGGTGCCACAGGTGTGACAGGTGCCCCTCAAGGTGACACAGGGTGACACGGGGGTGACACAGGTGCCCCTCAAGGTGACACAGGTGTGACAGGTACCCCTCAGGGTGACACAGGGGTGCCACAGGGGTGCCACAGGTGCCCCTCAGGGTGACACAGGGTGACGCAGGGTGACACAGGGTGACACAGGGTGCCACAGGTGCCCCTCAGGGTGCCACAGGTGTGACAGGTGCCCTCCCCGGGGGTGTCCCCAGGTGACCGCCTGTTGGGTGCCCGGGTCTCGTTCGAGGGGGTCTCCCCCGAGGCCGTGGGGCGGCTGCTGGAGGGGGCCGGGGGGTGCCGGGTGTCCCTGTACCTGCGGCGCCCCCCGACCCCCGGGACCCCCGGGACCCCCGGGACCCCCGGGACCCCCGAGCGGGACGGCCCCGCCAGGCTGGTGAGAACCGGGACCCCGGGGTGGGGTCTTTGGGGGTCCCTGGGGGGTGTTTGGGGGTCCCTGGGGGGTGTTTGGGGTCTCTGGGGGTGTTTGGGGGTCCCTGGGGGTGTGGGATGGGGAGTTCGGGGTCCCTGGGGGGTGTGTGGGGGTCCCTGGGGGGTGTTTGGGGGTCCCTGGGGGGTGTTTGGGGGTCTCTGGGGGTGTGTGGGGGTCTCTGGGGGTGTTTGGGGGTCCCTGTGGGTGTGGGATGGGGAGTTCGGGGTCCCTGGGGGGTGTTTGGGGTCTCTGGGGGTCTTTGGGGGTCTCTGGGGGGTGTTTGGGGGTCTCTGGGGGTGTTTGGGGGTCCCTGTGGGTGTGGGATGGGGAGTTCGGGGTCCCTGGGGGGTGTTTGGGGGTCCCTATGGGGTGTTTGGGGGTCTCTGGGGGGTGTTTGGGGGTCCCTGTGGGTGTGGGATGGGGTTTTTGGGGTCCCTGGGGGGTTTTGGGGGGTCTCTGGGGGTGTGGGATGGGGAGTTTGGGGGTCCCTGGGGGTGTGGGATGGGGAGTTCGGGGTCCCTGGGGGGTCTTTGGGGGTCTTTGGGGGGGTGGGATGGGCTGGGGGGTGTTTGGGGGTCCCTGAGGATGTGGGATGGGGAGTTTGGGGTCCCTGGGGGGTATTTGGGGGTCCCCGTGGATGTGGAATGGGGTGTTTGGGGGTCCCTGGGGGTGTTTGGGGGTCCCTGGGGGTGTTTGGGGGTCCCTGAGGATGTGGAATGGGGAGTTTGGGGGTCCCTGGGGGTGTTTGGGGGTCCCTGAGGATGTGGAATGGGGAGTTTGGGGTCCCTGGGGGTGTTTGGGGGTCCCTGGGGGTGTTTGGGGGTCCCTGAGGATGTGGGATGGGGAGTTTGGGGGTCCCTGGGGGGTGTTTGGGGGTCCCTGTGGGTGTGGGATGGGGAGTTCGGGGTCCCTGGGGGGTGTTTGGGGGTCCCTGAGGATGTGGAATGGGGAGTTTGGGGTCCCTGGGGGTGTTTGGGGGTCCCTGGGGGGTATTTGGGGGTCCCTGCGGGTGTGGGATGGGGAGTTTGGGGGTCCCTGGGGGTGTTTGGGGGTCCCTGAGGATGTGGAATGGGGTGTTTGGGGTCCCTGAGGATGTGGAATGGGGTCTTTGGGAGTCCCCTGCAGCTCCCACACCCCCTGTCCCCCCGTCCCTTTCCCTCCAGAGCCCCCCGGTACCCCCAAACCATCCTCCAGCATCGCCGGGCGCCTCTCGGGTCTCCGTGGAGCTCTCCCTCCCCAAAGTCCCCAAAAAACCCCCGGGACCCCCCAGCCCAGCGGCGGAGCCCCCCCGAGCCCGGCTCACCGTGC
The DNA here is from genome assembly GCF_030490865.1 of Poecile atricapillus. Taxonomy (NCBI): domain Eukaryota; kingdom Metazoa; phylum Chordata; class Aves; order Passeriformes; family Paridae; genus Poecile; species Poecile atricapillus. The sequence continues at coordinate 3,760,869 of NC_081279.1, forward strand.
GGGAAGCGGCCGCAGCCCGCTCGGAGCCCCCGGCCGCCCCCCGAATCCCCCCGGCCGCCCCCCAAATCCCCCCGGCCGCCCCCCAAATCCCCCCGGCCGCCCCCCGCCTCATCCCGGCCGTGGAGGTGGCGCCCCCCAAACCCTCCCTGGGGCTCAGCGCCCCCCAAATCCGCCCGGGGAAGGGGGGAACGGAGAGCGGAGAGGATGAGGAGGGGGCTGCCGGCTCCCGGGGGGGGTTCCCGGCTCTGCGGGTCCCCTCGGTGCCCATCGATGCCCCAAAGCCGCCGTGGAGCTCGGGGGGGCCGGCTCGGAGCCCCCCGCTTTTACCGAGGGGTTCCGCAAGCTCAGCCGCCAGCTGGAGGCTCCGGAGGTGGAAATCGCCCCAAAACCCCCCAAATTCCGCCTCCCCCGCCTGGCCCGGGCTCTGGCCAAGCTCCGGGAGGGCGGCGGGACCCCGCCGGGGTCGCCCCCCGGCATCGCCATTCCCAGCGTGGAATTGGGTCTGGGGGATGCGGGGCTCAAGCTGAAGGTGCCCAAAGTGGCGCTGGCAGCGTTTGGGGACATCCAGGAGGGTCCCGGGGGGGCTCCGGGCTCCCCCCGGCTCCGCTCCCCGCGTTTCGGGATCGGAGCTGCGGCTGCGGCGGCGCTGCCGAAATTTGGGGGGTCCAGCCCCGATCTCCGCCCCGGGGGGGTCCCCAAAGCGCCCCCAAAACGGGGGGGCAGCGCCGAGAGCCTGATCCTGGGCTGGACCTCAGCGGAGCCCCCCGGGACCCCCCGGGCCGGGCCGAAACCTCGGGGGGCTCTGGGCCGGATCCCCCTCCCCAGCGTGGGGTTCGCTCTGCCGGGAGCGGCCCCGGAGCCCCCCGGGGGTCGCGGGGTCCCCGAGCTGAAGGTGCCGGTGCTGGAGTTGGTCCCGCCGGGTTTGGACGGAACCTCGGAACCCCCCGGGCGCCGCTTTGGGGTGAAACTCCCCAAATTCGGGGCTGGCACCTCCGGGAGGATGAGGAGGGGCGGCTCCAAGGGTGAGGAAGGAGGAGCCCCCCGGGATGGGAACCCCCGGCGCCGCCGGTGGGTGCCCAGGGTGGGCTTCACCCACCCCGGGGGGGCCTCTCCGGAGCCCCCCAAAGTGGGGAGGATGCGGCTCCCCGAGGTCGAGCTCTGCCCCGGGGGGGACCCCCAAACCCCCGCCATGGGGGGGATCCCCTCCCGCTGCCATCCTGGGGGGCTCCGGCCCGAGGGGACCCCCAAATTCCAGCTGCCGCAGCTGGTGCTGAGCCCCCAAATCTGCGGCGAGCCTTGAGACCCCCACCCCACCCCCTCCCAGCCCGGGGGGGGCTTTGGGGACCCCCCCAAAGCGGTGACTGAGCTCCCCCAGACCCTCTCTAATTTAATCTCCCCTAAATTCCTAATCCAGCCTTTTTTTGGGGGGTGGGCTTTGAGGCTGTTCCGCCTGGTTTGGGGGTGTTTCTATTAACCAGGGAACGGGGGGGGGGCCCCAAGATTGTGCCCCCCAACCCCGACCCCCCCCATGCTTGTCTTGGCCAGAATAAACGTTAATCCCAAAAATCCGAGTGTGGTGGGGTTTGGGGGTCCTGGGAGGGGATTGGGGGGGTTCAGGGAGGGGTTTGGGGGTCCAGGGAGGGGTTTGGGGTTCAAGGGATGAGTTTGGGGGGGTCCAGGGAGGGGTTTTGGGTTCCAGGGAGGGGTTTGGGGGTCCCGGGAGGGGATTGGGGGGGTCCTGGGATGGGTTTGGGGGTTCAGGGAGGGGTTTGGGGGTCCTGGGAGGGGACTGGGGGGGTCCAGGGAGGGGTTTGAGGTTCCAGGGAGGGGTTTGGGGGTCCCGGGAGGGGATTTAGGGTCCAGGGAGGGGTTTGGAGGATTCAGAGATGAGTTTGAGGTTCCAGGGATGAGTTTGGGGGCCCCAGGGATGGGTTTGGGGTTCCAGGGATGAGTTTGGGGGCCCCAGGGATGAATTTGGGGGGGTCCAGGGACAAATTTGGGGCCCCAGGGATGAATTTGGGGTGTCCTGCGAGTAAATCCAGAGCTCCAGCGAGGGCTTTGCAGCTCCACCTCCCCTCCAAGCACCTCAGCCCCGCCACCACAGCATCCAGAAATCCCAATTTATTCCCTTTTCCCCCCAAAACCCCCGCGGCCCTAGCGGGGCCCGCAGCGGCCGGCCCAGCTCTCGGTGTCCCCGATGTCCACGCTGTAGCCAGAGCTCCAATCCCGCTGGAAAACCTCCTGGAGCCGCTCCCGGAATGTTCCAGAACCCGCCTGGGCCACCACCAGCGCCGAGCCCGCCGTGCGCTCAAAGTAATCCCCGGACCAGTTGGAGGTTCCTGGGGGAGAGATTTGGGGAGGGGGCTGCACCCCGAAATCTCCAAAATCTCCAAAATCCCCCTCCCCAAATCCCCAAAATCTCCAAATCCCCCTCCCCAAATCCCAAAAATCCCCTCCCCAAAATCCCCAAAATCCCCCTCCCCAAAACTCCCAAAACTCCAAAATCTCCAAAATCCCCCTCCCCAAATCCCAAAAATCCCCTCCCCAAAGTCCCCAAAATCCCCAAATCCCCCTCCCCAAATCCCCAAATCCCCCTCCCCAAATCCCCAAAATCTCCAAATCCCCGTCCCCAAAACCCCCAAATCCCCCAAATCCCCCTCCCCAAAAACCCTAAAATCCCCAAATCCCCCTCCCCAAAACCCCAAAATCCCCCTCCCCAAACCCCCTCCCCTTGGCCCTGGGTCACCCCCAATGCTGAGAGACCCCCACAGGAGATTTTGGGGTATTTTTGGGGAGGGGTCTGCACCCCAAAACCCCCTCCCCTGGGTCACCCCCAATGCTGAGAGACCCCCTCAGGAGGTTTTGGGGTATTTTTGGGGAGGGGTCTGCACCCCAAACCCCCTCCCCACAGCCCTGGGTCACCCCCAATGCTGAGAGACCCCCACAGGAGATTTGGGGGTATTTTTGGGGAGGGGTCTGCACCCCAAACCCCCTCCCCTTGGCCCTGGGTCACCACCAGCACCGAGAGACCCCCTCAGGAGGTTTTGGGGTATTTTTGGAGACCCCCTCAGGAGGTTTTGGGGGGATTTTTGGGGAGGGGTCTGCACCCCAAACCCCCTCCCCACAACCCTGGGTCACCCCCAGCACCGAGAGACCCCCTCAGGAGATTTTGGGGAGGGGTCTGCACCCCAAACCCCCTCCCCTGGGTCACCCCCAGCACCGAGAGACCCCCTCAGGAGGTTTTTGGGGAGGGGGCTGCACCCCAAAATCCCCAAAACCCCCTCCCCATGGCTCTGGGTCACCCCCAATGCTGAGAGACCCCCTCAGGAGGTTTTTGGGGTATTTTTGGGGAGGGGTCTGCACCCCAAAATCCCCAAAACCCCCTCCCCAAATCCCCCTCCCCATGGCTCTGGGTCACCACCAGCACTGAGAGATCCCTGGGGGAGATTCTGGGGGTATTTTTGGGGAGGGGGCTGCACCCCAAACCCCCTCCCCTGGGTCACCCCCAATGCTGAGAGACCCCCTCAGGAGGTTTTTGGGGTATTTTTGGGGAGGGGTCTGCACCCCAAGCCCCCTCCCCACAGCCCTGGGTCACCCCCAATGCTGAGAGACCCCCTCAGGAGGTTTTTGGGGTGTTTTTGGGGAGGGGTCTGCACCCCAAACCCCCACAGCCCTGGGTCACCACCAGCACCGAGAGACCCCCTCAGGAGGTTTTGGGGTATTTTTGGGGAGGGGTCTGCACCCCAAACCCCCACAGCCCTGGGTCACCACCAGCACCGAGAGACCCCCTCAGGAGGTTTTGGGGGGATTTTTGGGGAGGGGTCTGCACCCGAAGCCCCCTCCCCTGGGTCATCACCAGCACTGAGAGATCCCTGGGGGAGATTCTGGGGGGATTTTTGGGGAGGGGGCTGCACCCCAAACCCCCTCCCCACAGCCCTGGGTCACCCCCAATGCTGAGAGACCCCCACAGGAGATTTTGGGGTATTTTTGGGGAGGGGGCTGCACCCCAAGCCCCCTCCCCACAGCCCTGGGTCACCCCCAATGCTGAGAGACCCCCACAGGAGATTTTTGGGGTATTTTTGGGGAGGGGGCTGCACCCCAAACCCCTCCCCTGGGTCACCCCCAGTGCTGAGAGACCCCCTCAGGAGGTTTTGGGGGTATTTTTGGGGAGGGGTCTGCACCCCAAACCCCCTCCTGTCACCACCAGCACTGAGAGACCCCCTCAGGAGGTTTTGGGGTATTTTTGGGGAGGGGTCTGCACCCCAAGCCCCCTCCCCAGGGTCACCCCCAGTGCTGAGAGACCCCCACAGGAGGTTTTGGGGGTATTTTTGGGGAGGGGTCTGCACCCCGAACCCCCTCCCCACAGCCCTGGGTCACCCCCAATGCTGAGAGACCCCCTCAGGAGGTTTTGGGGGGATTTTTGGGGAGGGGTCTGCACCCCAAACCCCTCCCCTGGGTCATCCCCAATGCTGAGAGACCCCCTCAGGAGATTTTGGGGTATTTTTGGGGAGGGGTCTGCACCCCAAGCCCCCTCCCCGCAGCCCTGGGTCACCCCCAGCACCGAGAGACCCCCTCAGGAGATTTTGGGGGGATTTTTGGGGAGGGGGCTGCACCCCAAGCCCCCTCCCCTGGGTCACCCCCAATGCTGAGAGACCCCCTCAGGAGGTTTTGGGGGGATTTTTGGGGACCCCCTCAGGAGGTTTTGGGGTATTTTTGGGGACCCCCTCAGGAGGTTTTGGGGTATTTTTGGGGACCCCCTCAGGAGGTTTGGGGGTATTTTTGGGGAGGGGTCTGCACCCCAAGCCCCCTCCCCAGGCTCTGGGTCACCCCCAATGCTGAGAGACCCCCTCAGGAGGTTTTGGGGTATTTTTGGGGACCCCCTCAGGAGGTTTTTGGGGTATTTTTGGGGACCCCCTCAGGAGGTTTTTGGGGTGTTTTTGGGGAGGGGTCTGCAGCCCAAGCCCCCTCCTGTCACCACCAGCACCGAGAGACCCCCTCAGGAGGTTTTTGGGGTATTTTTGGGGACCCCCTCAGGAGGTTTTGGGGGTATTTTTGGGGACCCCCTCAGGAGGTTTTGGGGGGATTTTTGGGGACCCCCTCAGGAGGTTTTGGGGGGATTTTTGGGGACCCCCTCAGGAGGTTTTGGGGGTATTTTTGGGGACCCCCTCAGGAGGTTTTGGGGTATTTTTGGGGAGGGGTCTGCACCCCAAGCCCCCTCCCCAGGCTCTCACCCACGTAGGCCGCCTTGTCGGTCACCATGAATTTGTTGTGGCTGACGCGGGCGAAGGGGATCCGGCTCTGGGCCGCGCTCGCCGGCACCAGGAACAGGCGCTGCGGGTGACGGGGTGGTGTCACCCAGGGGTGACACCCCCGAGCATGTGTCACCCCTCAGAGTGACAATCACACCCTGGGGGTGACACCCCCGAGCATGTGTCACCCCTCAGAGTGACTGTCACATCTTGGGGTGACACCTCTGAGGGGCTGACACCACCCAGAGTGACTGTCACACCGAGGGGTGACACCCCCGAGCATGTGTCACCCCTCAGAGTGACTGTCACACCGCGGGGTGACACCCCCGAGGGGCTGACACCACCCAGAGTGACTGTCACATCTTGGGGTGACACCCCCGAGCATGTGTCACCCCTCAGAGTGACAATCACACCCTGGGGGTGACACCTCTGAGGGGCTGACAACACCCAGAGTGACAATCACACCCTGGGGTGACACCCCCGAGGGGCTGACACCACCCAAAGTGACCGAGGTGACACCCCCGAGGGGCTGACACCACCCAAAGTGACTGTCACATCTTGGGGTGACACCTCTGAGGGGCTGACAACACCCAGAGTGACCGAGGTGACACCCCCGAGGGGCTGACACCCCTCAAAGGGACAATCACACCGAGGGGTGACACCCCAGAGGGGCTGACAACACCCAGAGTGACCAGGGTGACCCCACTGTGTGTCCATCACCCCCAAAATGACCAGAGTGACCCCCCTGAGTGTCCATCACCCCCAAAATGACCAGAGTGACCCCTCTGAGTGTCCATCACCCCCAAAATGACCAGAGTGACCCCCCTGACCCCCCCTGTAGCCGGTACCCACCACCTCCACGCGGAACCGCGCGCGGTCATCGTTGACAGCGGCCAGGGATTTGAGTGACCCCCCCTGAGTGTCCCTCACCCCCAAAATGACCAGAGTCACCCCTCTGACCACCCCTCAAAGTGACCAGAGTGACCCCCCTGAGTGCCCAGCACCCCTAAAATGACCAGAGTGACCCCTCTGACCACCCCACAAAGTGACCACAGTGACCCCCCTGAGCGTCCATCACCCCTAAAACGACCGAGGTGACCCCCCTGACCACCTGACACCCCCAAAATGACCAGGAGGACACCCCTGACCACCCCTCACCCCCCAAAATGACCAGAGTGACCCCTCTGAGTGTCCATCACCCCCAAAATGACCAGGAGGACACCCCTGACCACCCCTCACCCCCCAAAATGACCAAGATGACCCCTCTGACCACCCCTCAAAATGACCAGAGTGACCCCCCTGACCACCTGACACCCCCAAAATGACCAAGATGACCCCTCTGACCACCCCTCAAAGTGACCAGAGTGACCCCCCTGAGTGTCCATCACCCCCAAAATGACCAGGAGGACACCCCTGACCACCCCTGACCCCCCAAAATGACCAAAATGACCCGAGTGACCCCCCTGACCCCCCAAAATCCCGGTACCCACCACCTCCACGCGGAGCCGCGCGCAGTCATCGTTGACGGCAGCCAGGGATTTGAGTGACCCCCCTGAGTGTCCATCACCCCCAAAATGACCAGAGTGACCTCCCTGACCACCCCTCAAAGTGACCAGAGTGACCCCCCTGAGTGTCCATCACCCCCAAAATGACCCGAGTGACCTCCCTGAGTGTCCATCACCCCCAAAATGACCAGAGTGACCCCCCTGACCCCCCAAAACCCCCCAAAACCCCCCCTGACCCCCCAAAATCCCGGTACCCACCACCTCCACGCGGAGCCGCGCGCGGTCATCGTTGACAGCGGCCAGGGATTTGAGGAAGGGGAACATGGCCGGGCGGCTGTGCGGCCAGCAGCCGGCCATCACCCTGACCCTCACGCCGCGCTCGAACGCCGCTCGCCGCAGCCGCTCGTCGATGGCCGGCCAGAAGCGCTCCGGCCGCTGGAACTCGGTGCCGGGCAGGTAACTCATCACCGCCACGTCCACCCAGCGGTCAGCGCCGTCGATCACCGAGAGCAGCGCGGAAAGGTCCGGAGTGCGGCCGGAGGCGCAGAGGGGAGGGGGGGAGCTCTGGGGGGGGAGGGAAAGGGGGAGGAAAGGGGGTGACCACCATGGGGACACCAGAGTGACCAGAGTGACCACCATGAGTGTCCATCACCCCCCCAGAGTGAGCAGAGTGACCACCATGAGGACACCAGAGTGAGCAGAGTGACCATCATGAGGACACCAGAGTGACCACCCTGACCCCCCCTGAGCACCTGACACGCCCCAGAGTGAGCAGAGTGACCACCCTGAGGACCCCAGAGTGACCAGAGTGACCACCCTGAGGACCCCAGAGTGACCAGAGTGACCCCCCCTGACACCCCCCAGAGTGAGCAGAGTGACCACCCTGATGCCCCCTGAGCACCCCAGAGTGAGCAGAGTGACCACCATGGGGACACCAGAGTGACCAGAGTGACCAGAGTGACCATCGTGAGGACACCAGAGTGACCAGAGTGACCACCCCTGAGGACCCCTGAGCACCCCAGAGTGACCACCATGAGGACACCAGAGTGAGCAGAGTGACCCCCCTGACCCCCCCTGAGCACCCCAGAGTGAGCAGTGACCACCATGAGGACACCAGAGTGACCAGAGTGACCACCCCTGAACACCCCAGAGTGAGCAGAGTGACCAGAGTGACCACCATGAGGACACCAGAGTGAGCAGAGTGAGCACCAGGAGGACACCAGAGTGAGCAGAGTGACCCCCCTGAGCACCTGACACCCCCCAGAGTGAGCAGTGACCACCCTGGGGACACCAGAGTGACCAGAGTGACCACCATGGGGACACCAGAGTGACCAGAGTGACCCCCCTGACCCCCCCTGAGCACCCCAGAGTGAGCAGAGTGACCACCATGAGTGTCCATCACCCCCCAGAGTGAGCAGAGTGACCACCCTGAGGACACCAGAGTGACCAGAGTGACCACCATGAGTGTCTCTCACCCGCCCAGAGTGACCAGAGTGACCACCATGAGGACACCAGAGTGAGCAGAGTGACCACCCTGACCCCCCCTGAGCACCCCAGAGTGACCAGAGTGACCACCCTGAGCACCTGACACCCCCCAGAGTGAGCAGAGTGACCACCATGGGGACACCAGAGTGAGCAGAGTGACCATCGTGAGGACACCAGAGTGAGCAGAGTGACCACCCCTGAGGACCCCTGAGCACCCCAGAGTGACCACCATGAGGACACCAGAGTGACCAGAGTGACCACCATGAGGACACCAGAGTGAGCAGAGTGACCACCCTGACCCCCCCTGAGCACCCCAGAGTGACCAGAGTGACCACTGTGAGGACACCAGAGTGACCAGAGTGACCACCCCTGAGTGTCCCTCACCCCCCCAGAGTGAGCAGAGTGACCACCCTGAGCACCCCAGAGTGACCAGAGTGACCACCCTGAGCACCCCAGAGTGACCAGAGTGACCACCATGAGTGTCCATCACCCCCCCAGAGCGAGCAGAGTGACCATCATGGGGACCCCAGAGTGAGCAGAGTGACCACCGTGAGGACACCAGAGTGACCAGAGTGACCACCCCTGAGCACCTGACACCCCCCAGAGTGACCACCAGGAGGACACCAGAGTGACCACCCTGACCCCTCTGAGCACCCCAGAGTGAGCAGAGTGACCACCCTGAGGACCTGACAGCCCCCAGAGTGACCACCCTGGGGACACCAGAGTGAGCAGTGACCACCGTGAGGACCTGACACCCCTCAAAGTGACCAGAGTGACCCCCCTGAGTGTCCCTCACCCCCCAGAGTGAGCAGAGTGACCACCATGAGGACACCAGAGTGAGCAGAGTGACCACCCCTGAGTGTCCATCACCCCCCCAGAGTGAGCAGAGTGACCACCATGAGGACACCAGAGTGACCAGAGTGACCACCATGAGTGTCTCTCACCCGCCCAGAGTGACCAGAGTGACCACCATGAGGACACCAGAGTGAGCAGAGTGACCACCCTGACCCCCCCTGAGCACCCCCAGAGTGAGCAGAGTGACCATCGTGAGGGCACCACAGTGAGCAGAGTGACCCCCCTGAGTGTCCCTCACCCCCCAGAGTGAGCAGAGTGACCACCATGAGGACACCAGAGTGAGCAGAGTGACCCCCCTGAGTGTCCATCACCCCCCCAGAGTGAGCAGAGTGACCACCCTGAGCACCCCAGAGTGACCAGAGTGACCACCCTGAGCACCCCAGAGTGACCAGAGTGACCCCCCTGAGTGTCCCTCACCCCCCCAGAGTGAGCAGAGTGACCCCCCTGACCACCCCTCACCCCCCCAAAATGACCAGGAGGACACCCCTGACCTTCCCTGACCCCCAAAATGACCATGGTGACCCCCCTGACCACTCCTCACCCCCCAGAGTGACCAGAGTGACCCCCCTGGAGTGTCCATCACCCCCAAAATGACCCCGGTGACCCCGCTGACCGCGGCAGCCGCCGGGATCGCCGCGTACCGAGAAATAGACGGCGGCGGCGCTGCCGTTGAGCCGCAGCTGCAGCGGGGTGGCGGCGTTGATGGCGGTGGAGAAATTGTCCGGCCACGGCGCCGGGATGGCGGCGTCCGGCACGCCCAGGGCCCAGTAGGCCTCGAAGATTTTGCCCAAATCCTCGGCCAGGCAGCTGCAGTTGAAGATGGCGGCACCGAGCTCCTTCACCTGCGGCAAACGGCGCCGGAGAGTCACCGGATGGCACCGGATGGCACCGGAGAATCACCGGAGAATCACCGGAGAATCACCGGATGGCACCGGATGGCACCGGAGAGTCACCGGATGGCACCGGAGAATCACCGGGGAATCACCAGATGGCACCGGAGAATCACCGGAGAATCACCGGAGAGTCACCGGAGAGTCACCGGAGAATCACCGGAGAATCACCGGGGAATCACCAGATGGCACCGGAGAATCATCTCACTGGGTTTGGGGCCGATCCCGTTGGGTTTGGGATCATCTTTTGGGTTCGGCACCAATCCCACTGGGTTTGGCACTCTCCACATTGGGTCTGGCACAGATCCCGTTGGGTTTGGCACTGATCCCGTTGGGTTTGGGGTCATCCATTGGGTTTGGCACCAATCCCATTGGGTTTGGCACCCTCCACATTGGGTTTGGCACCGATCCCATTGGGTTTGGGATCATCCATTGGATTTGGGATCAACCTCACCGGGTCTGGCACTGATCCCGTTGGGTTTGGCGCCGATCCCGTTGGGTTTGGGATCATCCATTGGGTTCGGCACCAATCCCATTGGGTCTGGCACCCTCCATGTTGGGTTTGGCACTGATCCCATTGGGTTTGGGATCATCCATTGGGTTTGGGATCATCCATTGGGTTTGGGATCATCCATTGGGTTTGGCACCAATCCCATTGGGTTTGGCACCGATCCCGTTGGGTTTGGCGCTGATCCCGTTGACCTTGGCACCAATCCCACTGGGTTTGGGGTCATCCACTGGGTTTGGCACCCTCCACTGGGTCTGGCACCGATCCCGTTGGATCTGGCACCGATCCCATTGAGTTTGGGGTCATCCATTGACCTTGACACCAATCCCGTTGGATCTGGCACCAATCCCATTGGATCTGGCACCGATCCCATTGGATCCGGCACCGATCCCATTGGGTCTGGCACCGATCCCGTTGGGTTTGGCACTGATCCCGTTGGACCTGGCACCGATCCCGTTGGGTTTGGCACCCTCCATTGGGTTTGGCACCCTCCATTGGGTCTGGCACCGATCCCGTTGGATCTGGCACCGATCCCATTGGATCCAGCACCGATCCCATTGGATCTGGCACCGTCCCCAGGTGGTCCCACCCCCACCCCAGGTGGTCCCACACCACCCCAGATGGTCCCACACCATCCCCAGGTGGTCCCACCCCCACCCCAGGTGGTCCCACACCACCCCAGGTGGTCCCAGGTGCTCCACCCCCACCCCAGGTGCTCCATCCCCACCCCAGGTGGTCCCAGGTGCTCCACCCCCACCCCAGGTGTTCCCACCCCCACCCCAGGTGGTCCCAGGTGCTCCATCCCCACCCCTGGTCCCCCCTCACCTGTGTCAAGGCTCTCCAGTCCATGTTGGCGCTGCCCAGGTAGAGATGGACGCCGTCCACCAGCCAGAACTTGGTGTGCAGCACGCCGCCGGTGAGGCGCGGCATGTCCACGGCGCGCACCGCCGCCCCTGCGGCGCCGACGGCGGCTGTCAGACCCCCAGAGACCCCCAGAGACCCCCAGAGACCCCCAGAGAGACCCCAGCCCCAATTCCTGTCACTGTCACCGTCACCGCTCTCACCGCCGCGCTCCAGCGCCCGCAGATCGTCCAGCGGCGCTTTGGCCGAGGGCGCGCTGACCGCCACGCGTACGGCCACGCCGCGACAGCCGTCACCCACCCAGAGAGACCCCAGCCCCAATTCCTGTCACTGTCACTGTCACTGTCACTGTCACTGTCACTGTCACTGTCACTGTCACTGTCACTGTGTCACCGCTCTCACCGCCGCGCTCCAGCGCCCGCAGATCGTCCAGCGGCGCTTTGGCCGAGGGCGCGCTGACCGCCACGCGTACGGCCACGCCGCGACAGCCGTCACCCACCCAGAGAGACCCCAGCCCCAATTCCTGTCACTGTCACTGTCACTGTCACTGTCACTGTCACTGTCACTGTCACTGTCACTGTCACCGTCACCGCTCTCACCGCCGCGCTCCAGCGCCCGCAGATCGTCCAGCGGCGCTTTGGCCGAGGGCGCGCTGACCGCCACGCGTACGGCCACGCCGCGACAGCCGTCACCCACCCAGAGAGACCCCAGCCCCAATTCCTGTCACTGTCACTGTCACTGTCACTGTCACTGTCACTGTCACTGTCACTGTGTCACCGCTCTCACCGCCGCGCTCCAGCGCCCGCAGATCGTCCAGCGGCGCTTTGGCCGAGGGCGCGCTGACCGCCACGCGTACGGCCACGCCGCGACAGCCGTCACCCACCCAGAGAGACCCCAGCCCCAATTCCTGTCACTGTCACTGTCACTGTCACTGTCACTGTCACTGTCACTGTCACTGTCACTGTCACCGTCACCGCTCTCACCGCCGCGCTCCAGCGCCCGCAGATCGTCCAGCGGCGCTTTGGCCGAGGGCGCGCTGACCGCCACGCGTACGGCCACGCCGCGACAGCCGTCACCCACCCAGAGAGACCCCAGCCCCAATTCCTGTCACTGTCACTGTCACTGTCACTGTCACTGTCACTGTCACTGTCACTGTCACTGTCACCGTCACCGCTCTCACCGCCGCGCTCCAGCGCCCGCAGATCGTCCAGCGGCGCTTTGGCCGAGGGCGCGCTGACCGCCACGCGTACGGCCACGCCGCGACAGCCGTCACCCACCCCAGAGAGACCCCAGAGAGACCCCAGCCCCAATTCCTGTCACTGTCACTGTCACTGTCACTGTCACTGTCACTGGCACTGGCACTGTCACCGTCACCGCTCTCACCGCCGCGCTCCAGCGCCCGCAGATCGTCCAGCGGCGCTTTGGCCGAGGGCGCGCTGACCGCCACGCGTACGGCCACGCCGCGACAGCCGTCACCCACCCAGAGAGACCCCAGCCCCAATTCCTGTCACTGTCACTGTCACTGTCACTGTCACTGTCACTGTCACTGTCACTGTCACTGTGTCACCGCTCTCACCGCCGCGCTCCAGCGCCCGCAGATCGTCCAGCGGCGCTTTGGCCGAGGGCGCGCTGACCGCCACGCGTACGGCCACGCCGCGACAGCCGTCACCCACCCAGAGAGACCCCAGCCCCAATTCCTGTCACTGTCACTGTCACTGTCACTGTCACTGTCACTGTCACTGTCACTGTGTCACCGCTCTCACCGCCGCGCTCCAGCGCCCGCAGATCGTCCAGCGGCGCTTTGGCCGAGGGCGCGCTGACCGCCACGCGTACGGCCACGCCGCGCCGCGGCAGCCGCAGCAGCTCCGACAGGATGAGCTCGCCCTGGGAAAAATGGGAGTGAGAGAAGGGGGAAAATGGGGAAAAAATGGGAAAAAATGGGAAAAAATGGGAAAAATGGGGAAAATGGGGGAAAAATGGGGGAATGGGGAAAAATGGGGGAAATGGGGGAAAATGGGGAAAATGGGGAAAAAATGGGAAAAAATGGGGAAAAAGAATGGGAAAAATGGGGGGAAATGGGGAAAAATGGGGAAAATGGGGAAAAAGGGGAAAAAAAATGGGAAAAATGGGGAAAAATGGGGGAAATGGGGAAATGGGGAAAAATGGGGAAAAAATGGGAAAAAAATGGGAAAAAAATGGGAAAAATGGGGAAAATGGGGGAAATGGGGAAAAACGGGAAAAATGGGGAAAAATATGGGAAAAAGGGGGAAAATGGGGAAAATGGGGGAAAAGGGGGAAATGGGGAAAAATGGGGGAAATGGGGAAAAATGGGGGAAATGGGGAAAAATGGGGAAAAATGGGGAAAAATGGGGGAAATGGGGAAAATGGGGAAAAATGGGAAAAATGGGGAAAATGGGGAAAATGGGGAAAAACGGGGAAAAAATGGGAAAAAAATGGAAAAAATGGGGAAAAATGGGGAAAAAGTGGGAAAAACGAGAAAAAAATCGGGAGAAACAGGAAAAAACGGGAAAAACAGGAAAAAACGTGACAAAAACCAGGAAAAAAATGGGAAAAAATGGGGAAAATATGGGAAAAATGGGAAAAAAATGGGAAACAATGGGAAAAAATGGGGAAAAAAGGGGAAAAAATGGGAAAAAACGGGAAAAAAATGGGAAAAAATTGGGAAAAAACCTGGGAAAAATGGGAAAAAAATTGGGAAAAATGGGGAAAAAACTGGGGAAAAATTGGGAAAAATGGGGAAAAAAGGGGAAAAATATGGGAAAAATGGGGAAGAAAATGGGAAAAAACGGGAAAAAAATGGGAAAAATGGGGAAAAAAATGGGAAAAATGGGAAAAAAAATGGGAAAAATGGGGAAAAAACTGGGGAAAAAATTGGGAAAAATGGGGAAAAAAATGGGAAAAAAATGGGAAAAATGGTGAAAAAATGGGAAAAAATGGGGAAAAAACCTGGGAAAAATGGGAAAAAAATGCGAAAAATGGGGAAAAAAATGGGAAAAAAATGGGGAAAAAAATGGGGAAAAAATGGAAAAAAATGGGAAAAAATGGGGAAAAAAAGGGGAAAAATGGGGAAAAAATGGGAAAAATGGGAAAAAAATGGGAAAAATGGGAAAAAAGGCAGGAAAAAGCGTACCTGTGCGGCGCTGGGCTCGTGTGTCCGCGTGTCCTCGTTGGTCAGGGTCCAGTAGAAGGAGGCGATGTCCACGCTGCGCCTGGCCGAGCTCAGCAGCTCCAGCCACGCCTCGAAGGTGGAGGGGTTGGTGGGGCTGGTGATGTTCATTCCCTCGGGGATGCTCTCCACCAGCACGATCCTGACGGGAATGGGGGGTTTTGGGGGGGTCTCAGGGTGGGGAGCACAAAAAAACGGGGATTTCACCCCAAAAATCCAGGGATGGCACCCCAAAACCTGGGGTTTCCTCCCCAAAACCCGGCATCCCATCCTTAAACCCGGGGATCTCACCCCAAAACCCAGGATCCCACCCCAAAAATGGGGATTTCACCCCAAAATCTGGGGTGTCACCCCAAAACCCTGGGGATTTCACCCCAAAACCTGGGGTTCCCACCCCAAAAACCTGGGGATCCCACCTAAAAATCCAGGATCCCACCCCAAAACCCTGGGATTTCACCCCAAAAATGGGGATTTCACCCCAAAACCCAGGGATTTCACCTCAAAATCTGGGATGTCACCCCAAAACCCGGAATCCTGTCCTTAAACCCGAGGATTTCACCCCAAAACCCAGGATCCCACCCCAAAAATGGGGATTTCACCCCAAAATCTGGGGTGTCATCCCAAAACCCTGGGGATTTCACCCCAAAAACAAGGATTTCACCCCAAAACCTGGGGTTCCCACCCCAAAAACCTGGGGATCCCACCTAAAAATCCAGGATCCCACCCCAAAACCTGGGGATTTCACCCCAAAATCCAGGATCCCACCCCAAAAATCCAGGATCCCACCCCAAAAATGGGGATTTCACCCCAAAACCGGGGATTTAACCCCAAAACTGGGGATTTCACCCCAAAACCCAGGGATTTCACCCCAAAACCTGAGGATCCCACCCCAAAACCAGGGATTTCACCCCAAAAATCCAGGATCCCACCCCAAAACCCTGGGATTTCACCCCAAAACTGAGGATATCACCCCAAAACCGGGGATTTCACCCCAAAACCGGGGATTTCACCCCAAAACCCAGGGATTTCACCCCAAAAATCCAGGATCTCACCCCAAAACCCGGGGATTTCACCCCAAAAATGGGGATTTCACCCCAAAACCGGGGATTTAACCCCAAAACTGGGGATTTCACCCCAAAACCCAGGGATTTCACCCCAAAACCTGAGGATCCCACCCCAAAACCAGGGATTTCACCCCAAAAATCCAGGATCCCACCCCAAAACCCTGGGATTTCACCCCAAAACTGAGGATATCACCCCAAAACCGGGGATTTCACCCCAAAACCCGGGGATTTCACCCCAAAACCCTGGGATTTCACCCCAAAACCGGGGATTTCACCCCAAAACCGGGGATTTCACCCCAAAACCAGGGATTTCACCCCAAAACCGGGGATTTCACCCCAAAACCCGGGGATTTCACCCCAAAACTGGGGATTTCACCCCAAAACCAGGGATTTCACCCCAAAACCCGGGGATTTCACCCCAAAATTGGGGATTTCACCCCAAAACTGGGGATTTCACCCCAAAACCGGGGATTTCACCCCAAAACCTGGGGATTTCACCCCAAAACCAGGGGATTTCACCCCAAAACCGGGGATTTCACCCCAAAACCCGGGGATTTCACCCCAAAACCTGGGGTTCCCACCCCAAAAACCTGGGGATCCCACCTAAAAATCCAGGATCCCACCCCAAAACCCTGGGATTTCACCCCAAAACTGAGGATATCACCCCAAAACCGGGGATTTCACCCCAAAACTGAGGATATCACCCCAAAACCGGGGATTTCACCCCAAAACTGAGGATATCACCCCAAAACCGGGGATTTCACCCCAAAACCGGGGATTTCACCCCAAAACCCGGGGATTTCACCCCAAAACCCAGGGATTTCACCCCAAAACCGGGGATTTCACCCCAAAACCCGGGGATTTAACCCCAAAAAAGGGGATTTCACCCCAAACCCGGGGATTTCACCCCAAACCCGGGGATTTCACCCCAAAACCGGGGGATTTCACCCCAAACCCGGGGATTTCACCCCAAAACCGGGGATTTCACCCCAAAACCGGGGATTTCACCCCAAATCTGGGGATTTCACCCCAAAACCCCGTCCTTACCTGCAGGAGTTCCCGCAGGATCCGGCGCTGGCGGCGGCGTCGCCGCGGAGCCGCGGGTGGATGAGGGTGAGGATGAGGAAGGCGAGGAGGAAGAGGACGGACGGGACGGCGAAGAGCGTGGCCCGGTGAGGGCGCTGGGTTTTGGGGGGACACCGAGGGATTTTGGGGTTTTTTTTGTTGATTTTTGGTGTTTTTGTTGAATTTTTGGGGTTTTTCTGTTGATTTTTGGGGGTTTTTTGTTGAATTTTTGGGGGTTTTTTGATGATTTTTTGAGGTTTTTTGTTGATTTTGGGGGATTTTTTTTTATTTTTTGGGGGTTTTTTGTTGATTTTTGGGGTTTTTTTTTGTTGATTTTTGGGGGTTTTTTTTGTTGATTTTTGGGGTTTATTTTGTTTATTTTTTTAGACTTTTTTGTTGATTTTTTTGTTGGTTTTTTTTGCTAATTTTTTGGATTTTTTTTGTTGATTTTTTGGGTTTTTTTCTGATTTTTGGGGAGTTTTTGTTGATTTTTTTGGGTTTTTTTGCTGATTTTTGGGGATTTTTTGGTTGAATTTTTGGGGGTTTTTTTCTGATTTTTTGGGGTTTTTTTGTTGATTTTTTTTGGTTTTTTGTTGATTTTTGGGGTTTTTTTGGTTGATTTTTTGGTTTGGTTTTTTTTGCTGATTTTTTTGGGGTTTTTTGTTGATTTTTGGGGGGTTTTTTGCTGATTTTTGGGGAGTTTTTGTTTATTTTTTTGGGTTCTTTTGTTGATTTTTGGGGGGGGTTATTTGTTGATTTTTTGGGGTTTTTTTTGTTGATTTTTTGGGGTTTTTTTTGTTGATTTTTTGGGGGTTTTTTTGCTGATTTTTTGGGTTTTTTTTTGTTAATTTTTGGGGTTTTTTCGTAGATTTTTGGGTGTTTCTGTTGATTTTTGGGGGGGTTTTGCAGATTTTGGGGGGTTTTGTTGATTTTTGGGGAGTTTCTGTTGATTTTTTGGGTTTTTTTGTTAATTTTGTGGTTTTTTTTGTTGATTTTGGGTTTTTTTTGCTAATTTTTGGGAGGTTCTAATGATTTTGGGGGGGTTTTGTAGATTTTGGGGGGTTTTGTTAATTTTTGGGGGTTTTTTGTTGATTTTTTTGTGTTTTTTTTGTTAATTTTGGGGGTTTTTTTGTTGATTTTGGGGTTTTTTTGTTAATTTTTGGGGGGTTCTATTGATTTTTGGGGGGTTTTGTTGATTTTTGGGGTTTTTTTGTTGATTTTTGGGGTTTTTTTGTTGATTTTTGTGGTTTTTTTGTTGATTTTTGGGGTTCTTTTTGTAGATTTTTGGGGGGTTTCTGTTGATTCTTGGAGTTTTTTTGTTAATTTTTGGGGGTTTTTTGTTAATTTTTGGGGTTTTTTTTTGCTGATTTTTTGGGGAGTTTTTGTTGATTTTTGGGGGTTTTTTTGTTGATTTTTGGGGGGGTTTTGTAGATTTTGGGGGGTTTTGTTGATTTTTGGGGGGTTTCTGTTGAATTTGGGGGGGGTTGTTGATTTTTGGGGTTTTTTTGTAGATTTTGGGGTTTTTTTTGTAGATTTTTGGGGTTTTTTCGTAGATTTTTGGGTGTTTCTGTTGATTTTTGGGTTTTTTTGTAGATTTTGGGGGGTTTCTGTTGATTTTTTGGGGGGTTTGACCCCCCTGTGATGCTCGGGTGGGGGAGGGGTACCTTGGGGGTCGGCGTCTCAGGGGGGTCCAGAGGGTCCAGCTGTGGGGGAGGGGAAAATGAGGGGGGGACCCCGAATTTGGGGGTGGGGGATGGGTTGAAAGCCACCCCAAAATTCCCAGGACCCCCCAGTTTGGATTTTGGGGCCCCCCAGCACCCCCAAATTTGGATTTTGGGGCACAGGGAACCCCAGGACCCCCCAAGTCTGGATTTTGGGCACCCCAGAACCCCCAAGTTTGGGTTTAGGGACACCCCAGGACCCCCCAAATTCGGATTTTGGGGCACAGGGAACCCCAGAACCCCCCAAGTTTGGATTTTGGGGCAGAGGGAACCCCAAATTTGGGGTTTGGGTCACCCCAGGACCCCCCAAATTTGGATTTTGGGGCAGAGGGAACCCCAAATTTGGGGTTTGGGGCACCCCAGGACTCCCCAAATTTGGATTTTGGGCACCCCAGCACCCCCAAGTTCGGGTTTTGGGGAAAGGGGAACCCCAGAACCCCCCAAATTTGGGTTTTGGGGAAAAAGGAACCCCATAACCCCCCCCAGTTTGGATTTTGGGGCACCCCAGGACCCCATAACCCCCCAAATTTGGCTTTTGGGGCCCCCCAGCACCCCCAAATTTGGGTTTTGGGGCCCCCCAGCACCCCCAAATTTGGGTTTTGGGGCACTCCAGCACCCCCAATTTGGATTTTGGGGCCCCCCAGGACCCCATAACCCCCCCAGTTTGGCTTTTGTGGCCCCCCAGCACCCCAAAATTCAGGTTTTGGGGAAAAGGGAACCCCAGGACCCCCCCAAATTTGGATTTTGGGGCAGAGGGAACCCCAATTTTGGATTTTGGGGCAGAAGGACCCCCCAAGTTTGTATTTTGGGGCACCCCAGGACCCCAGAACCCCCCCAGGTTTGGATTTTGGGGCCCCCCAGCACCCCCAAATTCGGGTTTTGGGGAAAAGGGAACCCCAGGACCCCCCAAGTTTGGATTTTGGGGCACCCCAGGACCCCCAAATTTGGATTTTGGGGCACAGGGAACCCCAGGACCCCCCAAGTTTGGGTTTTGGGCACCCCAAGACCCCCCAAGTTTGGGTTTTGGGACACCCCAGGACCCCCAAATTTGGATTTTGGGGCACAGGGAACCCCAGGACCCCCCAAGTTTGGGTTTTGGGACACCCCAGGACCCCCAAATTCGGGTTTTGGGGCAAAAGGAACCCCAGGACCCCCCAAGTTTGGATTTTGGAGCCCCCCAGCACCCCCAAATTTGGGTTTTGGGACACCCCAGGACCCCCCAAATTTGGATTTTAGGGCACAGGGAACCCCAGAACTCCCCAAGTTTGGATTTTGGGGCAGAGGGAACCCCAAATTTGGGGTTTGGGGCACCCCAGGACTCCCCAAATTTGGATTTTGGGCACCCCAGGACCCCCAAATTCGGGTTTTGGGAAAAAGGGAACCCCAGAACCCCCCCAGTTTGGATTTTGGGGAAAAGGGAACCCCAGGACCCCCCCAGTTTGGATTTTGGGGCCCCCCAGCACCCCGAAATTCGGATTTTGGAGCAAAGGGAACCCCAGGACCCCCCCAAATTTGGATTTTGGGGCACCCCAGGACCCCATAACCCCCCCAGTTTTTATTTTGGGGCCCCCCAGCACCCCGAAATTCAGGTTTTGGGGAAAAGGGAACCCCAGAACCCCCCAGTTTGGATTTTGGGGCCACCCAGCACCCCCAAATTCAGGTTTTGGGGAAAAGGGAACCCCAGGACCCCCCCAAATTCGGATTTTGGGGCAGAAGGACCCCCCAAGTTTGTATTTTGGGGCCCCCCAGGACCCCATAACCCCCCCCAGTTTGGATTTTGGGGCACCCCAGGACCCCATAACCCCCCCAGTTTGGCTTTTGGGGCCCCCCAGCACCCCCAAATGGAGGTTTTGGGGTGTCCCCAGCCCGTACCTGCGCGTAGGCTCCGTCCAGCCCCATCCCGGCGCGAGGCTGGAACAGGAAAATCCGGAATTTCCCGCTGGGATTTGGGGGGGCAGGGGAGGAACCCCAAAAATCCTCCAGGGAATTCCCGGGATCCCAAAGCTCCGGAGGGACGGGAAAGGGAAAAGGGGCACCCCAAAAATGGGGCTGGGACCCCTCGGGGGAGGGAGGGGTCCCCAAATTCCGGGGCAGAGACGAGGGAGGAGCGGGGACGGGTTTAGGGACGGGTTTGGGGTTTAGGGACGGGTTTGGGGTCACATTTGGGGTCGGTTTAGGGTCATATTTTGGGTCACATTTGGGGTCAGTTTGGGGTCACATTTGGGGGCAGTTTAGGGACACGTTTGGGGTTGGTTTGGGGTCACTTCTGGGGTCACTTTTGGGGTCACTTTGGGGTCAGTTTAGGGAGACTTTCGGGTCACATTTGGGGTCAGTTTAGGGACACATTTGGGGTTGGTTTGGGGTCACATTTGGGGTCACATTTGGGGCCAGTTTAGGGAGACTTTGGGGTCACATTTGGGGTCACTTTGGGGTCACTTTGGGGCCAGTTTGGGGTCACATTTAGGGTCACTTTGGGGTCACATTTGGGGCCAGTTTGGGGTCACATTTAGGGTCACTTTGGGGTCACATTTGGGGCCGGTTTGGGGTCACATTTGGGGCCGATTTGGGAACACATTTAGGGCCACTTTGGGGTCATATTCAGGGTCAGTTTGGGGTCACATTTGGGGTCACTTTGGGGTCAGTTTAGGGACACTTTGGGGTCACATTTGGGGTCAGTTTGGGGTCACTTTGGGGTTGGTTTAGGGTCACATTTGGGGTCACTTTTGGGTCACATTTGGGGTCACTTTGGGGTCACATTTGGGGTAATTTTTGGGGTCACTTTGGGGTCACATTCAGGGACACTTTGGGGTCACATTTGGGGCCGATGTGGGGTCACATTTGGGGTCAGTTTGGGGTCACATTTGGGGTCACTTTGGGGTCACATTTGGGGTCACATTTGGGACACATTTGGGGTCACATTTGG
The DNA here is from genome assembly GCF_030490865.1 of Poecile atricapillus. Classification (NCBI taxonomy): domain Eukaryota; kingdom Metazoa; phylum Chordata; class Aves; order Passeriformes; family Paridae; genus Poecile; species Poecile atricapillus. The sequence goes on from NC_081279.1 coordinate 3,782,182, forward strand.
GGTCACATTTGGGACACATTTGGGGTCACATTTGGGGTCACTTTGGGGTCACATTTGGGGTCAGTTTGGGGTCAGTTTAGGGAGACTTTGGGGTCACATTTGGGGCCACTTTGGGGTCACATTTGGGGTCACTTTGGGGTCACATTTGGGGCCGGTTTGGGGTCACTTTGGGGTCACATTTAGGGACACTTTGGGGACACATTTGGGGTCACATTTGGGGCCGGTTTGGGGTCACTTTTGGGGTCACATTTGGGACACATTTGGGGTCACATTTAGGGTCTCTTTTGGGTCACTTTGGGGTTGCATTTGGGGTCAGTTTGGGGTCACATTTGGGTCCCATTTGGGGTCACATTTGGGGTCACTTTGGGGTTGGTTTAGGGTCACTTTTGGGGTCACTTTTGGGGTCACATTTGGGGTCGGTTTGGGATCACATTTGGGGTCACTTTTGGGGCCACATTTGGGGCCGGTTTGGGGAGACTTTGGGGTCACATTTGGGGTTGGTTTGGGGACACTTTGGGGTCACTTTGGGGTCGCTTTTGGGGTCACATTTGGGGTCACTTTGGGGTTGGTTTAGGGTCCGATTTGGGGTCACTTCTGGGGTCACATTTGGGGACACATTTGGGGCCAGTTTAGGGACACTTTGGGGTCACATTTGGGGCCGGTTTGGGGTCACTTTGGGGTCACATTCAGGGACACTTTGGGGTCACATTTGGGGTCACTTTGGGGACACATTTGGGGCCGATTTGGGGTCACATTTGGGGTCAGTTTGGGGTCGGTTTGGGTCACATTTGGGGTCACATTTGGGGTCACTTTGGGGTCACTTTTGGGGTCGGTTTGGGGTCACATTTAGGGACACTTTGGGGTCACATTTAGGATCACTTTGGGGTCACTTTGGGATCACATTTAGGGACACTTTGGGGTCACATTTAGGGACGGTTTGGGGACACTTTGGGGACAAATTTGGGGTCGGTTTAGGGTCGCATTTAGGATCGGTTTGGGGACGCATTTAGGGCCGGTTTGGGGACACTTTGGGGACAAATTTGGGGTCGGTTTGGGGTCACATTTAGGATCAGTTTGGAGTCACATTCAGGGCCGGTTTGGGGACACATTTAGGGTCAGTTTAGGGACACATTTCGGGCCCACTAAGGGACACATTTGGGGCGGTTTTGATGCCACATTTGGGGCCCGTTTGGGCCCACATTCGGGCCGAGTTTAGGACAGGTTCAGCCCGGTTTTGGGGCGTTTTTGGGGTAATTTTGGGGTGATTTTGGAGCCGTTTCCACGTCGTTCCCCCCCCGTCCCCCCCCCCCATTTGGTACCGTCCAAGCGCCGCCCTCACGCTCCGTCCGCAGGGGGGCGCCCTCCTCCTCCTCCTCTTCCTCCTTCCCGCGCTGTCCCGGCCACGCCCACAGCGCGCGCGGGGATGACGTCACTTCCGGCGCGCTTCACCCTCCTCCCCTCCCCCCCTTCCCTCTCCGTGAGGGCCCCGGGATGGGGCGAGGGGAGGTGAGGAGGGGGAAGGGTGGAAATGAGGGAATGAGGGGGGGTCTGAGGGGTCCGGGGGGTCCGGGAGGGGCTGAGGGGAGAGGGAGAGAGAAATGAGGGGGGGTCTGAGGGGTTTGAGGGATCTGAGAGGTCCGGAGGGGTCCGGGAGGGAGAAATGAGGAGGGGTCTGAGGGGAAAAGGGAGAATGAGGGGGGGTCTGAGGGATCTGAGGGGTCCGGGAGGGGCTGAGGGGAGAGGGAGGAGAGAAATGAGGGGGGGTCTGAGGGGTCCGGGGGGTCCGGGAGGGAGAAATGAGGAGGGGTCTGAGGGGAAAAGAAGAAATGAGGGGGGGTCTGAGGGGAAAAGGAAGAATGAGGAGGGGTCTGAGGGGAAAAGAAGAAATGAGGAGGGGTCTGAGGGGAAAAGGGAGGATGAGGAGGGGTCTGAGGGGAAAAGAAGAAATGAGAGGGGGTCTGAGGGGAAAAGGGAGAATGAGGAGGGGTCTGAGGGGTCTGGAGGGGCTGAGGGGTCCGGGAGGGAGAAATGAGGGGGGGTCTGAGGGGAAAAGGGAGAATGAGGAGGGGTCTGAGGGGTCCGGGGGGTCCGGGAGGGGCTGAGGGGAGCGGGAGGGAGAAATGAGGGGGGTTCTGAGGGGAAAAGAGAGAATGAGGGGGGGTCTGAGGGGAAAAGAAGAAATGAGGAGGGGTCTGAGGGGAAAAGAGAATGAGGAGGGGTCTGAGGGGAAAAGGAAGAATGAGGAGGGGTCTGAGGGGAAAAGGGGGTCCGGGAGGGGCTGAGGGGAGAGGGAGGGGGAAATGAGGGAGGGTCTGAGGGGAAAAGGGAGAATGAGGAGGGGTCTGAGGGGAGAAGAAGAAATGAGGAGGGGTCTGAGGGGAAAAGGGAGAATGAGGAGGGGTCTGAGGGGAAAAGGGAGGATGAGGAGGGGTCTGAGGGGAAAAGGGAGAATGAGGAGGGGTCTGAGGGGAAAAGGGAGAATGAGGAGGGGTCTGAGGGGTCTGGAGGGTTTGGGGGGGTAAGAGGGGGATGGGGGCGATGTGTGGCAGCCCCTCAAACCCAACCCCTGACCCCCCCCAGGCCGCTCCTGACTGATCCGGCTCTGCCAAATCCAGCTCGGCATCATGGGTGAGGGATGGACCCCCAAAATCACCCCCAAATTATCCCCAAATTCCCCCCAAAACCACCCCAAAATTCCACCCAAAATCCCTGTAAAATTCCCGCAAAATCACCCCCAAACTCCTCCCAAAATTCCCCCAAAATCCCTGTAAAATTCCCCCCAAACCTACCCCCAAATTCCCCCCAAAACACTCCAAAATTACCCCCAAATTCCTCCCAAAATCCCTGTAAAATTGCCCCCAAACACCTCCAAATTCCCCCCAAAAGCACCCCCAAACTCCTCCCAGAATTCCCCCGCTAAACACCCCCAAAATTCCCCCAAAATCCCCGTAAAATTCCCCCCAAAATCCCTGTAAAATTCCCCCAAAACCACCCCAAAATTTCCCCCAAAATTCCCCTCAAATTCCTCCCAAAATTCCCCCCAAAACCACTCCAAAATTCTCCCCCAAACCATCCAAAATTCCCCTCAAAATCCCTGTAAAATTCCCCCCAAAACCACCCCCAAATTCCACCCAAAACCACCCCAAAATTCCTCCCAAATTCTTCCCAAAATTCCCCCCCAAAACCACCCCTAAATTCCCGTAAAATTCCCCCCAAACTACCCCCAAATTCCTCCCGAAATTTCTCCCGAAATTTCCCCCAAAACCACCCCCAAATTCTCCCCAAAATCCCTGTAAAATTCCCCCCAAACACCCCCAAATTCCTCCCAAAATTCCTCCCAAAATTTACCCCAAAACCAGCCCCAAACTCCTCCCAAAATTCCCCCCAAAACACCCCCAAAATTCCTCCAAAATCCCACTAAAATTCCTCCCCAAATTCCCCCCAAAATCCCTGTAAAATTCCCCCCAAACACCCCCAAATTCCTCCCAAAATTCCTTCCAAAATTTACCCCAAAACCAGCCCCAAACTCCTCCCAAAATTCCCCCCAAAACACCCCCAAAATTCCTCCAAAATCCCACTAAAATTCCTCCCCAAATTCTCCCCAAAATCCCTGTAAAATTCCCCCCAAACACCCCCAAATTCCTCCCAAAATTCCTCCCAAAATTTACCCCAAAACCAGCCCCAAACTCCTCCCAAAATTCCCCCAAAACACCCCCAAAATTCCTCCAAAATCCCACTAAAATTCCCCCCAAATTCCTCCCAAAATCCCTGTAAAATTCCCCCAAAATACCCCCAAATTCCTCCAAAATTCCTCCCAAAATTTACCCCAAAACCACCCCCAAACTCCTCCCAAAATTCCCCCCAAAACACCCCCAAAATTCCTCCAAAATCCCACTAAAATTCCCCCAAATTCCTCCCTAAATTCCCCCCAAAATCCCTGTAAAATTCCCCCAAAACACCCCCAAATTCCTCCCAAAATTCCCCCCAAACTTTCCTCCAAATCCCCCAAAAAACTCCTCCAAAAATCCCCCAAATTTTTCTAAAACCCCCAAAATTCCTCTGGAACCTCCCAAAGTTTCTCTGAACCCCCCAAAAAAATTCCTTTAAAACCCCCCAGACCCCCAAAATTGCCTAAAAACCCCTCAAAATTCCTCAAAACTCCTCTGGGAAAGAGCTGAACCCCCAAAATTCCTTTAAAACCCCCCCAAAAAATTCCTTAAAAATTCTCTGGGCAAGGCTGGGACCCCCAAAAATTTGGGGAAATTCCCTAAAATCCTTTCCCAATCCTTAAAAAAAAAAAAACAACCAAATTCCCGGCCCCTTTTCCGTGCCCCCGTTGCCGTTCCCGTTAATCCTCGGCGACAGCTGGGAACGCCTGGAATGACCCCCTGGAAAAACCCCTGGAATGACCCCTGGGCTGCCCCTCCCCCCTCCTCCTCTTCTTCCCCTCCCCCCATCCCATTTTTCCACCCTAAATCCCATTTTTCAACCCCAAATCCCATTTTTTTTTCTGCTCCAAACCCCATTTTTTTTGCCCCCCCATTTTTCCCCCATTTTTTCCCATTTTTCCCCCGTTTCTCCCCATTTTTTCCCATTTTCCCCCCATTTTTCCCCATTTCCCCTCCATTTTCCCTCATTTTTTCCCATTTTCCCCTCATTTTTTCCCATTTTCCCCCCATTTTTTCCCATTTTTTTCCCCATTTTTTCCCCATTTTTCCCCCCCTTTTTCCCCATTTTTCCCCATTTTTCCCCATTTTTCCCCATTTTTTCCCATTTTTTCCCATTTTTTCCCCATTTCCCCCCATTTTCCCCCCATTTTTCCCCATTTTTTCCCATTTTCCCCCCTTTTTTCCCATTTCCCCCCATTTTTCCCCATTTCCCCCGTCTTCCCTCGTTTTTTCCCTTTTTCCCCCCATTTTTCCCCATTTCCCCCCCGTTTTCCCCCATTTTTCCCCATTTTTTCCCATTTCCCCCATTTTTTCCCCATTTTTCCCCCGTTTTCCCCCATTTACTCCCATTTTCCTCCGCTTTTTCTCTGTATTTTCCCATTTTTTCCCATTTTCCCCCCGTTTTTCCCCATTTTTCCCCATTTCCCCCCATTTTTTCCCATTTCCCCCCGTTTTTCCCCATTTTCCCCCATTTCCTCCCATTTTTTCTCCATTTTTTCCCATTTTCTCCCATTTTCTCTCCTTTTTCCCCCCATTTTTTCCCCATTTTTTCCCATTTTCCCCCCGTTTTTCCCCCATTTTTTTCCATTTCCCCCCATTTTTCTCCGTTTTTTCCCCATTTTTTCCCATTTCCCCCCATTTTTTCCCCATTTTCCCCATTTTTTCCCATTTTCCCCCCATTTTTCCCCCATTTTTTCTATTTCCCCCCATTTTTTCTCCGTTTTTCCCCCATTTTTTCCCATTTTCCCCTATTTTTTCTCCATTTTTCCACATTTTTTCCCATTTTCCCCCCGTTTTTCCCCATTTTCCCCCATTTTTTCTCCGTTTTTCCCCATTTTTTCCCATTTTCTCTCCATTTTTCCCATTTTTTCCCGTTTTCCCCCCGTTTTTCCCTGTTTTTCCCATTTTTCCCCATTTTTTCCCATTTTCTCTCCTTTTTTTTCCCCGTTTTTCTCCATTTTTTTCCCGTTTTCTCCCCATTTTTTCCCATTTTCCCCCCATTTTTCCCCATTTCCCCTCCATTTTCCCTCATTTTTTCCCATTTTCCCCCCATTTTTCCCATTTTCTCCCCATTTTTTCCCATTTTTTTCCCCATTTCCCCCCATTTTCCCCCCTTTTTCCCAATTTTTTCCCATTTCCCCCCATTTTTCCTCATTTCCCCCCCGTTTTCCCTCATTTTTTCCCTTTTTTCCCCCATTTTTCCCCATTTCCCTCCGATTTTCCCCCATTTTTCCCCATTTTTTCCCTTTTTCCCCATTTTTACCCCACTTCTCCCCATTTCCCCCTGATTTTCCCCCATTTTTTCCCATTTTTCCCCCGTTTTCCCCCATTTACTCCCATTTTCCTCCGCTTTTTCTCTGTTTTTTCCCATTTTTTCCCATTTTCCCCCCATTTTTCCCCATTTTTCCCATTTTCCCCTCGTTTTTCCCTGTTTTTCCCCATTTTTCCCCATTTCCCCCATTTTTTCCCCATTTCCCCCCATTTTTTCCCGTTTTCTCCCCGTTTTTCCCCCATTTTTTCCCATTTCCCCCCATTTTTTCTCCATTTTTTCCCATTTTTTCCCATTTTCTCTCCTTTTTCCCCCCATTTTTCCCATTTTTTCCCATTTCCCCCCCGTTTTTCCCTGTTCTTCCCCATTTTTCCCATTTTCTCTCCTTTTTTCCCCATTTTTTCCCATTTTTTCCCATTCCCCCCATTTTTCCCCCATTTTTCCCATTTCCCCCCATTTTTTCTCCGTTTTTCCCCATTTTTTCCCATTTTCCCTCCTTTTTCCCCCCGTTTTTCCCCATTTTTCCCCCATTTCCCCCATTTTTTCCCATTTTTCCCCATTTTCCCTCCTTTTTCCCCCATTTTTCCCCATTTTTTCCCATTTCCCCCCATTTTTCCCATTTCTCTCCCATTTTTTCCCATTTTCCCCCCGTTTTTCCCTGTTTTTCCCATTTCCCCCCCATTTTTTCTCCGTTTTTCCCCATTTTTTCCAATTTTCTTTCCTTTTTTCCCCGTTTTTCCCATTTTTTCCCACTTTCCCCCATTTTTTCCATTTCCCCCCATTTTTTCTCCGTTTTTCCCCATTTTTTCCCTTCTTCCCTCCTTTTTCCCCCGTTTTTCCCCATTTTTCCCCCATTTCCCCCCATTTTTTCCCATTTTTTCCCGTTTTCCCCCATTTTCCCCCGTTTTCCCCCCATTTTTTCCCATTTCCCCCCATTTTTTCCCATTTTCTCTCCTTTTTTCCTCATTTCCCCCCATTTTTTCCCCATTTCCCCCCATTTTTTCCCATTTTCTCCCCGTTTTTTCCCCCATTTTTTCCCATTTCCCCCCATTTTTTCTCCATTTTTTTTCCATTTCCCCCCATTTTCTCTCCTTTTTCCCCCCATTTTTCCCATTTTTTCCCATTTTCCCCCCGTTTTTCCCTGTTTTTCCCATTTTTCCCATTTTTTCCTGTTTTCCCCCCGTTTTTCCCCGTTTCCAGCCACCTCGGAGTGGCTCCGGTTCTTCGAGGACGCCGGGATCCCGCCCGGCCCCGCCCTGGGCTACGCCGTGGCCTTCGTGGATAACAGGTGGGAAAAGGGGGGAAAGACCCCCGGGACCCCCGGGAATGGGGGAAAAAATCCTGGAATTGGGGAAAAAAATCCTGGAATGGGCAAAAAAACCTTTGGAATGGGGAAAAAACCCCCGGAGACCCCCGGGAATGGGGAAAAAAATCCTGGAATTGGGGAAAAAAATCCTGGAATTGGGAAAAAAATCCCTGGAATTGGGGAAAAAATCCTGGGAATGAGGTCAGGAAAAAACACTGGGAATGGGGGGGGGAAAGACCCCCCGAGACCCCCAGGAATGGGGGAAATAATCCCGGGAATGGGGAAAAAAATCCTGGGAATGGGGAAAAAAATCCTGGGAATGGGGAAAAAAACCCCGGGAATGGGGAAAAAATCCTGGGAATGGGGAAAAAAATCCTGGAATGGGGAAAAAGCCCCCGGAGACCCCCGGGAATGGGGAAAAAAATCCCAGGAATGGGGAAAAAAATCCTGGAATTGGTAAAAAAACCCTGGGAATGGGGATAAAAAACCCCGAGAATGGGGAGAAAATCCCTGGGAATGGGGAAAAAAATCCTGGAATTGGGGAAAAAACCCCGGGAATGGGGATAAAAAACCCTGGGAATGGGGAAAAAATCCTGGAATGGGGAAAAAGCCCCCGGAGACCCCCGGGAATGGGGAAAAAAATCCCAGGAATGGGGAAAAAAATCCTGGAATTGGTAAAAAAACCCTGGGAATGGGGATAAAAAACCCCGAGAATGGGGAGAAAATCCCTGGGAATGGGGAAAAAAATCCTGGAATTGGGGAAAAAAACCCTGGAATTGGGGAAAAAATCCCGGGAATGGGGAAAAAAACCCCGGGAATGGGGAAAAAATCCCTGGGAATGGGGAAAGAAATCCTGGAATTGGGGAAAAATCCCAGGAATGGGGAAAAAAACCCGGGAATGGGGAGGGGGAAAGACCCCCAGACACCCCTGGGGTGGATCCCGTGAGGGTGGATCCCATGGGTGGATCCCGGGGGTTCTGGGGTGGATTTCCCTGGGATCCCGAGGGTGGATCCCGGGGGTTCTGGGGTGGGGTTTGGTGGATCCAGGGGGTGGATCTGGGTGGATCCCAGGGGTTCTGGGGTGGATTTCCTTGGGATCTGGGGATGGGTGGATCCCAGGGGTGGATTCCATGGGTTCTGGGGTGGGTTTTGGTGGATCCCAGGGTGGGGTGGATTCAGTGGGTGGATCCAGGTGGATCCCAGGGGTTCTGGGGTGGGTTTCCCTGGGATCCAGGGGGGTGGGTCCCGTGGGTGGATCCCAGTGGGTGGATCCCGGGGGTTCTGGGGTGGGTTTCCTTGGGATCTGGGGATGGGTGGATCCCAGGGGTGGATTCCATGGGTGGTGGGGTGGGGTTTAGTGGATCCCATGGGTGGACCCAGGTGGATCCCGGGGGTTTTGGGTTGGGTTTCCCTGGGATCGGAGGGGGGGGGTGGGGTGGAAGGTTGCTGTGGGTGGATCCCGTGAGTGGATCCCGTGTGGGTGGATCCCATGAGTGGATCCCGGGCCGTTCCCCAGCAGGATCCACAAGAACATGCTGCTGGACCTGACCCGGGAGCTGATGAAGGAGCTCGGCATCACCGCCGTGGGCGACGTCATCGCCATCCTGCGCCACGCCAAGGTGGTGCACAGGCAGGTGCGGGATCCACCCCCGGGATCCACCCCCGGGATCCACCCCCGGGATCCACTGGGATCCAGGAGAAACCCCCCTGATCCCCGTTCCCCACAGGAAATGTGCCGGGCGGCCTCGGAGTCGCTGCAGCCGGAGGCCGAGCGGGCGCCGGGGGGATCCTGGCGGGATCGGGAGGATCGGGATCAGCGGGATCGGGAGGACCGGGATCCCCGGGATCGGCGGGATCCCCGGGATCGGGCGTGCGCGGCCGCGGGCAGGATGATCAGCCACAGCCTGCAGCGGGAGCCCCGACAGCCCCGCGGGACCCCCGGCACCGGGATCTGCGTCACCGTCCCCAACGGAGCCGACGGTACCCGGAGGGGCCCGGATCCCGCGGGATCCGCTCGGGATCCGCTCGGGATCCGCTCGGGGATGAGGGGGGGCAGGGAGACTCCCGGGGGGAGCAGGGGGTGATCCAGGGGGATCGGGGAGGAGCTGGGATCCATCCAGGGGGATCAGGGATCCATGCAGGGGGATCAGGGAGGAGCTGGGATCCATCCAGGGAGATCGGGGAGGAGCTGGGATCCATCCAGGGGGATCAGGGATCCATCCAGGGGGATCAGGGATCCATCCAGGGGGATCAGGGAGGAGCTGGGATCCATCCAGGGAGATCGGGGAGGAATGAGGATTGATCCAAGGGGATCAGGGATCCATCCAGGGGGATCAGGGATCCATCCAGGGGGAACAGGGAAGAGCTGGGATCCTTCCAGGGGAATCAGGGAGGAGCGAGGATTGATCCAGAGGAATCAGGGATCAACCCAGGGGGCTCAGAGATCAATTCAGGGGGATCAGGGAAGATCATGGATGGATCCAGGGGGATCAGGGAGGATCGGGGACAGATCCAGGGAGTTCAGGGATGGATCCAGGGGGATCAGGGAGTTTGGGAATGGATCCAGAAGAATCAGGGAGTTCAGGGATCAATCGGGGGGGATCAGGGATGGATCCAGGGAGTTCAGGGATGGATCCAAGGGGATTAGGGATGGATCCAGGGGGATCAGGGAGCTCAGGGACGGATCCAGGGAGATCAGGGATGGATCCAGGGAGATCAGGGATGGATCCAAGGGGATCAGGGAGCTCAGGGATGGATCCAGGGGGATCAGGGAGGATCAGGGATGGATCCAGGGGGATCAGGGATGGATCCAGGGGGATCAGGGAGGACCAGGGATGGCTCCAGCGGGATCAGGGAGGATCAGGGATGGATCCAGCGGGATCAGGGAGGATCAGGGAAGATCAGGGACGGCTCCAGGGGGATCAGGGAGGATCAGGGACGGATCCAGCGGGATCAGGGAGGATCAGGAGCTGCTCCAGCCTCTGGGATCCCCCAGGATCCCCGTCCCTCCCCGCAGCCCCCGGGGCGCTGGCGGTGCCGGGCCGGCGGCGCCGCGTCACGGCCGAGATGGAGGGGAAGTACCGGATCTCCCTGCCCAAGGGATCCACCGCCCGCAGCCGCAAGATCCTGCAGCTCCAGGCGGCCTCAGGTACCGGGAACAGCGGCGGGATCCCGGAATCCTGATCCTGGGAAAGGGATCCTGGAATTCTGATCCTGGGAAAGGGAGGATCCCAAATTCCTGATCCTGGGAAAGGGATCCTGGAATTCTGATCCTGGGAAAGGGATCCTGGAATCCTGATCCTGGGAAAGGGATCCCGGAATCCTGATCCTGGGAAAGGGATCCTGGAATCCTGGTCATGGGAAAGGGATCCTGGAATCCCGGTCATGGGAAAGGGATCCCAAATTCCTGATCATGGGAAAGGGGGATCCTGGAATTCTGATCCTGGGAAAGGGATCCCGGAATTCTGATCCTGGGAAAGGGATCCTGGAATCCTGGGAAAGGGATCCTGGAATTCTGATCCTGGGAAAGGGATCCCGGAATCCTGATCCTGGGAAAGAGAGGATCCCAAATTCCTGATCCTGGGAAAGGGATCCCGGAATCCTGATCCTGGGAAAGGGATCCCGGAATTCTGATCCTGGGAAAGGGATCCTGGAATCCCGGTCGTGGGAAAGGGATCCCGGAATTCTGATCCTGGGAAAGGGAGGATCCCAAATTCCTGATCCTGGGAAAGGGATCCTGGAATTCTGATCTTGGGAAAGGGATCCTGGAATTCTGATCCTGGGAAAGGGATCCCAGAATCCTGATCCTGGGAGAGGGATCCTGGAATCCCGGTCATGGGAAAGGGATCCTGGAATTCTGATCCTGGGAAAGGGGGATCCCAAATTCCTGATCGTGGGAAAGGGATCCCGGAATCCTGGAAAAGGGGGGATCGTGGAATTCTGGGAAAGGGGGATCCTGGAATTCTGATCCTGGGAAAGGGATCCCGGAATTCTGATCCTGGGAAGGGAGGATCCCAAAATTCCACTCCTGGGAAAGGGGGGATCGTGGAATTCTGGGAAAGGGGGGGATCACAAATTCCTGATCCTGGGAAAGGGGGGGATCCCAGAATTCCCGGTCCTGGGAAAGGGGGATCCCGGAATCCTGGGAAAGGGGGGGATCCCGGAATTCCCGGTCCTGGGAAAGGGGGGATCCCGAATTCCATGTTGATCCCGGAATTCCCCCGGAATCCGCAGGGCTGGGCCGGCCGTCGGTGTTCCAGCGCCTCGGGGCCGAGCACAAAGCGACCGCAGCCCCCACGGGGAAGGTGAGGGAGGGATCTGGGGGGATCCAGAGGGATCCGGGGGGATCCAGGGGGATCCGGGGGGATTCTGGGGGATTCCATGAAGGATCTGGGGGGATCCAGAGGGGTCCAGAGGGATCTGGGGGGATCCAGGGGGATTCTCAGGGGATCCAGAGGGATCTGGGGGGGGATCCAGAGGGATCGGGGGGGATCCAGGGGGATCTGGGGGGGATCCAGAGGGATCTGGGGGGGATCCAGGGGGTCTGGGGGGATCCAGGGGGATTCTCGGGGGATCCAGAGGGATCTGGGGGGGATCCAGAGGGATGGGGGGGGGATCCAGGGGGATCTGGGGGGGATCCAGAGGGATCTGGGGGGGATCCAGAGGGATCAGGGGGGATCCAGAGGGGGATCTGGGGGGATCCAGGGGGATCTGGGGGGATCCAGAGGGGTCCAGAGGGATCTGGAGGGATTCTGGGGGATTCTGAGAGGGATCAGGGGGGATCCAGAGGGATCTGGGGGGATTCTGAGAGGGATCAGGGAGGATCCAGAGGGATCCAGGGGGGTTGGGAATGAGATCTGGGGCGGGGAAAGGATCCAGGATCTGAAGGAGCAGGATCCAAAGTATCCAGGATCCGGGGGAATGGGATCCAGAGGATCCAGGATCTGAAGGAGCAGGATCCAAAGGATCCCGAGGATCCATGGGAATGGAATCTGGAGGATCCAGAGGATCCATGGGCTCAGGATGCCGGGATCAGAGCAGGAACCCCGGCTGGATCCCGATCCCGATCCCGATCCCTCCCCTCTCCCCGCAGCCCTCGGGAGTTTTCAGCCGCCTGGGGGAGGCTCCGGCCGGCCCCGATCCCGTCGTTGATCCCGGGGGTGATCCGCTGGATCCCGGCGCGGATCCCGCCGGCGACGCCGAGGCTCTGCCCTACGCCGGCGTCCTGAAGCGGCGCCGCGAGCGCGCGGCCGCGAGCGCCGCGGAGCCGCAGGACGGGGCCGTGTCCAGCTCCGCTTCCGCTTCCGCTTCCGGATCCGCTTCCGCTTCCGTGTCCAGTTCAGGTTTTGGTTCCGGTTCCGGTTCCAGATCCGGTTCCAGTTCCGGTTTTTGTTCCGGATCCGGTTCAGGTTCCCGTTCAGGTTTTGGTTCCGGTTCTGGTTCCGGTTCCGGTTTTTGTTCCGGGTCCGGTTCAGGTTTTTGTTCCAGTTCCGGTTCCAGATCCGGTTCCAGTTCCGGTTTTTGTTCCGGATCCGGTTCAGGTTCCCGTTCAGGTTTTGGTTCCGGTTCCGGTTCCGGTTCTGGTTCCGGTTCAGGTTCCCGTTCAGGTTTTGGTTCCGGTTCCAGTTCTGGTTCCGGTTCTGGTTTTGGGTCAGGTTTTGGTTCCGGTTCCGGTTCCGGTTCCGGTTCTGGTTTTGGGTCAGGTTTTGGTTCCGGTTCCGGTTCTGGTTCCGGTTCTGGTTCTGGTTCCGGTTCCGGTTCCGGTTCCCCGCGGCCAGGCCGGGTCAGCAGCTCCTGTGGGAGCCTCAGCGTCTTCCGCAGGCTGGGCCGGAAACCCGACTGATCCCGGGGATCCCGGGGGATCCTGACGGGGGATCCTGCCGGGAATCCTGCTGGGAGATCCCACCTGGGAAGGGAATCCTGCTGAGGGATCCTGGGAATCCTGCTGGGGAATCGTGCTGAGAGATCCTGGGGATCCTGACAGAGAAACTTGCTGGGAGATCCCACCTGGGAAGGGAATCCTGCTGGGGGATCCTGGGAATCCTGCTGGGAGATCCTGCTGGGGAAGGGAATCCTGCTGGGGAAAGGAATCCTGCTGGGAGATCCCACCTGGGAAGGGAATCCTGCTGGGGGATCCTGGGAATCCTGCTGGGGAATCCTGCTGAGAGATCCTGGGAATCCTGCTGGGGGATCCTGGGAATCCTGCTGAGAGATCCCAGGAATCCTGCTGGGGGATCCTGCCGGGGAATCCTGCTGAGGGATCCTGGGAATCCTGCCAGGAGATCCTGCTGGGGAAAGGAATCCTGCTGGGGAATCCTGCTGAGAGATCCTGGGAATCCTGCTGAGATCCCGGAGAATCCTGCTGGGGAATCCTGCTGAGAGATCCTGGGAATCCTGCTGAGAGATCCCGGGGATCCTGCTGGGGAATCCTGCTGAGGGATCCTGGGAATCCTGCTGAGATCCCGGAGAATCCTGCTGGGGAATCCTGGGGAAGGAAATCCTGACGGGGAATCCTGCTGGGAGATCCTGGGGAAGGGAATTCTGCTGAGGGATCCCAGGAATCCTGCCGGGGAATCCAGCTGAGGGATCCTGGGAATCCTGCCAGGGGATCCCAGGGAACCTTGCTGAGATCCCGGGGGATCTTTCTGGGGGATCCTGGGGAAGGGAATCCTGCTGAGGGATCCCGGGGAATCCTGCTGAGGGATCCTGGGGAATCCTGCTGGGAGATCCCAGGGAATCCTGCCAGGGGATCCTGGAGAAGAGAATCCTGATGGGGAATCCTGCTGAGGGATCCCAGGGAATCCTGACAGGAGATCCCAGGGAAAGGAATCCTGCTGGGGGATCCTGGGAATCCTACTGGGGGGATCCCACCGGGGAATCCTGCTGGGAGATCCCGGGAATCCTGCTGGGAGATCCCGGGAATCCTGCCAGGGGATCCCAGGAATCTTGCTGAGGGATCCTGGGAATCCTGCTGGGAGATCCCAGGAATCCTGCCAGGAGATCCCAGGGAAAGGAATCCTGCTGAGGGATCCCAGGAATCCTGCTGGGGGGATCCCACCGGGGAATCCTGCTGGGAGATCCCAGGAATCCTGCCAGGGGATCCCAGGGAATCCTGCTGGGAGATCCCGGGGAATCCTGCTGGGAGATCCTGCTGAGGGATCCTGCTGGGAGATCCCAGGGAATCCTGCCAGGGGATCCCAGGGAATCTTGATGGGAGATCCTAAGAATCCTGCTGGGGAATCCATCAGGAAAAAAACAGAGCTGGGGCCCCTGGGAAAGGGGGAATCCCCTGGAAAAAGGGGGATCCCAAGGGGGAATCCCCTGGAAAAACGGGGAATCCTCTGGAAAATGGGAACCCTGCAGGAATCAGGGATTGATCCTGAAAAAAAAGGAAGATCCCAAGGGAAGATCCCAAGGGAGGATCCCAAGGGAAGATCCCAAGGGAAGATCCCAAGGGAAGATCCCAAGGGAGGATCCCAAGGGAAGAATCAATGCTGAATCCCCTGGAAAAGGGGTGGAAATTCCCAGTAGATCCCAGTGGATCCCAGTGGATCCCGGTGGGAGCAACGAAGCCAAACCAGCACCAAAATTCCCAATTTTTTTTTTTTCCCCTTTCCCGAATTTTTTTCCCCGGGATTTGGGAGCTGCCCCCGGACACGGAGAGCTCCATCCAGAGCTTTTATCATTATTATTAATTATTATTATTATTATTATTATTATTATTCCCATTTTCCTGGGTTTTTTCCCTCGCTCCCTTCCTTTATTTATGCCTTTTATTAGTAACTAATTAATAATTAATTAATCCAGGGATAATTTCAGGAACTTCCCAAAAAAAAACCCTCAAAACCCTTCCCAAAAAAACCACGACGGGTGCTCACAAAACCATCCCAGATTTGCCTTAATTCCCGTGGATTTTTGGCTCCAGCTCATCCCAGAACCCCCAAAATTCCTCAATTTCCCCCCAAAATTCCCCAAATTCCCCCAAAATCTCCTTTTTTTTCCCCCCTGGGATGGAGCTGGGAGAGCCCCCGGGGCTGTTTTTAATTAACACCGAGATAAATTCGGGGCTTTTCCTTTTGTTTTGAGGCTTTTTGGTTTTTTTTCCTTGGATTTGGGGAATTTTTCCCAAAAATTTGCGTTTTCACCGCGCTTGGCGTGGCTCCTCCCCCGCTTTTTTCCGCTTCTCGCGGGATCTTCCTCGAGATTTTGGCAATAAAAAGAGCGAAAGCGGCGTTTGCGCTGTTAAAAAACCGAAAAAAACCGCGGCTTCATTTAAATATATGCAAATGAGCTTTTAATTGGGGCGGGTGGCGCCCCCTGGCGGGCGGGAAAACAGCGTGGCCACGCCCCGTTATGACGTCACGTGACCACGCCCATTTTTCATGACGTAATCACGCCCCCTCAGCCGTGCGTAGCCACGCCCACTCCGACGTTACGTGGCCACGCCCCCTTCCCGCCATTTTCCGTCTCCCCCTCACGGCCCCCCCGCCATTTTCCCTCCCCCTCCCCCCGGTTCCGTTCTCTTCCCGTTTCCTTCCGCCGCCGACGCCGCCGCCGCCGCTTTTTTTTTATTTTGTCCTTCCGGTACCGAGGGGGGGAAATCTCAAAATAAAAAAAAACCCCCCCGAGGTTCCCGGGAGCGGCCGGGCCTGAGGCGTCCATGACAGGTGAGAGCGGGCGCCGCGCTCGATTCGTTCCTTCCTCTCTCTCCCTCTTCCTCCCCCCCCGCGAAGCGTAATGGGCTCGCCCGGCTCCTCTGAGGGTCAACGGAGGCCGCACCACCCGCGAGCCGCCGGCGGGGGGCGCCGCGTTTCCCCCCCCCTTTTAGAGGGAATGGGCTCGTCCGGCTGTTGGGGGGGGGGTGGGGGGGCTGCACCACGCGTGGGGTGAGGGGGGGGGACACGGGGGGGGTGAGGATGGGGGGGGGGCACGGGGATTCCCCCCCCGTGACCTCGAGGTGGTTCCGCCCGCGCGGCTGAGGGGAGCGAACCATTTGTGAATTGGGGGGGGGGGGGCGGGTCTGGGGGTTGATTTGGGGGCGTTGTGTGGGGGGGGGACCCCTCCCCAAAATGCGCAGCGTCTCAGGAGGGGACCCCTCCCCAAATTCCATCTCAGGAGGGGACTCCTCCCCAAATTCCATCCTAAATTCCACAAATTCCATCCCAAATTCCATCTCAGGATGGGACCCCTCCCCAAATTCCATCCTAAATTCCCCCTCAGGATGGGACCCCTCCCCAAATTCCATCCCAAATTCCACAAATTCACCCTCAGGATGGGACCCCTCCCCAAATTCCCCCTCAGGATGGGACCCCTCCCCAAATTCCATCCCAAATTCCACCCCAGGGTTTCCAATTCACCCCTCAGGATGAGACCCCTCCCCAAATTCCATGTCAGGATGAGACCCCTCCCCAAATTCCATCCCAAATTCCCCCCTCAGGATGGGACCCCTCCCCAAATTCCATCCTAAATTCCCCTCAGGATGAGACCCCTCCCCAAATTCCATCCCAAATTCCCCAAATTCCATCCCAAATTCCCCCCTCAGGATGGGACCCCTCCCCAAATTCCATCCCAAATTCCCCAAATTCCATCCCAAATTCCCCTCAGGATGAGACCCCTCCCCAAATTCCATCTCAGGATGAGACCCCTCCCCAAATTCCATCCTAAATTCCACAAATTCCATCCCAAATTCCCCTCTCAGGATGGGACCCTTCCCCAAATTCCATCTCCAATTCCCCAAATTCCATCCCAAATTCCCCCCCTCAGGATGGGACCCCTCCCCAAATTCCCCCTCAGGATGGGACCCCTCCCCAAATTCCCTCTCAGGATGGGACCCCTCCCCAAATTCCATCCCAAATTCCCCAAATTCCATCCCGAATTCACCCTCAGGATGGGACCCCTCCCCAAATTCCATCTCAAATTCCCTCTCAGGATGGGACCCCTCCCCAAATTCCATCCCAAATTCCCCAAATTCCATCCCAAATTCACCCTCAGGATGGGACCCCTCCCCAAATTCCCCCTCAGGATGGGACCCCTCCCCAAATTCCATCCTAAATTCCCCTCAGGATGGGACCCCTCCCCAAATTCCTTCCCCAAATTCCCCTCAGGATGGGACCCCTCCCCAAATTCCTTCCCTAATTTCCCCCCCCAAAAAATTCCCCCCAAACTCCCCCTCCCCAAATTCCCCCCAGAGCAGCTCCTGCTTTCCAAATCCCCCAAAATCTCCATTTTCCTCCCCCAAAATCCCAATTTGGGGCCGTTTTCACCCAATTTGTGCCCCAGGAGGAGCCGGAGCCGGGAGCTTCCCTCGGATCCGGATCCGGCGCTTGGGTACGGACGGGGGGGGGGAGGGGGGAGGGGATTGATCCCAAAATTTAATTGGATCGTTAATGAGGGGGGGAGGAGCCTCAGATCTTCCCTGTCCTCATTTCATCCCAAAATTCCATGGATTGATCCCAAAATTTAATTGGATCGTTAATGAGCGGGGGGAGGAGCCTCAGATCTTCCCTGTTCTTGTTCCATCCCAAAATTCCATGGATTGATCCCAAAATTTAATTGGATCCATCCCAAAATCCCACGGATCCATCCCAAAATCCCATTGATTGGTCCCAAAATCCCATGGATTGATCCCAAAATCTCATGGATCCATCCCAAAATTCCACAGATCCATCCCAAAATCCCATGGATTGATCCCAAAATTTAATTGGATCGTTAATGAGGGGGGGAGGAGCCTCAGATCTTCCCTGTTTTTGTCTCATCCCAAAATTCCATGGATTGATCCCAAAATCCCACGGATCCATCCCAAAATCTCACGGATCCATCCCAAAATCCCATTAATTGGTCCCAAAATCCCATGGATTGATCCCAAAATTTAATTGGATTGTTAATGAGGGGGGGAGGAGCCTCAGATCTTCCCTGTTCTTGTCCCATCCCAAAATTCCACGGATCCATCCCAGGGACGTTCCAGGGAGGGAAACTGAGGCACTCCTGGTATCCCTGGATTCCCAGGGAGGGAAACTGAGGCACTCCCGGTGCTCCAGGGAGGGAAACTGAGGCACTCCCGGGGGTTCTCCAGGGAGGGAAACTGAGGCACTCCCGGTGCTCCAGGGAGGTAAACTGAGGCACTCCCGGGGGTTCTCCAGGGAGGGAAACTGAGGCAGTCCCGCTGTTCCCACAGGTGCTCCCGGGGGGCTCCGGGGGGCTCGGGGCCACCATGAGTGAGGTGCTGGTGGTCAAGGAGGGCTGGCTGCACAAGAGGGGTGAGTGGGGGAGGGGAGGGGAGGGGATGGGATGGGGGGAAACTCTGGGAATGATCCCAGTCCATCCCAGTGTCCATCTGTCCATCTGTCCATCCCAGTGTCCATCCCAGTGTCCATCCCAGTGTCCATCCCAGTGTCCATCCCAGTGTCCATCTGTCCATCCCAGTGTCCATCCCAGTGTCCATCCCAGTGTCCATCCCAGTGTCCATCCCAGTGTCCATCCCAGTGTCCATCTGTCCATCCCAGTGTCCATCCCAGTGTCCATCCCTGTGTCCATCCCTGTGTCCATCTGTCCATCCCAGTGTCCATCTGTCCATCTGTCCATCCCAGTGTCCATCCCAGTGTCCATCCCAGTGTCCATCTGTCCATCTGTCCATCCCAGTGTCCATCTGTCCATCCCAGTGTCCATCCCAGTGTCCATCCCAGTGTCCATCCCAGTGTCCATCCCAGTGTCCATCTGTCCATCCCAGTGTCCATCCCAGTGTCCATCCCAGTGTCCATCCCAGTGTCCATCCCAGTGTCCTTCAGTCCCATCTCTGGCCCTTTGATCCCTGAATTCCCATGGGTTTCCTATTGATCCCACTGATCCCATTGATCCCATTGATCCAAATGATCCCACTGATCCCATTGATCCCATTGATCCAAATGATCCCAATGATCCCATTGATCCCATTGATCCCATTGATCCCATTGATCCCACTGATCCCACTGATCCCACTGATCCCATTGATCCCATTGATCCCATTATTCCCATTAATTCCACTGACCCCATTAACCCGTTAATCTCAATTAAACCCATTGATTTTATTAACCCCACTCACCCATTAACCCCACCAGTTAACTCATTAACTCTATTAACCCAATTAACCCCATTAACCAATTAACCCCACTAACCCCATTAACCCAAATTAACCCAGTTACCTTCATTGATGAACCCATTAACCCAATTTACCCTACTAACCCCATTAGTTCAGCTCACTAATTAATCCATTGACCCATTAACCCCGCTAACCCCATTAATTAACCCTGCTAATTAACCCCGTTAACCCATTAACCCCATTGATCCCATTAACCCCCCCTAATCCAATTAACCCCACTAACTCCCTTAGCCCAATTAACACCATTAACCCCACTAACCCAATTAACCCAATTAACCCCATTAACTCATTTACCCAATTAACCTCATTAACCCCACTAACCCCATTAATTAACCCCATTAACTTTTCTGTTCCCCCTAACCCCATTAACCCCACTAACCCCGTTAATTCACCCCCCAACCCCATTAATTACCCCCACTAACCCCACTAATTAACCCCATTAATTAACCTCCTAATTACCCTACTAATTAACCTCACTAACCCCACTAATTAACCCCATTAATTAATCTCACTAACCCCACTAACCCAATTCATTCTAACCCCACTAATTAACCCCACTAACCCCACTAATTAACCCCATTAATTGACCTCGCTAACCCCACTAGTTTACCCCATTAATCTCACTAGCCCCACTAACCCAATTCATTCTAACCCCACTAATTAACCCCACTAACCCCACTAATTAACCCCATTAATTAACCCCACTAACCGCCCGAACCCCATTAATTAATCCCTCTAACCCCACTAATTAACCTCATTAATGAACCTCACTAACCCCACTAACCCAATTCATTCTAACCCCATTAATTACCCCCACTAACCCCACTAATTAACCCCATTAATTAACCTCGCTAACCGCCCGAACCCCATTAGTTAATCCCACTAACCGCACTAATTAACCCCACTAATTAACCCCATTAATTGACCTCACTAACCCCACTAATTAACCCCATTAATTAACCTCACTAACCCCACTAACCCAATTCATTCTAACCCCATTAATTCACCCCCCTAACCCCAGTAATTAACCCCATTAATTAACCTCATTAACCCCCCTAACCCCACTAATTAACCCCACTAATTACCCCCTAATTACCCCATTAATTAACCCCTTTCTCTCCTCTCCCAGGCGAGTTCATCAAGACGTGGCGGCCGCGTTATTTCCTGCTCAAGAGCGACGGATCCTTCATCGGCTTCAAGGAGCGCCCGGAGCCCTCGGAGCTCTCCCTTCCCCCCCTCAACAACTTCTCTGTGGCCGGTACCGGAATCCTCCGGAAACCTTTCCCGATTTTCCAGCCTTTTTCCCGATTTTCCAGCATTTTTCCTGATTTTTCCCAATTTTTCCTGATTTTTCCCAATTTTTCCCAAATTTTCCCCGATTTTTCTCAATTTTTTCCCAATTTTCCCCGATTTTCCACTCATTTTTCCCCAATTTTTCCCAATTTTCCACCCATTTTTCCCCCATTTTTCCCCAATTTTCCCCCCAATTTTCCCCAATTTTCCTCCATTTTTCTCAATTTTTCCTATTTTTCCCAATTTTTCCCCAATTTCTCTCAATTTTCCACCAATTTTTCCCAAATTTTCCCCCATTTTTCCCAATTTTTTCCCAATTTTTTCCCAATTTTCCCCAATTTTCCACTCATTTTTCCCCAATTTTTCCCAATTTTCCACCAATTTTTCCCCATTTTACCTCCAATTTTTCCTCCATTTTTCCCAATTTTCCCCAATTTTCCCCAATTTTCCCCCCATTTTTCTCAATTTCTCCTCATTTTTCCCAATTTTTCCCATTTTTCCCCCCATTTCTCCCAATTCTCCCCCCACTTTCCCCCCGTTTTCCCCATTTTCCTCCATTTTTCCCAATTTTCCCCGATTTTTCTCAATTTTCCCCAATTTTCCTCCATTTTTCTCAATTTCTCCTCATTTTTCCCAATTTTTCCCATTTTTCCCCCCATTTCTCCCAATTCTCCCCCCACTTTCCCCCCGTTTTCCCCATTTTCCTCCATTTTTCCCAATTTTCCCCGATTTTTCTCAATTTTCCCCAATTTTCCTCCATTTTTCTCAATTTTTCCTATTTTTCCCAATTTTTTTCCATATTTCCCCGATTTTCCATTTTCCCCCATTTTTTCCCATTTTCTCCCCATTTTTTTCCATTTTTCCCCGTTTTCCCCCATTTTCCCCCATTTTTTCCCAATTTCTCTCTGATTTTCCCAATTTCTCCCCGTTTTCCCTCATTTTTCCCATTTTCCCCCCATTTTTTCCCATTTTTCCCCCATTTTCCCCCATTTTCCCCCATTTTCCCCCATTTTCCCCCCATTTTTCCCCATTTTTTCTCATTTTCCCCCCATTTTCCCCCATTTTTCCCCCATTTCCCCCATTTTTCCCCTTTTCCCCCATTTTTCCCCCATTTTCCCCATTTTCCCCCATTCTTCCCCCATTTTCTCCCAATTTCTCTCTGATTTTCCCAATTTCTCCGTTTTCCCCCATTTTTCCCGTTTTTTCCCATTTTCCCCCCATTTTTCCCCATTTCCCCCCATTTTTTCCCATTTTCCCCCATTTTCCCCCATTTTTCCCGATTTTCCCCCAATTTTTTCCCATTTTCCCCCAATTTTTTCTCCCATTTTCCCCCCATTTTCCCCCCATTTTCCCCCCATTTTTTCTCATTTTTCTCCCAATTTTCCCCCATTTTCCCCCATTTTTTCCCAATTTCCCCCCATTTTTTCCCAATTTCTCTCTGATTTTCCTAATTTCTCCCCGTGTTCCCCATTTTTTCCCAATTTCTCTCTGATTTTCCCCCATTTCTCCCCATTTTCCCCCCATTTTCTCCCAATTTCTCTCTGATTTTCCCAATTTCTCCCCGTTTTCCCCCATTTTTTCCCAATTTCTCCCCGTTTTCCCCCATTTTTCCCGTTTTCCCCATTGTTTCCCAGAGTGCCAGCTGATGAGGACGGAGCGGCCGCGCCCCAACACCTTCGTCATTCGCTGCCTGCAGTGGACGACGGTGATCGAGAGGACGTTCCACGTGGACACCCCCCAGGAGCGGTCAGAGATCCCACAGATCCCACAGATCCCACAGATCCCACAGATCCCACAGATCCCCATCCTGATCCCAGAGATCCCACAGATCCCACAGATCCCGGTGATCCCACAGATCCCAGAGATCCCCATCCTGATCCCGGAGATACCAGAGATCCCGCTGATCCAAATCATCCCAATCCTGATCCCAGTGATCCCACAGATCCCCATCCTGATCCCGGTGATCCCAGAGATCCCAGAGATCCAAATCATCCCAATCCTGATCCCAGTGATCCCAATGATCCAAATCATCCCAGTGATCCCAGTGATCCCTGAGATCCCAGTGACCCCAGTGATCCCAGAGATCCTGGTGATCCCAATCCTGATCCCAGAGATCCCACAGATCCCACAGATCCCACAGATCCCCATCCTGATCCCAGAGAACCCAGTGATCCCAATCCTGATCCCAGAGATCCCAGTGATCCCAGTGATCCCAGGGATCCCACTGATCCATATCATCCCAATCCTGATCCCGGTGATCCCAGTGATCCTGGTGGTCCCAGTGATCCCAGAGATCCCAGTGATCCCCCTGATCCCAGTGATCCCGGTGATCCCAGTGGTCCCAACGGTCCCAGTGATCCCAGTGCTGATCCCAGTGATCCCAGAGATCCCAGTGACCCCAGAGATCCCAGAGATCCCCATCCCGATCCCAGTGATCCCAGAGATCCCAGAGATCCCCATCCCGATCCCAGAGATCCCAGAGATCCCAGTGAACCCAGTGATCCCAGTGACCCCAGTGATCCTACTGCTGATCCCAGTGATCCCAGTGATCCCAATAATCCCAATTATGATCCCACTGATCCCAACGCTGATCCCACTGATCCCAATGGTCCCAATGTTGATCCCAGTGATGATCCCAATGATCCCACTGTTAATTCCACTGTGATCCCAATACTGATCCCACTGTGATCCCACTGTTGATCCCTGCCCTGATCCCCATGGTGATCCCGCAGCGAGGAGTGGATCCAGTCGATCCAGGCCGTGGCCAGCAGCCTCCAGAGCCGGGAGCCGCCGGCGCCGCCGGAGCCCAAAGGCAGCGACGCCGAGGACGGAGCCACCGGCAAATCCCGCCCCAAGGCCGTGAGTGGATCACCCCAAAAACACCCAAAAACACCCCAAAAACAGCCCAAACACCCCAAAACACCCAAAAACACCCAAAAACACCCAAAACCACCCCAAAAACAGCCCAAAACCACCCAAAAACACCCAAAAACACCCCAAAAACAGCCCAAACACCCCAAAAACAGCCCAAAAACACCCAAAACACCCCAAAAACACCCAAAACCACCCAAAAACACCCCAAAAACACCCAGAAAACAACCCAAAACCACCCAAAAATACCCCAAAATCACCCCAAAAATACCCCCAAAAACACCCAAAATCACCCAAAAACACCCAAAAACACCCCAAAACACCCCAAAAACACCCAAAACCACCCAAAACACCCAGAAGCACCCTAAAAAACACCCAAAACCACCCCAAAAATACCCCAAAAACACCCAAAATCACCCAAAAATGTCTCCCAAAATCTCGCGCCAAGGCCGTGAGTGGATCACCCCAAAACCACCCAAAACCACCCCAAAAACACCCAAAATCACCCAAAATCACCTAAAACCAACCCAAAAATCACCCAAAATCACCCCAAAAATACCCCCAAAACAACCCAAAATCACTCCAAAAATACCCCAAAACAACCCAAAATCCCGCCCCAAGGCCGTGAGTGGATCACCCCAAAAACACCCAAAAACACCCAAAATCACCCAAAAATACCCCAAAAAATACCCCAAAAACACCCCAAAAACACCCCAAAACACCCCAAAAACACCCAAAATCACCCAAAAATACCCCCAAAAACACCCCAAAAACACCCCAAAAACACTCCAAAAACACCCAAAATACCCCAAAAATACCCCAAAAATACCCCAAAAACAGCCCAAAAACCACCCAAAATCACCCAAAATCACCCCAAAATACCCCAAAAAAATACCCCAAAAATACCCCCAAAACCACCCAAAATCACCCAAAAATACCCCCAAAAAATACCCCAAAAATACCCCCAAAACCACCCAAAATCACCCAAAAATACCCCAAAAAAATACCCCAAAAATACCCCAAAAACACCCAAAATCACCCAAAAATACCCCAAAATCACCCCAAAAAATCACCCCAAAAATCACCCAAAAATTTCCAAAAACAACCCAAAAATTTCCGAAAAATCCCATAAAAAATCCAAAATAATTCTCCAAAAATCCTTAAAAAATCCCAAAAATTCCCCCAAAAAATCCCCCAAAAAATCCCAAAAAACCCCAAAAAATTCCCAAAAAATTCCCAAAAATTCCCCCCAAAAATTCCCTAAAAAGCCCCAAAAAATAAAAAAAAATACCCAAAAATTCCCCCAAAAATTAAAAAAAAATTCCAAAAAATTCCCCCAAAAAATCCAAAAAACCCCCAAAAATCTCAAAGAAATTCCCCTAAAAAAATCACAAAAAATTCCCCAGAATTCCCAAAAAACCCAAGAATTCCCCCCAAAAATCCCCAAAAAATCCCCCAAAAAATCCCAAAAATTCTTTAAAAAATCCCAAAAATTCCCCCCAAAAATCCCCAAAAAATCCCCAAAAAATCCCAAAAATTCCCAAGAAATTCTCCAAAAAATCTCCAAAAAACCAAAAAAAGTCCTTAAAAATTCCCAAAAATTCCCCAAAAAAATCCCAAAAAATTCCCCAAAAAATCCCTAAAAAATAAAAAAAAAAATCCCCAAAAATTCCCAAAAAAATCCTTAAAAAATCCCAAAACTTCCCAAAAAAATCCCCAAAAATTCCCAAAAAATTCACAAAAATTCCCAAAAAACCCAAAAATTCCCCCAAAAAATCCCAAAAAAATCCCAAAAAAATCCCCAAAAAAATCCTTTAAAAATCCCAAAAATTCCCCAAAAAATTCCCTAAAAAATCCCCAAAAATTCCCAAAAAATTCCCAAAAAATCCTTAAAAAAATCCCAAAAATTCCCCAAAAGATTCCCTAAAAAATCCCAAAAAATTCCCAAAAAAATTCCCCAAAAAATCCCAAAAATTCCCCAAAAAATTCCCAAAAATTCCCAAAAATTCCCCAAAAAACCCCCCAAAAATTCTCAAAAAAATTCCCCAAAAAATCCCCAAAAAACCAAAAAAAGTCCTTAAAAATTCCCAAAAATTCCCCAAAAATTCTTAAAAAATCCCCAAAATTAAAAAAAAATCCTTAAAAAATCCCAAAAAAATCCTTAAAAACTCCCAAAAATTCCCTAAAAAAACCCCCAAAAATTCCCAAAAAATTCCCAAAAAATCCAAAAAAATCCCCAAAAATTCCCCAAAAATTCCCAAAAAAATTCCCCAAAAAATCCCCAAAAATCCCAAAAAAATCCCAAAAAATCCCCAAAAAATTCCCCAAAAAATCCGCCAAAAACCAAAAAAGTCCTTAAAAATTCCCAAAAATTCCCCAAAAAATCCCCAAAAATTCCTTAAAAAATCCCCAAAAAATCCTTAAAAAATCCCAAAAAATTCCCCCAAAAATTCCCAAAAAAATCCCAAAAAAATCCAAAAAATTCCCAAAAAAATTCCCTAAAAAATCCCAAAAAATTCCCAAAAAATTCCCAAAAAAATCCCTAAAAAATAAAAAAAAATCCCCAAAAATTCCCAAAAATATGCTTAAAAAATCCCAAAATTTCCCCAAAAAAACCCCCAAAAATTCCCAAAAAATTCCCAAAAATTCCCAAAAAACTCAAAAATTCCCCCCAAAAATCCCCAAAAGATCCCCAAAAAATTCCCCAAAAAATCCCCAAAAATCCCAAAAAAATCCCAAAAAATTCCCCAAAAATTCCCCAAAAAATCCCAAAAAATTCCGAAAAAATTCCCAAAAAATTCCCAAAAAATTCCCCCCAAATTCCCGAGGCTCCCCCATTCCCGGTGTCCGGAATTCCCGGGATTTTGGGCGCAGAGCATGAGCGACTTCGATTACCTGAAGCTGCTGGGGAAGGGAACGTTCGGGAAGGTGATTCTGGTGAGGGAGAAATCCTCAGGACGTTATTACGCCATGAAAATCCTCAGGAAGGAAATCATCATCGCCAAGGCAGGGAAAAACGGGAATTCCGGGTGGAAAAGGGGAATTCTGGGGGGAAAAATGGGAATTTTGGGGGGGAAATGGGAATTTTGGGGAAAAAAAAGGGAGTTTTGGGGGGAAAAAATGGGAATTTTGGGGAAAAAAAATTGAGTTTTGGGGGGAAAAACGGGAATTCTGGGGGGAAAACGGGAATTCTGGGGGGGGAAATGGGAATTTTGGGGAAAAAAAGGGAGTTTTGGGGGGAAAAATGGGAATTCCTGGGGGAAAATGGGAATTTTGGGGGGGGGGAAATGGGAATTTTGGGGGGAAAAATGGGAATTTTGGGGAAAAAAAAGGGAGTTTTGGGGAAAAAAAATTGAGTTTTGGGGGGAAAAAATGGGAATTTTGGGGGGAAAAGTGGGAGTTTGAGGGGAAAAATGGGAATTTTGGGGGGGAAATGGGAATTTTGGGGGAAAAAATGGGAGTTTTGGGGAAAAATGGGAATTTGGGGGAGGGAAAATGGGAATTTTGGGGGGGAAATGGGAATTCTGGGGGGGAATGGGAATTTTGGGGGGAAAAATGGGAATTTTGGGGAAAAAATGGAATTTTGGGGGAAAAATGGGAATTTTGGGGGGAGAAATGGGAATTTTGGTGAAAAAAAAGGGAGTTTTGGGGGGAAAAAATGGGAATTCCTGGGGGAAAAAGGGGAATTTTCCAGGTGGGAATTGGGGAATTTTCCAGGTGGGAATTGGGGAATTTTCCAGGTGGGAATTGGGAATTTTCCAGGTGGGAATTGGGGATTTTTCCAGGTGGGAATTGGGGAATTTTCTGGGTGGGAATTGGGATTTTCCAGGTGGGAATTGGGAATTTTCCAGGTGGGAATTGGGATTTTTCCAGGTGGGAATTGGGGATTTTTCCAGGTGGGAATTGGGGAATTTTCCAGGTGGGAATTGGGGAATTTTTTGGGTGGGAATTGGGGAATTTTTTGGGTGGGAATTGGGAATTTTCCAGGTGGGAATTGGGAATTTTTTGGGTGGAAATTGGGATTTTTCCAGGTGGGAATTGGGGATTTTTTGGGTGGAAATTGGGAATTTTCCAGGTGGGAATTGGGGAATTTTCCAGGTGGGAATTGGGATTTTTCCAGGTGGGAATTGGGGATTTTTTGGGTGGAAATTGGGAATTTTCCAGGTGGGAATTGGGGAATTTTCCAGGTGGGAATTGGGAATTTTTTGGGTGGGAATTGGGGATTTTTCCAGGTGGGAATTGGGGAATTTTTTGGGTGGGAATTCGGATTTTTTGGGTGGAAATTGGGATTTTTCCTGCAGGATGAGGTCGCTCACACGGTGACCGAGAGCCGAGTCCTGCAGAACAGTCGGCACCCCTTCCTCACCGTGAGTGTACCCCCGGAATTCCGGGAAAAAACACCCGGAAAAGGGGGAAATCTGGGAATTCTGGGGGGAAATCTGGGAATTCTGGGGGGAAATCTGGGAATTCCGGGGGGAAATCTGGGAATTCCGGACCCAAAACACCCGGAAAAGGGGGAAATCTGGGAATTCTGGGAGGAAATCTGGGAATTCCGGGGGGAAATTGGGGAATTCTGGGTCAAAATCCCCATTTTCAGGGGGAAATCTGGGAATTCTGGGGGAAATCTGGGAATTCTGGGGTGAAATCTGGGAATTCTGGGGTGAAATCTGGGAATTCCGGGGGGAAATCTGGGAATTCTGGGAGGAAATCTGGGAATTCTGGGGGGAAATCACCGGGAAAAGGGGGAAATCTGGGAATTCTGGAGGGAAATCAGCGGGAAAAGGGGGAAATCTGGGAATTCCAGGGGGAAATCTGGGAATTCTGGCTCAAAATTATCAGGAAAGGGGGGAAATCTGGGAATTCCAGCTCAAAATCCCCATTTTCAGGCGGGAAAACTGGGAATTCTGACCCCAAATCACCATTTTCAGGGAGAAATTCAGGAATTCTCTCCCCAAATCCCATTTTTCCATGGAAAATCCAGGAATTCCCTTCCCAAATCCCGATTTTCAATGAAAAATCCAGGAATTCCCTCCCCAAATCCCGATTTTCCATGGAAAATCCAGGAATTTCCTTGTCCAAATGCCATTTCTCAATGAAAAATCCAGGAATTTCTTCCCCAAATCCCATTTTTCCATGGAAAATCCAGGAATTCCTTTTCCAAATCCCATTTCTCCATGGAAAATCCAGGAATTCCCTCCCCAAATCCCAATTTTCCATGGAAAATCCAGGAATTCCCTTGTCCAAATCCCATTTTTCCATGGAAAATCCAGGAATTCCTTTCCCAAATCCCATTTTTCCATGGAAAATCCAGGAATTCCCTCCCCAAATCCTGATTTTCCATGGAAAATCCAGGAATTCCTTTCCCAAATCCCATTTTTCCATGGAAAATCCAGGAATTCCCTCCCCAAGTCCCAATTTTCCATGGAAAATCCAGGAATTCCCTTCCCAAATCCTGATTTTCCATGGAAAATCCAGGAATTCCCTCCCCAAATCCCGATTTTCCATGGAAAATCCAGGAATTTCCTTGTCCAAATGCCATTTCTCAATGAAAAATCCAGGAATTTCTTCCCCAAATCCCATTTTTCCATGGAAAATCCAGGAATTCCCTCCCCAAATCCCATTTTTCCATGAAAAATCCAGGAATTCCCTTCCCAAATCCCATTTTTCCATGGAAAATCCAGGAATTCCTTTCCCAAATCCCATTTTTCCATGGAAAATCCAGGAATTCCCTCCCCAAATCCCATTTTTCCCTCCCCCAGGCACTGAAATACGCTTTCCAAACCAACGACCGCCTCTGCTTCGTCATGGAATACGCCAACGGCGGCGAGGTGGGAATTCCCATCCCAAATCCCACATTTCCATCCCCAAAAATTCCCTTTTCCCAGGATTTGGGGTGCTTTTATCCCACTTTTCCTTATTTTCCCTTGGATCAGGGCAGCGTTCCCTAAGAATGAGCTCCCATTTTCCCCATTTTTCCCTCATTTCCCCATTTTTTCCCATTTTCCCCTATTTTTCCCAGTTTTTCCAATTTTTTTCCCCATTTTCCCCCCATTTTTCCCATTTTTCCCATTTTTCCCCATTTTTCCCCATTTTCCCCCCATTTTTCCCATTTTTCCCATTTTTCCCCATTTTTCCCCATTTTTCCCATTTTTCCCATTTTTCCCCATTTTTCCCCATTTTCCCCCCATTTTTTCCCCATTTTCCCCATTTTTTCCCCATTTTCTCAACTTTTTCCCCCATTTCTTACCCATTTTTCCCCATTTTTCCCTCATTTTACCCCTTTTCTCCCATTTCCCCCCAATTTCCCCCATTTTCCCCCATTTTTTCCCAATTTCTTCCTGATTTTTTCCCCATTTCTTCCCATTTTTCCCCCCATTTCTCCCCATTTTTTCCTGATTTTTCCCCATTTTTCCCCATTCCCCCCCCATATTTTCCCCCCATTTTTCCCCATTTCCCCCCATTTTTCCCGTTTTCCCCCCATTTTTCCCATTTTTCCCGTTTTCCCCCCATTTTTCCAGGTGTTTTCCCCCCATTTCCCCCATTTCTCCCCATTTTTCCCGTTTTCCCCCCATTTCCCCCCATTTTTCCCATTTTTCCCTCCATTTTTCCCATTTTTTCCCCCATTTTTCCCATTTCCCCCCCATTTTTCCCGTTTTCCCCCCGTTTTCCCAGCTGTTTTTCCCCCCATTTCCCCCCATTTTTCCCGTTTTCCCCCCGTTTTCCCAGCTGTTTTTCCCCCCATTTCCCCCCATTTTTCCCGTTTTTCCCCCCCTTTTTCCAGCTGTTTTTCCACCTTTCCCCCCATTTTTCCCATTTTTCCCCCATTTTTCCCGTTTTCCCCCCATTTTTCCCCATTTTTCCCATTTTTCCCAATTTTCCCCCCATTTTTCCCATTTTTCCCATTTTTCCCCCGTTTTTCCAGCTGTTTTTCCATCTTTCCCCCCATTTCCCCCCATTTTTCCCATTTTCCCCCCATTTTTCCCATTTTCCCATTTCCCCCCATTTTTCACATTTTTCCCCGCATTTTCCCCCCATTTCTCCTCATTTTTCCCATTTTTCCCATTTTTCCCATTTTTCCCCCCATTTTTCCCATTTTTCCCGGTTTTTCCCCATTTTTCCCATTTTTCCCATTTTTCCCGTTTTTCCCCCGTTTTCCCAGCTCTTTTTCCACCTTTCCCCCCATTTTCCCCATTTTCCCCCCATTTTCCCCCCCATTTCTCCCCATTTTCCCCCCATTTTTCCCATTTTTCCCGTTTTTCCCCCCATTTTTCCAGCTCTTTTTCCCCCATTTTTCCCATTTCTCCCCATTTTTCCCCATTTTCCCCATTTTTCCCCATTTTCCCCATTTTTCCCCCCATTTTTCCCATTTTTCCCCCCATTTCTCCCCATTTTTCCCCCCATTTTTCCCATTTTTCCCGTTTTTTCCCCCATTTTCCCAGCTCTTTTTCCACCTTTCCCGGGAGCGCGTTTTCCCGGAGGATCGCGCTCGTTTCTACGGCGCCGAGATCGTCTCTGCCCTCGAGTACCTGCACTCGCGAGACGTCGTCTATCGCGACATCAAGGTGAGTTTTGGGGTCAAATCCTGGCATTTTGGGGTCAAATCCCGGCATTTTGGGCAATTCCAGGATTTTGGGCAATCCCAGGATTTTGGGGTCAAATCCCAGGATTTTGGGGTAAAATCTTGGGGGTTCTGGGGCCAAATCCCGGGATTTTGGAGTCAAGTCCAGGGATTTTGGGGCCAAATCCTGGGAATTTGGGCAATCCCAGGATTTTGGGGTCAAATCCTGGGATTTTAGGGCTGAATCTGGGGGTTCTGGGGCTGAATCCCAGGATTTTGGGGTCAAATCCCGGGATTTTGGGCAATCCCAGGATTTTGGGGTCAAATCCTGGGATTTTAGGGCTGAATTCTGGGATTTTGGGGTCAAATCCCGGGATTTCGGGCAATTCCAGGATTTTGGGGTCAAATCCCGGGATTTTGGGGTCAAATCTTGGGGGTTCTGGGGCCAAATCCTGGGATTTTAGGGTAAAATATTGGGGGTTCTGGGGCTGAATTCCAGGATTTTGGGGTCAAATCCCGGGATTTTGGGGTCAAATCCCGGGATTCTGGGGTAAAATCTTGGGGGTTCTGGGGCCAAATCCTGGGATTTTGGGGTTTAATTCTGGGATTTTGGGGCTGAATCTGGGGATTTTGGGCAATCCCAGGATTTTGGGGTCAAATCCTGGGATTTTAGGGTAAAATATTAGGGGTTCTGGGGCCAAATCCCAGCATTTTGGGGCTGAATCCCGGGAATTTGGGCAATCCTGGGATTTTGGGGTCGAATCCTGGGATTTTGGGGCCAAATCCCAGGATTTTGGGCTATCCCAGGATTTTAGGGCTGAATCCGGGGATTTTGGGGCCAAATCCCAGGATTTTGGGGCTGAATCTGGGGATTTTGGGGGAGAACCCCAGGAATTTGGGCAATCCCGGGGTTCTGGGGCTGAATCCGGGGATTTTGAGGCTAAATCCAGGGATTTTGGGGTCAAATCCAGGAATTTTGGGGCTGAATCCGGGGATTTTGGGGCTGAATCCGGGGATTTTGGGTCTGATTTCTGGGATTTTGGGGTCAAATCCCGGGATTTTGGGCAATTCCAGGATTTTAGGGTAAAATATTGGGGGTTCTGGGGCCGAATCCCAGGATTTTGGGGTCAAATCCCGGGATTTTGGGGTAAAATCTTGGGGATTCTGGAGCCAAATCCCAGCATTTTGGGGCTGAATCCTGGGAATTTGGGCAATCCTGGGATTTTGGGGCCAAATCCCAGGATTTTGGGGCTGAATCTGGGGATTTTGGGGGAGAACCCCAGGAATTTGGGCAATCCCGGGGTTCTGGGGCTGAATCCAGGAATTTTTAGGGCCAAACCCCACGATTTTGGGACCAACTCCTGCGATTTTGGGACCCACAGAATTTTGGTTCCAAACCCCATGATTTTGACGCCAAACCCCAGGATTTTGGTACCAAATCCCGGGATTTTGGGTCCCCCCATGATTTTGATGCCAAACCCCAGAATTTTGGTACCAAACCCCAGGATTTTGGTTCCAATCCCTACAATTTTGGGACCAACTCCTGGGATTTTGGGTCCCCCCATGATTTTGATGCCAAACCCCAGGATTTTGGTACCAAATCCCGGGATTTTGGTTCCAATCCCCACAATTTTGGTACCAAATCCCGGGATTTTGGGTCCCCCCATGATTTTGATGCCAAATCCCGGGATTTTGGGCTCTCCCCATTCCCGTTTTTCCCGTTTTTTCCCCCAGCTGGAGAATCTGATGCTGGACAAGGACGGGCACATCAAGATCACGGATTTTGGGCTGTGCAAGGAGGGCGTCACCGACGGCACCACCATGAGAACCTTCTGCGGCACCCCCGAGTACCTGGCGCCCGAGGTGACCTGGAATTCCTGGAATTCCTGGGAAATTCCGGGATTTTCTGGGAAATTCCGGGATTTTCTGGGAAATTCCATGAATTCCCTGGAAATTGTGTGATTTTTCTGAGGATTTTTGGGGAATTTCCATTAATTTCTATCAATTTTTGGGAATTTTTGGGAATTTTTGGGAATTCCCTGGGAAATTCCATGGATTCCCTGGAAATTCCGGGATTTTCTGGGAAATTCCACAAATTCCCTGGAAATTCTGGGATTTTCTGGGAAATTCCACAAATTCCCTGGAAATTCTGGGATTTTCTGGGAAATTTCTGTGATTTTCTGAGGATTTTTGGGGAATTTTCATTTATTTCCATGAATTTTGGGGAATGTTTGGGAATTTCGTGGGAAATTCCATAAATTCCCTGGAAATTCTGGGATTTTCTGGGAAATTCCACAAATTCCGTGGAAATTCTGGGATTTTCTGGGAAATTCCGGGATTTTCTGGGAAATTCTGGGATTTTCTGGGAAATTCCATTAATTCCTTGGAAATTCCGAGATTTTCTGAGGATTTTTGGGGAATTTCCATTAATTTCCATCAATTTTTGGGAATTCCCTGGGAAATTCCATGGATTCCCTGGAAATTCCGGGATTTTCTGGGAAATTCCGGGATTTTCTGGGAAATTCCACAAATTCCCTGGAAATTCTGTGATTTTTCTGAGGTTTTTTGGGGAATTTCCATTAATTTCCATGAATTTTTGGGAATTTTGGGGAGTTTTTGGGTATTTCCATGAATTTTTGGGAATTCCCTGGGAAATCCCATAAATTCCCTGGAATTTCTGTGATTTTCTGAGAATTTGGGGGGAATTCTCATTTATTTCCATCAATTTTTGGGAATTTTTGGGAATTTTTGGGAATTCCCTGGGAAATTCCATAAATTCCCTGGGAAATTCCGGGATTTTCTGGGAAATTTCTGTGATTTTCTGAGAATTTTTGGGGAATTTCCATTAATTTCCATGAATTTTTGGGAATTTTTGGGAATTTCCATTAATTTCCATGAGGTTTTGGGCATTTTTTGGGGAATTTCCAGGAATTTTTGGGAATTTTTGGGAATTTCCAGTAATTTCCATGAATTTTTGGGAATTTTTATGAATTTCTGGGAATGTTTGGGAATTCCCTGGGAAATTCCATGAATTCCCTGGAAATTCTGTGATTTTCTGAGAATTTTGGGGGAATTTTCATTAATTTCCATGAATTTTTGGGAATTTTTTTGGGAATTTCTAGGTAATTCCGGGATTTTCTGGGACATTTCTGTGATTTTCTGAGAATTTTTGGGGAATTTTCATTTATTTCCATGAATTTTTGGGAATTTTTTTGGGAATTTCCAGGAATTTCCAGGAATTTTTGGGAATTTTTGGGAATTTCCAGTAATTTCCATGAATTTTTGGGGATTTCCATTAATTTCCATGAGGTTTTGGGCATTTCTAGGAATTTCCGGGAATTTCCATGAATTTTTGGGAATTTTTGGGAATTTCCAGGAATTTCTATGAGGTTTTGGGCATTTCTATGAATTTCTGGGAATATTTGGGAATTCCCTGGGAAATTCCACAAATTCCCTGGAAATTCTGGGATTTTCTGGGAAATTTCTGTGATTTTCTGAGGATTTTTGGGGAATTTCCAGTAATTTCCATGAATTTTTGGGAATTTTTTTTTAATTTCTAGGAAATTCCGTGATTTTCTGGGACATTTCTGTGATTTTCTGAGGATTTTTGGGGAATTTCCAGTAATTTCCATGAATTTTTGGGAATTTCTATGAATTTCTGGGAATGTTTGGGAATTCCCTGGGAAATTCCATGAATTCCCTGGAAATTCTGTGATTTTCTGAGAATTTTGGGGGAATTTTCATTAATTTCCATGAATTTTTGGGAATTTTTTTGGGAATTTCTAGGAAATTCCGTGATTTTCTGGGACATTTCTGTGATTTTCTGAGAATTTTTGGGAATTTCCGTTAATTTCCATTATTTTGGGGGAATTTTTGGGGAATTTCCAGTAATTTCCATGAATTTTTGGGAATTCCCATTAATTTCCATGAGGTTTTGGGCATTTTTTGGGGAATTTCCAGGAATTTCCAGGAATTTTTGGGGGAATTTCCATTAATTTCCATGAATTTTTTGGAATTTTTTGGAAATTTTTAGGAAATTCCAGGATTTTCTGGGACATTTCTGTGATTTTTCTGAGGATTTTTGGGGAATTTTCATTTATTTCCATGAACTTTTGGGAATTTTTTTGGGAATTTCCAGGAATTTCCAGGAATTTTTGGGAATTTTTGGGAATTCCCATTAATTTCCATGAATTTTTGGGAATTTCTATGAATTTCTGGGAATTTTTGGGAATTCCCTGGGAAATTCCATAAATTCTCTGGAAATTCCGGGATTTTCTGGGAAATTTCCGGGATTTTCTGAGGAATTTGGGGGAATTTTCATTTATTTCCATGAATTTTTGGGAATTTTTGGGAATTCCCTGGGAAATTCCATAAATTCCCTGGAAATTCTATGATTTTCTGGGACATTTCTGTGATTTTCTGAGAATTTTGGGGGAATTTCCGTGAATTTCCATCAATTTTCTGGGAATTATTGGGGGAATTTTTGGGAATTTCCATTAATTTCCATGAGGTTTTGGGCATTTTTTGGGGAATTTCCAGGAATTTCCAGGAATTTTGGGGAATTTTGGGGGGAATTTCCAGGAATTTCCAGGAATTTTTTGGAATTTTTTGGAAATTTTTAGGAAATTCCGTGATTTTCTGGGACATTTCTGTGATTTTCTGAGAATTTTGGGGAATTTTCATTTATTTCCGTGAATTTTTGGGAATTTTGGGGAATTTCCAGTAATTTCCGTGAATCTTGGGGAATTTCTGGGAATTTCCTTGATTTTCTGGGAATTTCTCCAGGTCCTGACAGGTCCTTGCAGGTGACCCCCAAACCCCACCAGGTCACTCACAGGTCCTGTCAGGTGACCCCAGACCCCTGCAGGTGACCCCAGACCTCAGTAGGTGACCCCTAGACCCCACCAGGTGACCCCCAGGTCCTTGCAGGTGACTCCAAACCCCACCAGGTAACCCCCAGGTCACTCACAGGTCCTGTCAGGTGATCCCAGACCCCTGCAGGTGACCCCAGGTGACCCCAGACCCCACCAGGTGACCCCAGACCCCACCAGGTGACCCCAGGTGACCCCAGGTGACCCCAGGTGACCCCAGGCCCCACCAGGTGACCCCAGGTGACCCCCAGGTCCCAGCAGGTGACCCCAGGTGACCCCAAACCCCACCAGGTGACCCCAGGTGACCGCAGGTGACCCCCAGACCCCACCACGTGACCCCAGGCCCCATCAGGTGACCCCCAGGTCCTTGCAGGTGACCCCAGACCCCTGTAGGTGACCCCAGGTCCTTGCAGGTGACCCCAGGTGACCCCCAGGTCCCAGCAGGTGACCCCAGGTGACCCCAGACCCCACCAGCTGATCCCAGGTCCTGACAGGTCACTCACAGGTCCTGTCAGGTGACCCCAGGCCCCACCAGGTGACCCCAGACCCCACCAGGTGACCCCCAGACCCCACCAGGTGACCCCAGGTGACCCCAGGTGACCCCAGACCCCACCAGGTGACCCCAGGTGACCCCCAGGTGACCCCAGGTGACCCCAGGTGACCCCCAGGTGACCCCAGGTGACCCCGGGTGATTCCAGACCCCACCAGGTGACCCCCAGGTGACCCCAGGTGACCCCGCCGTGCCCCCCGCAGGTCCTGGAAGACAACGACTACGGGCGCGCCGTGGACTGGTGGGGGCTGGGTGTGGTGATGTACGAGATGCTCTGCGGGCGCCTCCCCTTCTACAACCAGGACCACGAGCGGCTCTTCGAGCTCATCCTCCTGGAGGAGATCCGCTTCCCGCGCTCCCTGGGGCCCGAGAGCAGAAACCTCCTCGCTGGACTGCTGAAAAAGGACCCAAAACAGAGGTGAGACACACCTGGGTACACCTGGGGACACCTGGGGACACCTGGGGACACCTGGGGACTGATACACACACACCTGGATACACCTGGACACACCTGGGGACACCTGGATACACCTGGACACTGATACACACACACCTGGATACACCTGGGGACTGATACACACACACCTGGGCACACCTGGTCACTCACACTCACACTCACCTGAGCACGAGCGGCTCTTCGAGCTCATCCTCCTGGAGGAGATCCGCTTCCCGCGCTCCCTGGGGCCCGAGAGCCGCAATCTGCTCGCTGGACTCCTGAAAAAGGACCCAAAACAGAGGTGAGACACACCTGGGTACACCTGGGGACACCTGGGGACACCTGGGGACACCTGGGGACTGATACACACACACCTGGATACACCTGGACACACCTGGGGACACCTGGATACACCTGGACACTGATACACACACACCTGGATACACCTGGGGACTGATACACACACACCTGGGCACACCTGGTCACTCACACTCACACTCACCTGAGCACGAGCGGCTCTTCGAGCTCATCCTCCTGGAGGAGATCCGCTTCCCGCGCTCCCTGGGGCCCGAGAGCAGAAACCTCCTCGCTGGGCTCCTGAAAAAGGACCCAAAACATAGGTGAGACACACCTGGGGACACCTGGGGACTGATACACACACACCTGGGTACACCTGGGGACACCTGGGGACACCTGGACACTCATACACACACACCTGGATACACCTGGGGACACCTGGGTACACCTGGATACACCTGGACACTGATACACACACGTCTGGACACACCTGGTCACACCTGGACACACCTGGACACACCTGGTCACTCACACTCACACTCACCTGAGCACGAGCGGCTCTTCGAGCTCATCCTCCTGGAGGAGATCCGCTTCCCGCGCTCCCTGGGGCCCGAGAGCCGCAATCTGCTCGCTGGGCTCCTGAAAAAGGATCCAAAACAGAGGTGAGACACACCTGGACACACCTGGATACACCTGGGCACACCTGGGCACACCTGGGGACACCTGGACACTCATACACACACACCTGGGGACACCTGGATACACCTGGAGACACCTGGATACACCTGGACACACCTGGACACTCATACACACACACCTGGGTACACCTGGGATACACCTGGGTACACCTGGATACACCTGGACACTCATACACACACACCTGGGTACACCTGGGATACACCTGGGTACACCTGGACACACCTGGACACACCTGGACACACCTGGACACTGATACACACACACCTGGACACACCTGGACACTGATACACACACACCTGGACACACCTGGGCACACCTGGTCACTCACACTCACACTCACCTGAGCACGAGCGGCTCTTCGAGCTCATCCTCCTGGAGGAGATCCGCTTCCCGCGCTCCCTGGGGCCCGAGAGCAGAAACCTCCTCGCTGGACTGCTGAAAAAGGATCCAAAACAGAGGTGAGACACACCTGGGTACACCTGGGGACACCTGGACACTGTTACACACACACCTGGATACACCTGGATACACCTGGGGACACCTGGACACTGATACACACACACCTGGATACACCTGGGGACACCTGGGGACACCTGGGGACACCTGGACACTGATACACACACACCTGAGTACACCTGGACACTCATAGACACACACCTGGATACACCTGGGGACACCTGGATACACCTGGGGTACACCTGGATACACCTGGGCACTCATAGACACACACCTGGATACACCTGGGTACACCTGGATACACCTGGGGTACACCTGGACACTCATAGACACACACCTGGATACACCTGGGTACACCTGGACACTGATACAGACACACCTGGATACACCTGGATACACCTGGATACACCTGGGTACACCTGGGCACTGATACACACACACCTGGATACACCTGGATACACCTGGATACACCTGGACACACCTGGATACACCTGGATACACCTGGATACACCTGGGGTACACCTGGGCACACCTGGGTACACCTGGGCACACCTGGACACTGATACACACACACCTGGATACACCTGGATACACCTGGAGACACCTGGACACTCATACACACACACCTGGATACACCTGGGGACACCTGGACACTCATACACACACACCTGGATACACCTGGATACACCTGGAGACACCTGGCTACACCTGGGGTACACCTGGGTACACCTGGGTACACCTGGGGTACACCTGGGGACACCTGGACACTGATACACACACACCTGGACACACCTGGATACACCTGGGGACACCTGGATACACCTGGATACACCTGGACACTGATACACACACACCTGAGTACACCTGGAGACACCTGGATACACCTGGGGTACACCTGGGGACTGATACAAACACACCTGGATACACCTGGGTACACCTGGATACACCTGGGGTACACCTGGGGACTCATACACACACACCTGGATACACCTGGGTACACCTGGATACACCTGGGGACACCTGGTCACTCATAGACACACACCTGGGGACACCTGGATACACCTGGGGACTGATACACACACACCTGGATACACCTGGGGACACCTGGATACACCTGGGCACACCTGGACACTGATACACACACACCTGGGTACACCTGGATACACCTGGACACTCATAGACACACACCTGGATACACCTGGATACACCTGGATACACCTGGGGACACCTGGACACTCATACACACACACCTGGATACACCTGGGTACACCTGGGTACACCTGGAGGCACCTGGTCACACCTGGATACACCTGGACACTCATAGACACACACCTGGATACACCTGGATACACCTGGATACACCTGGGGACACCTG
The DNA here is from genome assembly GCF_030490865.1 of Poecile atricapillus. Taxonomy (NCBI): domain Eukaryota; kingdom Metazoa; phylum Chordata; class Aves; order Passeriformes; family Paridae; genus Poecile; species Poecile atricapillus. The sequence goes on from NC_081279.1 coordinate 3,821,964, forward strand.
GGTACACCTGGATACACCTGGACACTGATACACACACACCTGGATACACCTGGACACACCTGGGCACACCTGGTCACTCACACTCACACTCACCTGAGCACGAGCGGCTCTTGGAGCTCATCCTCCTGGAGGAGATCCGCTTCCCGCGCTCCCTGGGGCCCGAGAGCAGAAACCTCCTCGCTGGACTGCTGAAAAAGGATCCAAAACAGAGGTGAGACACACCTGGGGACACCTGGGGACACCTGGGGTACACCTGGGGACACCTGGACACTCATAGACACACACCTGGATACACCTGGGTACACCTGGACACTGATACACCCACACCTGGATACACCTGGACACACCTGGGCACACCTGGTCACTCACACTCACACTCACCTGAGCACGAGCGGCTCTTCGAGCTCATCCTCCTGGAGGAGATCCGCTTCCCGCGCTCCCTGGGGCCCGAGAGCCGCAATCTGCTCGCTGGGCTGCTGAAAAAGGACCCAAAACAGAGGTGAGACACACCTGGATACACCTGGACACACCTGGGTACACCTGGGGACACCTGGGGACTGATACACACACACCTGGGGACACCTGGATACACCTGGGGACACCTGGATACACCTGGACACACCTGGGTACACCTGGGGACACCTGGATACACCTGGGTACACCTGGGGACACCTGGGGACACCTGGGGACACCTGGACACTGATACACACACACCTGGGGACACCTGGATACACCTGGGGACACCTGGATACACCTGGATACACCTGGGTACACCTGGACGCTGATACACACACACCTGGATACATCTGGGTACACCTGGATACACCTGGATACACCTGGGGACACCTGGGCACTGATACATACACACCTGGACACACCTGGGTACACCTGGGGACACCTGGATACACCTGGACACACCTGGGGATACCTGGGTACACCTGGAGACACCTGGACACTGATACACACACACCTGGATACACCTGGGTACACCTGGGTACACCTGGACACTGATACACACACACCTGGATACACCTGGGTACACCTGGGGACACCTGGATACACCTGGGGACACCTGGACACTGATACACACACACCTGAGTACACCTGGACACACCTGGGGACACCGGGATACACCTGGATACACCTGGGGACACCTGGGTACACCTGGACACTCATACACACACACCTGGAGACACCTGGAGACACCTGGACACTGATACACACACACCTGGATACACCTGGATACACCTGGTCACTGATACACACACACCTGGATACACCTGAGTACACCTGGGGACACCTGGGATACACCTGGGGACACCTGGGCACACCTGGGATACACCTGGATACACCTGGGCACACCTGGACACTGATACACACACACCTGTACACACCTGTCTCACCTGGTGACACACCTGTACACACCTGTCACACATGTACACACCTGTACACACCTGTACACACCTGTACACACCTGTACACACCTGTCTCACCGGGTGACACACCTGTACACACCTGTCACACCTGTACACACCTGTGCACACCTGTACACACCTGTACACACCTATTCCCACCTGTACACACCTATTCCCACCTGTACACACCTGTCACACCTGTACACACCTGTCACACCTGTCACACCTGTACACACCTGTACACACCTGTCACACCTGTACACACCTGTACACACCTGTACACACCTGTACACACCTGTCACACCTGAACACACCTGTCTCACCTGGTGACACACCTGTACACACCTGTACACACCTGTCACACCTGTCTCACCTGTCTCACCTGTCTCACCTGTCTCACCCGCAGGCTGGGCGGGGGTCCGGGTGACACACCTGTACACACCTGTACACACCTGTCACACCTGTCTCACCTGTCTCACCTGCAGGCTGGGCGGGGGTCCGGGTGACGCCCGTGAGGTGATGGAACACCGTTTCTTCGCGGGCATCGATTGGCAGGACGTGGTGCAGAGGAAGGTGAGGCCCCGCCCCCCTCAGGTGACCCCGCCCCTCCCCCCCCTCACCTGGCACACCTGGAGCCGCCCCTCCCCCCCCAGCTGGTGCCGCCCTTCCGGCCGCAGGTGACGTCAGAGGTGGACACGCGGTACTTCGACGAGGAGTTCACGGCGCAGAGCATCACCGTCACCCCACCTGAGAGATGTGAGTGTACCTGGGTTACCTGTACCTGTCACCTGTACTGTCACCTGTACTCACCTGTACTCACCTGTACTGTCACCTGTACTCACCTGTGTTCTCACCTGAACCCCCCATCCATCACCGTCACCCCACCTGAGAGATGTGAGTGTACCTGTGTACACCTGTACACACCTGTACACACCTGTACCTGTCACCTGTACTCACCTGTCACCTGTACCTGTCACCTGTACCTGTCCCCTGTCCATCACCGTCACCCCACCTGAGAGATGTGAGTGCACCTGTGCACACCTGTGCACACCTGTACACACCTGTGTACGCCTGTACCTGTCACCTGTACTCACCTGTCACCTGTACTCACCTGTACCTGTCCCCTGTCCATCACCGTCACCCCACCTGAGAGATGTGAGTGTACCTGTGCACACCTGTACACACCTGTACTCACCTGTACCTGTCCCCTGTCCATCACCGTCACCCCACCTGAAAGATGTGAGTGCACCTGGGTTACCTGTACACACCTGTGCACACCTGTGTACACCTGTACTCACCTGTACTCACCTGTACTGTCACCTGTGCTCACCTGAACCCCCCCATCCATCACCGTCACCCCACCTGAGAGATGTGAGTGCACCTGTGCACACCTGTACACACCTGTACCTGTCACCTGTACCTGTCACCTGTACTTGCCTGTACCTGTCCCCTGTCCATCACCGTCACCCCACCTGAGAGATGTGCGTGCACCTGGGTTACCTGTACACACCTGTACCTGTCACCTGTACTCACCTGTACTCACCTGTATACACCTGTACTCACCTGTACCTGTCCCCTGTCCATCACCGTCACCCCACCTGAGAGATGTGAGTGTACCTGGGTTACCTGTGCACACCTGTACCTGTCCCCATCCATCACCGTCACCCCACCTGAGAGATGTGAGTGTACCTGGGTTACCTGTACCTGTCACCTGTACCTGTCACCTGTACCTGTCACCTGTACTCACCTGTCACCCGTACCTGTCACCTGTACCTGTCACCTGTACCTGTCCCCCATCCATCACCGTCACCCCACCTGAGAGATGTGAGTGCACCTGGGTTACCTGTACCTGTGTACACCTGTACTCACCTGTTCTGTCACCTGTACTCATCTGTGTTCTCACCTGAACCCCCCATCCATCACCATCACCCCATCTGAGAGATGTGAGTGTACCTGGGTTACCTGTACACGCCTGTGCACACCTGTCCCTGTCATCTGTCCCTCACCTGTCCCTGTCACCTGTCCCTGTCTCTCACCTGTCCCTGTCACCTGTCCCTCACCTGTCCCTGTCCCTCACCTGTCCCTGTCACCTGTCCCCAGGTGAGCAGTTGGACTCTCTGGAGCGCGACCATCGGACGCATTTCCCGCAGTTCTCGTACTCAGCGAGCATCCGGGAGTGAGAGCCCGCACACCTGGACACACCTGGGGACACCTGGACACACCTGGGGACACCTGGGGACACCTGGACACACCTGGGGACACCTGAGGACACCTGGGGACACCTGGGACACGTCTCTGTGTGTCTGTGTCACACCTGGGGACACCTGGACACACCTGGGGACACCTGGACACACCTGAGGACACCTCTGGGTGTGTCTGTTGCACACCTGGACACACCTGGACACACCTGGGGACGCCTCTGGGTGTGCCTGTGTCACACCTGGACACACCTGGGGACACCTGGGGACACCTGGGTATAGCCCAAACCACACCTGTGCCTTTCAAACTTCACCTGGGCTCACCTGAGACACCCCTGGGTGTGTCTGTGTCACATCTGGACACACCTGGACACACCTGGGGACACCTGGACACACCTGAGGACACCTGGACACACCTGGGGACACAGCTGGGGACACCTGTGGGTGTGTCTGTCACACCTGGGGACACCTGGACACACCTGGGGCACCTCTGTGTGTGTCTGTGTCACACCTGGGGACACCTGGGGACACCTGGGACACCTTTGGGTGTGTCTGTGTCACAGCTGGACACAGCTGGGGACACCTGTGGGTGTGTCTGTCACACCTGGGGACACCTGGACACACCTGGACACACCTGGACACGCCTGTGCCTTCCTAAACCTCACCTGGGGACACCTGGACACACCTGTTCAATCCCAGTTCAATCCCAGTTCATCCCAGTCCATCCCAGTTGGGTGCAGAGGGGGCTGGGGGGGGGGCACAACCTCCCCAAATCCATCACTGGGACCCCCCAGACCCACCTGGGGCCCCCCAAAACCCCCCCAGGACCCCCCAACCCCTCCCCAAAACCCCCCCAGGACCCCCTTGAGACCCCCCCAAACGCCCCCCAGGACCCACCTGGGACCCCCAAAATCCCCCCAGGACCCCCCAAATCCCCCCCAGGACCCACCTGGGACCCCCAAAACCCCCCCAGGACCCACCTGGGACCCCCCAAAATTCCCCAGGACCCCCCAAAACCGCCCTGGGACCCCCTTGAGACCCCCCCCAAACCCCCCCAGACCCACCTGGGACCCCCAAAATCCCCCCAAGACCCCCCAGGACCCCCCAAATCCCCCCCAGACCCCCCCAGGACCCCCAAAATCCCCCCAGGACCCCCCAAATCCCCCCAGACCCACCTGGGACCCCCCCAGGACCCCCCAAAAACCCCCCCAGGACCCACCTGGGACCCCCAAAATCCCCCCAGGACCCCCCAAATCCCCCCCAGACCCCCCTGGGACCCCTCCCCCACCACCAGCGTTGCCTTTGAGCCCCCCCCCAGCCCCTCCCCCCCCCTCCCCTCCCCCTCCCCTTTATTTTTTATGGCGGGAATTTGGAATTTCCTCTGGAATTGCCCCAAAATCCCGCGGAATTCATGGAAAAAAACGCGGGGGGGGGGAGGGGGGAACCCCCCCGGGGGCGGTGCGGTACTGAAGAAATAAATAAAAAAATCAAAATCGCTTTTGGGGGAATTTTCGCTTTTTTTGGGATTTTTCTCTTTTTTTTTTTTTGGAATTTTCGCTCTTTTTTTTTGGGAATTTTCTTCGTTTTTGGGGGAATTTTTGGCCTTTTTCGAGGGGAAGTTTTCTCCCTTTTTCCGGAATTCCGGAGGGGAACTTTGGTCCCCTTTCCCAAATCTTTGACGCCCCAAAAGGTCCCAAATTTTCCCAAATTTTCCCAAATTTTCCCAAAAATATCCCCAAAAAACCTCGCCCCCCCCACCCCCCCCGATCCATCACTCTGCGCTCGAGTGCTCCTCCCCGGCACCTCTCGATCCATCACTCTGCGCTCGATTGCTCCTCCCCGGCACCTCTCTCATTGCGAATGATTGACAGCTCTCTCAGCCAATGGGAGCACAGAGCGTTGTCAGCGCTGACCAATCGGAGCGCGCGGGGGCGGGAGGGGGCGTGGCCGCGGCGGCGGCGCGAGACAGCGGCGGGAGCCATGAAGTGAGCGGGGGAGGGGCGGGAATTTGAGGGAATTTTGGGGGAATTTGAGGGAATTTTGGGGAAATTTGTGGAGATTTGAGGGAATTTGGGGTGTCCGGGATAGGGTTGGGGCAGTTGGGAGGTGCCAGGAAGGGTTTGGGGGTGCGGGGCTGGGCTTTGGTGCTGTCCCAGCTCCGGCAAACTCCAAAATTTCTCTCAAATCCCCTCAAACCTCCCTGAATCCCCAAAAATTCTTCCCAAATCCCTCCAAATCCACCCTGGGATCCCCTCAGGCTGAACATGGAGAGGTTTTGGTGCCATCCCAAACCCCAAAATCCCCAAATTCCTCCTAAATCCCCCGGGATCCGCTCCCGGGATCCACTTGATCCCCAGGGATCCCCTCAGGTTGAACATGGAGGGTTCCTGGTGCCATTCCAAGTCACAAAAATTCCCCCAAAACCCCTCAAATCCCCCTGAATTCCCCCCCAGAATCCCCCAAATCCCCCCCAAACCCCCCGGGATCCGCTCCCAGAATCCACTCGATCCCCGGGGATCCCCCCAGGCTGAACGTGGAGGGTTCCTGGTGCCATTCCAAGTCCCAAAAATCCCCCCCAAACCCCTCAAATCCTCCTGAATCCTCCCAAAATCCCCAAAATCCTCCCCAACCCCCCCGGGATCCGCTCCTGGGATCCACTCGATCCCCGGGGATCTCCCCAGGCTCAGCTCGGATGGGTTCCTGGTGCTGTCTGAGGCCCCCAACCCCCAAAATCCCCCTGAATTCCCCCAAAACCCCTCAAATCCCCCTGAATCCTCCCAAAATCCCCCCAAACCCCCCGGGATCCGCTCTGGGATCCACTCGATCCCCGGGGATCCCCCCAGGCTGAACGTGGACGGGCTCCTGGTGCTGTTCACCCCCTCCCAAACCCCAAAATCCCCCCCCCAATCCCCCTGAATTCCCCCAAAACCCCTCAAATCCCCCTGAATCCTCCCAAAATCCTCCCAAAATCCTCCCCAAATCCCCCGGGATCCGCTCCCGGGATCCACTCGATCCCCGGGGATCCCCCCAGGCTGAACATGGATGGGCTCCTGGTGCCATTCCAAGTCCCAAAAATCCCCCCAAAACTCCTCAAATCCCCCTCAATCCCCCCAAAATCCCTGAAATCCTCCCCCCAAAATCCCCCCAAACCCCCCGGGATCCGCTCCTGGGATCCACTCGATCCCCGGGGATTCCCCCAGGCTGAACATGGACGGTTCCTGGTGCCATTCCAAGCTCCCAGAATCCCCCCAAAACTCCTCAAATCCCCCTGAATTCCCCCAAAACCCCTCAAATCCCCCTGAATCCTCCCAAAATCCCCCCAAACCCCCCGGGATCCGCTCTGGGATCCACTCGATCCCCGGGGATCCCCCCAGGCTGAACGTGGACGGGCTCCTGGTGCTGTTCACCCCCTCCCAAACCCCAAAATCCCCCCCCCAATCCCCCTGAATTCCCCCAAAACCCCTCAAATCCCCCTGAATCCTCCCAAAATCCCCCCAAACCCCCCGGGATCCGCTCCTGGGATCCACTCGATCCCCGGGGATCCCCCTAGGCTGAACGTGGTTGAGCTCCTGGTGCCATTCCAAGCCCCCCAAACCCCAAAACCCCCCTGAATCCCCCCCAAAATCCCCCCAAAACCCTTCAAATCCCCCCAAATCCCCCCAAAATCCCCCGGGATCCACTCTGGGATCCACTCGATCCCCGGGGATCCCCCCAGGCTGAACATGGACGGGCTCCTGGTGCCATTCCAAGCCCCCCAAACCCCCAAATCCCCCCCCAAATCCCCCTGAATCCCCCCAAAATCCCCCCAAAACCCTTCAAATCCCCCCCAAACCCCCCGGGATCCGCTCCTGGGATCCACTCGATCCCCGGGGATCCCCCCAGGTTCAGCTCAGATGGGTTCCTGGTGCTGTCTGAAGCCCCCAACCCCCAAATCCCCCTGAATCCCCCCCAAAATCCCTCAAATCCTCCCCAAACCCCCCCGGGATCCGCTCTGGGATCCACTCGATCCCCGGGGATCCCCCCAGGCTGAACGTGGACGGGCTCCTGGTGCTCTTCCCCTACGAGTTCATCTACCCCGAGCAGTTCTCCTACATGCTGGAGCTCAAGCGCACGCTGGACGCCAAGGTGGGATCCGGGGGGTGGATCCCGGGGGATCCCGAGGGATCCTGAGGGATCCTGAGGGATCTGGGACCCCCCCGGTGATGATCCCACCTCCCCCCCAGGGTCACGGGGTGCTGGAGATGCCGTCGGGGACGGGCAAGACGGTGTCGCTGCTCGCCCTGATCGTGGCGTACCAGAGGGTGAGGGGGGGATCCCGGGGGATCCTGAGGGGATCTCAGGGGATCCTGAGGGGTTTGGGGGGATCCTGGGGGGATCTCACAGGATCTGAGGGGATATTGGGGGGTCCTGGGGGGTTTGGGGGGGATCTGGGGGGATCTTGAGGGGTTTGGGGGGGTCCTGGGGGGATCTCGGGGGGTCCTGAGGGGTCCTGGGGGGATCTTGGGGGGTCCTGAGGGGTTTGGGGGGGATCTGGGGGGATCTCACGGGATCTGAGGGGATCTTGGGGGGTCCTGGGGGGATCTTGGGGGATCCTGAGGAGGTTGGGGGGGTCCTGGAGGGATCCCGGGGGATCCGGGGGGGATTCCGGGGGATCCTGAGGGGTTTGGGGGGGTCCTGGGGGATCCTGGGGGGTTTGGGGGGGATCTGGGGGGATCTCACGGGATCTGAGGGGATCTTGAGGGGTTTGGGGGGGTCCTGGAGGGATCCTGGGGGATCCTGAGGGGTCCTGGGGGGATCTTGGGGGGATCTCAGGGGGTCCTGGGGGATCCTGAGGGGATCTCGGGGGATACTCAGGGGATCCTGAGGGGTTTGGGGGGATCCCGGGGGATCCTGAGGGGATCTCGGGGGGTCCTGGGGGATCCTGAGGGTTTGAGGGGGTCCTGGGGGGATCTTGGGGGGTCCTGGGGGATCCTGAGGGGATCTCAGGGGGTTCTGGGGGGATCTTGGGGGATCCTGAGGGGATCTCGGGGGGTCCTGAGGGGTTTGGGGGGATCTGGGGGGATCCTGAGGGGTTTGGAGGGGTCCTGGGGGGATCTCGGGGGGATCCTGAGGGGTTTGGGGGGATCTTGGGGGATCCCGAGGGCTTTGGGGGGATCTCAGGGGATCTTGAGGGGGGATCCTGAGGGGATCTCAGGGGGTCCTGAGGGGTCTGGGGGTTCTTGGGGGATGCCGGGGGATCCTGAGGGATTGGGGGGGGGTCTTGGAGGGTCCTGGAAGGAACCCAATGGATCCCACGGAGATCCCACGGGGATCCTGAGGAGTTTGGGGGGGTCCTGGGGGGATCCCAGAGGATCCTGGGGAATCCTGAGGGGTTTGGGAGGGTCCGGGAGGGGTTGGGGAGATCCCAGGGGGATCTCAGGGGATCCCAGAGGGTGCTGGTAGGATACCAATGGATCCCAGGGAGATCTTGGGGGGATCTCAGGGGATCCTGGTGGGTCCCAGTGGGATCCCAGTGGGTTCTGAGGGATCCCAGATCCCCTTGGTGGATCCCATCAAGAGGCTCCCGATAGATCGGGGGGTGGGGGGTGGGGGGTGGTGTCCCATGGCTTCCCCTGAGATCCCAGCGGATCCCAGCGGGTCCCAGTGGGTCCCAGCGGATCCCAGTGGATCCCAGTGGATCCCTTTCCCCCCCAGGCTCACCCCCTGGACGTCTCCAAGCTGATCTACTGCTCCCGCACCGTGCCCGAGATCGAGAAGGTGGGGGAGGGGATCCCGGTGGGGGGAGGGGAGCGGATCCCTGTGGGTGGATCCCCTCAGATCCCCCGGGATCCCTCCCCTCCCTCCCCCCTCCCGCAGGTGGTGGAGGAGCTGCGGAAGCTTCTGGAATGTTACGAGCGGGACCTGGGGGAGCCCCTGCCCTTCCTGGGGCTGGCGCTGAGCTCCCGAAAGAATCTCTGCATCCACCCCCAGGTGGGATCTGAGGGGATCTGGGGGGATCTGAGGGGATCTGGGGGGGATCCTGAGGGGGATCTGGGGGTCACAGGGATTGGGGGAGATCCCAGGTGGGATCTGAGGGGGATTCTGGGGGGATCTGGGGGGGATCCTGAGGGGGATCTGGGGGTCAGAGGGATCAGGGGGGTTCCCTGAGGGGGATCTGGGGGGGATCCTGAGGGGATCTGGGGGGATCTGAGGGGATCCTGAGAGGGATCTGGGGGTCAGAGGGATCAGGGGGGTTCCCAGGTGGGATCTGGGGGGATCTGAGGGGATCCGAGGGGATCTGGGGGGATCTGAGGGGGATTCTGAGGGGATCTGGGGGAATCTGAGGGGATCCAGGGGGATCTGAGGGGATCTGGGGGGGATCTGAGGGGATCCTGAGGGGATCTGGGGGTCACAGGGAGGGCAGAGGGGTCCCAGGGATTGGGGGGGGTTCCCAGGTGGGATCGGGGGGGGATCCGGGGGGGGTCACGGGGATCTGGGGGGATCCCAGGGGATCCGGGGGGTCCCAGGGATCTGGTGCCGTGGTTTGGGAAGGATCGGGATCTCAGAAGATCCTGTGGGGATGGGGGTGTGTGTGTGTGTCACAGGGGTCCCTGGGGGTCTGTGGGTGGATCCCAGTGGATCCCAGCGGATCCCAGTTGATCCCAATGGATCCCCATCCAGGTGTCAGTGCTGAGGTTCGGGAAGGAGGGGGCAGGGCTGGCAGAGGTCCCAGGGTGGGGTGGTCCTGTGGGTGGATCCCAGAGGATCCCAGTGGATCCCAGTGGATCCCTCCCCGTCCAGGTGTCGGTGCTGAGGTTTGGGAAGGAGGGAGCAGGGATGGGGGGAGGTGTCCTGGGGTGGGGGGTCCGTGGGTGGATCCCAGTGGATTCCAGCAGATCCCAGTGGATCCCCATTCAGGTGTCGGCGCTGAGGTTCGGGAAGGAGGGAGCAGGGATGGGGGGAGGTGTCCCAGGGCGGGGGGTCCGTGGGTGGATCCCAGTGGATCCCAGCAGATCCCAGTGGATCCCTGTCCAGGTGTCGGCGCTGAGGTTCGGGAAGGAGATCGACAGCCGCTGCCTGGCCCTGACGGCCTCGTACCTGAGGGATCCCCCCGAGGGATCCCGGCCCAGCTGCTCCTTCTTCCAGGTGAGCCCTGGGGATCCACTGGGATCCACTGGGATCCACTGGGGTCGGGGGGGGATCCTGGGGGGGTCCCAAAGGGTCTGGGGAGGTCCCAGAGGGTTTGGGGGGGATCTGGGGGGTCCCAGGGGGATCCTGGGGGGATCTGGGGGGGTCCCAGAGGGATCTGGGGGGTCCAAGGGGGATCTGGGGGGGTCCCAAAGGGTTCCAGAGGGTTTGGGGGGGATCTGGGGGGTCCCAGAGGGATCTGGGGGGGTCCCAGGGGGATCTGGGGAGTCCCAGGGGGATCTGGGGGGGTCCCAGGAGGATCTGGGGGATCCTGAAGGGTTCCAGAGGGTTTGGGGGGGATCTGGGGGGTCCCAGAGGGATCTGGGGGGTCCCAGGGGGATCTGGGGGGATCTGAGGGGTCCCAAAGGGTCTGGGGGGGGGTCCCAAAGGGTTTGGGGGGGATCTGGGGGGATCCTGGGGGATCTGGGGGGATCCTGAAGGGTTCCAGAAGGTTTGGGGGGGGATCTGGGGGGTCCCAGGGGGATCTGGGGGGGTCCCAAAGGGTTCCAGAGGGTTTGGGGGGATCTGGGGGATCTGGGGGGGGGTCCCTGTTCCCCAGTGGATCCCCTGGGATCCTCTCATTGGGCCCCTTGCTTGTTCTGGGGACCCTCAGAGACCCCAGCCCCATTTTGGAGCCCCCAGCCCCATTTTGGAGCCCCCCAGAGCCCCCAGCCCCATTTTGGGGACCCCCAGCCCCATTTCAGGCCCCCCCAGAGCCCCCAGCCCCATTTCAGGCACCCCCAGCCCCATTTCAGGCACCCCCAGCCCCATTTTGGAGCCCCCCAGAGCCCCCAGCCCCATTTCAGGCCCCCCCAGAGCCCCCAGCCCCATTTCAGGCACCCCCAGCCCCATTTTGGAGCCCCTCAGAGCCCCCAGCCCCATTTTGGAGCCCCCCAGAGCCCCCAGCCCCATTTCAGGGTCCCCCCCCAGAGACCCCAGCCCCATTTCAGGCCCCATTTTGGAGCCCCCCAGAGCCCCCAGCCCCATTTCAGGCACCCCCAGCCCCATTTTGGAGCCCCCAGCCCCATTTTCTCCCCCAGGAATTCGAGGCTCGGGGCCGGCAGAGCCCCCTCCCCTTTGGGGTTCACAACCTGGACGATCTCCGGACCCTCGGCCGCCAGCGCGGCTGCTGCCCCTATTTCCTGGCCCGCTCCTCGGTAAGCCCAAAAACACCCCAAAAACACCCCAAAACACCCCAAAATCACCTCAGAACACCCCAAAATCACCTCAGAACACCCCAAAATACCCCCAAAACACCCTAAAATCACCTAAAACCACCCCAAAATGGCCCAAAAACACCCCAGAACACCCCAAAACACTCCAAAAACACCTCAAAAACACCTGAAAACACCCCAAAATCACCCCAAAATACCCGAAAAACACACCAAAACACCCCAAAATCACCCCAAAATACCCCAAAATACCCCAAAAACACCTCAGAACACCCCAAAATACCCCCAAAACACCCCAAAAACACCCCAAAAACACCCCGAAAACACCTCAGAACACCCCAAAATACCCCCAAAACACCCTAAAATCACCTAAAAACACCCCAAAATGGCCCAAAAACACCCCAGAACACCCCAAAACACCCCAAAAACACCCCAAAATCACCTCAAAACACCCCAAAAACACCTGAAAACACCCCAAAACCACCTCAAAATCACCTAAAAACACCCAAAAATACCCCAAAACACCCCAAAACCACCCCAAAGTACCCCAAAAACACCCCAAAATCACCCAAAATCACCTCAGAACACCCCAAAATACCCTCAAAATACTCCAAAACACCCCAAAATTGCTTAAAAACAGCCCAAAATGGCCTAAAACCACCTCAAAATCACCTCAGGACACCCCAAAATCACCCCAAATCTCCTGGGGACCCCCAAACCCCTCTGGGGACCCCAAAACCCCCCTGGGGACCCCAAACCCCCCTGGGGAACCCCAAACCCCCCTGGGGACCCCAAACCCCCCTGGGGACCCCAAAATTCTCCCTGGGGACCCCAAAACCCTCTCAGGTGACCCCAAAACCCTCTCAGGTGACCCCAAAACCTCCTCAGGTGACCCCAAAACCCCCCTGGGGACCCCAAAACCTCCCTGGGGACCCCAAAACCCCTCCCAAAAGCCTCTTTCTCCCAACTCCCTCCACCCACTCGTCCCATTTCCTCTTCAAAAGTGACTTCAGGACACTCCCAAAACCCCCTTAAATGACCCCAAAACCCCCCAAATTCACCCCAAAACCCCCTGGGGACCCCAAAATTCTCCCTGGGGACCCCAAAACTTCCCCCAAACCCCTCCCAGAAACCTCCCTTTGCCAACTCTCTCCACCCACTCGTCCCATTCCCTCTTCAAAAGGGACTTCAGGACCCCCCCAAAACCCCCTTAAATGACCCCAAAACCCCCCAAAATCACCCCAAAACTCCCTGGGGACCCCCAAAACCCCCCTGGGGACCCCAAAACCCTCTCAGGTGACCCCAAAACCCCCCTGGGGACCCCAAAACTTCCCCCAAACCCCTCCCAAAAGCTTCTCTCTCCCAGCTCCCTACGCTTGCTCCTCTTATTTTGTCCTAAAAAATGACTTCAGGACCCTCCTAAAACCCCCTTAAATGACCCCAAAAAACCCCAAATTCACCCCAAAACCCCCTGGGGACCCCCAAAACCCCTCTGGGGGACCCCCAAAACCCCCCTGAAACCCCCCCAAAACTTCCCCCAAACCCCTCCCAAAAACCTCCCTGTGCCAACTCTCTCCACCCACTCCTCCCATTCCCTCTTCAAAAGGGACTTCAGGAGCCCCCCAAAACCCCTCTGGGGACCCCAAAAAACCCCAAATTCACCCCAAAACCCCCTGGGGACCCCAAAACCTCCCTGGGGAACCCCAAAACCCCCCAAAACTTCCCCCAAAACTTCCCCCAAACCCCTCCCAAAAACCTCCCTGTGCCATCTCTCTCCACTCACTCGTCCCATTCTCTCTTAAAAAATTACTTTAGTACCCCCCCCAAAATCCCCTTAAACGACCCCAAAACCCCCCAAAATCACCCCAAAACCCCCTGGGGACCCCCAAAACCCCCTGGGGACCCCAAAACCCTCCTAAATCCCCCCAAAATCCCCAGCTGGCCCACGCCAACGTGGTGGTGTACAGCTACCACTACCTGCTGGACCCCAAAATCAACTGAGAACACCCCCAAAAAACACCCCAAAAAACACCCCAAAAACACCCCTGGGGACCCCCAAAACCCCTCTGGGGGACCCCAAACCCCCCTGGGGACCCCAAAACCTCCCTGGGGACCCCCAAACCCCCCTGGGAACCCCCAAACCCTTCCTAAAAGCCTTTCTCTCCCACTTGCTCCTCCCATTCTCTCTTAAAAAATGACTTCAGGACCCCCCCTAAAACCCCCTTAAACGACCCCAAAAATCCCCAAATTCACCCCAAAACCCCCTGGGGACCCCCAAACCCCCCTAAATCCCCCCAAAATCCCTCAGCTGGCCCACGCCAACGTGGTGGTGTACAGCTACCACTACCTGCTGGACCCCAAAATCGCCGGGCTGGTGTCGGCCGAGCTCGCCCGTTCCTCGGTCGTGGTGTTCGATGAAGCTCACAACATCGGTGAGACCCCAGACCCAAATCCCCTCAAAAGGGTTTTTCACCCCAAAATTTTAATTTTTTAACCCAATTTGGGGTTTTTTTGGGGTTTTTTGGGGTTTTTTGGGGGTTAGATAACGTTTGTATCGAGGCCATGGGAGTGACCATCACACGCCGGACGCTCGATCGGTGCCAGGGCAACGTGGGGACGCTGCAGAGCGCGGTGCAGAGGTGGGGAGGGGGATTTTGGGGGGGTTTTGGGGGGGTTTGGGGGGGCTTTGGGGGGGTTTGAGGGGGTTTGGGGTCATTTGGGGGGGTTTGAGGGGGTTTGGGGTCATTTGGGGGAGTGGGGAGGGGGATTTTGGGGGGGGTTTGAGGGGGTTTGGGGTCATTTGGGGGGGTTTGGGGTCATTTGGGGGGATTTGGGGGGGTTTTGGGGGGGTTTGGGGTCATTTGGGGGGGTTTGAGGGGGTTTGGGGTCATTTGGGGGGATTTGGGGGAATTTGGGGGGGGATTTGGGGGGGTTTGGGGGAATTTGGGGAGGGGGTTTGGGGGGGTTTGAGGGGGGTTTGGGGTCTTTGGGGGGGTTTGGGGGGGTTTGGGGGGCGGTTGGGGGGATTTGGGGTCTTTGGAGGGAATTTGGGGGAATTTGGGGGGGGGTTTGGGGGGGGTTTGGGGTCATTTGGGGGGGTTTGGGGTCATTTGGGGGAATTTGGGGTCATTTGGGGGAATTTGGGTTATCTGGGGGGGGTTTGGGGGATTCCTGGGGGGATTTGGGGGGGATTTTGGGGGGGGTTTGGGGTCATTTGGGGGGGTTTGGGGGGCGGTTGGGGGAATTTGGGGAGGGGGTTTGGGGGAATTTTGGGGGGATTTAGGGGGGTTTGAGGGGGTTTGGGGTCATTTGGGGGGGATTTGGGGGAATTTGGGGAGGGGGTTTGGGGCGTTGGGGGAGAATTGGGAACATCTGGGGGGGATTTGGGGGGGGTTGGGGGGATTTGAGGAGGGGGTTTGGGGTCATTTGGGGGAGTGGGGATCTCAGGATGGATTTTGGGTGGATTTTGGATGGATTTGGGATCCCAGGGGTGGATTCTGGGTGGATTTTGGGATCCCATGGATAGATTTGGGATCCCAGGATGGATTTTGGGTGGATTCTGGGTGGATTTTGGGATCCAGGATGGATTTTGGATGGATTTTGGCATCTGAGGCTGGGATTTGGGATGGATTTGGGATCCCAGGATGGATTCTGGGTGGATTTTGGGATCCCATGGATGGATTTGGGATCCCAGGATGGATCCCAGATGGATTTTGGGTGGATTTTTTGGGCTCCCAGGATGAAGGAGACGGATTCCCGGCGCCTGGCTGAGGAGTGCCGGTGCTGGGTGGATCCTGGGTGGATTCTGGGTGGATTCTGGATGGATTTTGGGATCCCAGGATGGATCCCAGATGGATTTTTTGGGATCCCAGGATGAAGGAGACGGATTCCCGGTGCCTGGCTGAGGAGTGCCGGTTCTGGGTGGATTCTGGGTGGATTCTGGGTGGATTTTGGATGGATTTGGGGATCCCAGGATGGATTTGGGGATCCCAGGATGGATTTGGGATCCCAGGATGGATCCCAGATGGATTTTGGGTGGATTTTGTGATCCCAGGATGGATCCCAGATGGATTTTTTGGGATCCCAGGGGTGGATTCTGGGTGGATTTTGGGATCCCATGGATAGATTTGGGATCCCAGGGTGGATTTTGGGTGGATTCTGGGTGGATTTTGGGATCCAGGATGGATTTTGGGTGGATTTTGGCATCTGAGGCTGGGATTTGGGATGGATTTGGGATCCCAGGATGGATTCTGGGTGGATTTGTGATCCCAGGATGGATCCCAGATGGATTTTTTGGGATCCCAGGATGGATTTGGGGATCCCAGGATGGATTTTGGGATGGATTTGGGATCCCAGGGGTGGATTCTGGGTGGATTTTGGGATCCCATGGATAGATTTGGGATCCCAGGGTGGATTCTGGGTGGATTTTGGGATCCAGGATGGATTTTGGATGGATTTTGGCATCTGAGGCTGGGATTTTGGGTGGATTTGGGATCCCAGGATGGATCCCAGATGGATTTTTTGGGATCCCAGGATGAAGGAGACGGATTCCCGGCGCCTGGCTGACGAGTACCGGCGCCTGGTTCAGGGGCTGCGCGAGGCCGGCGCCGCCCGCGACTCCGACCTGCTCCTGGCCAACCCCGTCCTGCCCGACGAGATCCTGCAGGGTACGGGATCCACCGGGATCTGTTGGGATCTGCTGGGATCCGCTGGGGTCCCCTGGGGTCCCCTGGGACTGTGGGAGCCCCCAAACCCCGCGGGATCCACCCCAAATCTTCAGAGCCCCCTCCCCAAAATCCAGCCTTGGGAAACCTCTTGGGGTTTGGGATCCACTGGGATCCACCAGGATCCGCTGGGATCTGCTGGGGTCCCCTGGGACTGTGGGAGCCCCCAAACCCCTCGGGATCCACCCCAAATCCTCCGGGTTCCTCCCCCCCTAAAATCCCCTGGGATCCCCTGGGATCTGTTGGGATCCACCGTGACCGTGGGAACCCCCAAACCCCGGGGGATTCACCCCAAATCCTCCAGGCTCCTCCCCCTCCTAAAACCCCCCGGGATCCACTGGGATCCCCTGGGATCTGTTGGGATCTGCTGGGGCCGTGGGAACCCCCAAATCCTGAGGGATCCACCCCAAATCCTCTGGGTTCCTCCCCCCTAAAATCCCCTGGGATCTTCTGGGATCTGTTGGGATCCACTGAGAACCCCCAAACCCCGTGGGATCCACCCCAAATCCTCCGGGTTCCTTCCCCTCCTGGGATCCCCTGGGATCCACTGGGGTCCCCTGGGACTGTGGGAGCCCCCAAACCCCGCGGGATCCACCCCAAATCTTCAGAGCCCCCTCCCCAAAATCCAGCCTTGGGAAACCTCTTGGGGTTTGGGATCCACCGGGATCCACTGGGATCTGCTGGGATCTGCTGGGGTCCCCTGGGGCTGTGGGAACCCCCAAACCCCGCGGGATCCACCTCAAGTTCTCTGGGTTTCTTCTCCTCATAAAATCCCCTGGGATCCGCTGGGATCTGTTGGGATCCACCGTGATCGTGGGAACCCCCAAACCCCGGGGGATTCACCCCAAATCCTCCAGGCTCTTCCCCCTCCTAAAACCCCCCAGGATCCACTGGGATCCCCTGGGATCTGTTGGGATCTGCTGGGATCCACTGAGAACCCCCAAACCCCGGGGGATTCACCCCAAATCCTCCAGGCTCCTTCTCCTCCTAAAACCCCCCGGGGATCCCCTGGGATCCCCCGGGATCTGTTGGGATCTGCTGGGACAGTGGGAACCCCCAAACCCATCAGGGATCCACCCCAAGTTCTCTGGGTTCCTCCTCCTCATAAAATCCCCTGGGATCCCCTGGGATCTGTTGGGATCTGCTGGGAGTGTGGGAACCCCCAAACCCTGCGGGATCCACCCCAAATCTTCAGAGCCCCCTCCCCAAAATTCAGCCTTGGGAAACCTCTTGGGGTTTGGGATCCACTGGGATCCACCAGGATCCACTGGGAACCCCCAAACCCTGCGGGATCCACCCCAAAATCCAGCCCAGGGAGACCTTTTGGGGTTTGGGATCCCCTGGGATCTGTTGGGATCCCCCAAACCCCTCGGGAAAATCATTTCCCGGTGAATTTTGGGGGGGATTTTTGGGGTGAATTTTGGGGTTTTTTGGGTGAATTTTGGGGATTTTTGGGGTGAATTTTGGGGTTTTTGAGGTGAATTTTGGGGTTTTTGGGGTGAATTTCGAGGTTTTGGGGGTGAATTTTGGGGTTTTGGGGTGAATTTTGGGGTTTGTGGGGTGGATTTTGGGGTTTTTGGGGTGAATTTTGGGGTTTTTGAGGTGAATTTTGGGGTTTTTGAGGTGAATTTCGGGGATTTTGGGGTGAATTTTGGGGTTTTTGGGGTGAATTTTGGGGTTCCTGGGGTGGATTTGGGGATTTTTGGGTGGATTTTGGGGTGGATTTTGATGTTTTCAGGGTGAATTTTGGGGTTCCTGGGGTGGATTTTGGGGTGAATTTTGGGGTTTTTGGAGTTTTCAGGGTGGTTTTGGGGGGTTTTTGGGGTGAATTTTGGGGTTTCTGAGTGTCCCTGACCCCGTTTTCCCCCTCCCAGAGGCCATTCCGGGCAGCATCCGCACTGCTGAGCACTTTGTGGGGTTCCTGGGGTGGATTTTGGGGTTCCTGGGGTGGATTTTGGGGTGAATTTTGGGGTTTTTGGGGTGGTTTTGGGGGTTTTGGGGTTTCCTAGGGGTTTTGAGGTGAATTTTGGTGTTTTCAAGGTGTTTTTTGGGGTTTTCAGGGTGGATTTTGGGGTTCCTGGGGTGGATTTTGGGGTGAATTTTGGGGTTTTTCGGGTGGTTTTGGGGGGTTTTTGGGGTGAATTTTGGGGTTTTTGGGGTGGTTTTGGGGGTTTTTTGGGGTTTTTGGGTGTCCCTGACCCCGTTTTCCCCCTCCCAGAGGCCATTCCGGGCAGCATCCGCACTGCTGAGCACTTTGTGGGGTTCCTGGGGTGGATTTTGGGGTTCCTGGGGTGGATTTTGGGGTGAATTTTGGGGTTTTTGGGGTGGTTTTGGGGGCTTTTGGGGCTTTTGGGGTTTTTGGGGTTTCCTAGGGGTTTTGAGGTGAATTTTGGTGTTTTCAAGGTGTTTTTTGGGGTTTTCAGGGTGAATTTTGGGGTTCTTGGGGTGTTTTTTGGGGTTTCCTAGGGGTTCCCGAGATGGATTTTACTGGTTTTGGGGTGTTTTTTGGGGTTTTTGGGGTGGTTTTGGGGTGAATTTTGGGGTTTTTGGGTGTCCCTGACCCCGTTTTCCCCCTCCCAGAGGCCATTCCGGGCAGCATCCGCACTGCTGAGCACTTTGTGGGGTTCCTGGGGTGGATTTTGGGGTGAATTTTGGGGTTTTTGGGGTGGTTTTGGGGGGTTTTTGGGGTGAATTTTGTGGTTTTTGGTGTCCCTGACCCCGTTTTCCCCCTCCCAGAGGCCATTCCGGGCAGCATCCGCACTGCTGAGCACTTTGTGGGGTTCCTGCGGCGTTTGGTCGAGCACCTGCGGGCGCAGCTGAGGGGACCCCGCGTGCAGCAGCTCAGCCCCCCGGCCTTCCTGAGGGAGCTGAGGGACAGGGTCTGCATCGACCGCAAACCCCTCAGGTCTGGGGACCCCAAAAACGGCATCAGGACCCCAAAAAATGGGATCAGGACCCCAAAAAACAGGATCAGGACCCCAAAAAATGGGATCAGGACCCCAAAAAATGGGATTAAGAGCCCTAAAATGGGATCAGGACCCCAAAAAACCCCATTGGGACCCCAAAGAACAGGATCAGGACCCCAAAAAACGGGATCAGGACCCCAAAAAACCCCATTGGGAGCCCAAAAAATGGGATTGGGACCCCCAAAAACGGGATTTGGACCCAAAAAACGGGATTTGGACCCAAAAAATGGGATTGGGACCCCTAAAAACGGGATTGGGACCCCAAAAATTGGGATTGGGACCCCAAAAAATGGGATCAGAACCCCAAAAACGGGATCAGGACCCCAAAAAACCCCATTGGGAGCCCAAAAAACGGGATCAGGACCCCATAAAACCCCATTGGGAGCCCAAAAAATGGGATCAGGACCCCAAAAAATGGGATCAGGACCCCATAAAACCTCATTGGGACCCCAAAAAACCCCATTGGGACCCCAAAGAACAGGATCAGGACCCCAAATAAACCCATTGGGAGCCCTAAAAATGGGATCAGGACCCCAAAAAACCCCATTGGGACCCCAATAAATGGGATCAGGACCCCAAAAATGGGATTGGGACCCAAAAAACGGGATCAGGACCCCAAAAAATGGGATTGGGACCCCAAAAATCCCCCTAAAGAGCCCCCCGGCCTTCCTGAGGGAGCTGAGGGACAGGGTCTGCATCGACCGCAAACCCCTCAGGTCTGGGGACCCCAAAAACGGCATCAGGACCCCAAAAAATGGGATCAGGACCCCAAAAAATGGGATCAGGACCCCAAAAAACCCCATTGGGACCCCAAAAAATGGGATCAGGACCCCAAAAAATGGAATCAGGACCCCAAAAAATGGGATCAGGACCCCATAAAACCCCATTGGGAGCCCTAAAAATGGGATCGGGACCCCAAAAAATGGGATCAGGACCCCAAAAAATGGGATCAGGACCCCAGAAAACCCCATTGGGACCCCAAAGAACAGGATCAGGACCCCAAAAAACGGGATCAGGACCCCAAAAAATGGGATCAGGACCCCATAAAACCCCATTGGGACCCTAAAAAACCCCATTGGGAGCCCAAAAAATGGGACTGGAACCTCAAAAAATGGGATCAGGACCCCAAAAAATGGGATCAGGACCCGAGAAAACCCCATTGGGAGCCCTAAAAATGGGATCAGGACCCCAAAAAATGGGATCAGGACCCCAAAAAAACCCCATTGGGAGCCCTAAAATGAGACTGGAACCCCAAAAAAGGGGATCAGGACCCCATAAAACCCCATTGGGACCCCAAAAATTGGGATTGGGACCCCAAAAAATCCCCTAAAAACGGGATTTGGAGTCCCATAAATGGATTTTTTGGGGTCCCTGGGATGGTTTTTGGGGTTTTTTGGGGTCCTTGGAGTGGTTTTTTGGGGGTTTTTGGGGTCCCTGTGGTGGTTTTGGGGGTTTTTTTGGGGTTCCTGGGATGGTTTTGGGGTTTTTTGGAGTCCCTGGGGTGGTTTTTGGGGTCCCTGGATTTTTTTGGGGGGTTCCTGTGGTGGTTTTGGGGGGGTTTTGGGGGTTTTTGGGGGTTCCTGGGGTGGTTTTTGGAAATTTTAGGGTTTTTTGGGGGTTCCTGGGATGGTTTTGGGGGTTTTTGGGGTTCCTGGGGTGGTTTTTGGGGTGTTTTTTTGGTGTTTTTGGGGTCCCTGGGGGTTTTTTTTGGGGTCCCTGTGGTGTTTTTGGGGTTTTTTTGGGGTCCCTGGAGTGGTTTTTGGGGTTCCTGGGGTGGTTTTGGGGTTTTTTGGGGTTCTTGGGATGGTTTTTGGGAGTTTTTGGGGTTCCTGGGGTGTTTTTTTGGGGTTTTTAGGGTGTTTTTTTTGGGGTTTTTGGGGTCCCTGAGGTTGTTTTTGGGGTCCCTGACCCCCAAATTCTCCGTTTCCAGGTTCTGTGCCGAGCGCCTGCACTCCCTGCTCCGAACCCTCGCCCTCCCCGACGTCGCCGACTTCTCCCCCATCACCCTCGTGGCCAACTTTGCCACCCTGGTCAGCACCTACAGCAAAGGTGAGCCCCAAAAACCCCAAAATTCACCCCAAAATCCAACCCAAAACCCTCCTGAATCCCTGTCAGCACCTACAGCAAAGGTGAGCCCCAAAAACCCCAAAATTCACCCCAAAATCCACCCCAAAAAACCCCAAAATTCACCCCAAAACTCTCCTGAATCATGGTCAGCACCTACAGCAAAGGTGAGCCCCAAAAACCCCCGAATTCACCCCAAAATCCACCCCAAGAACCCCAAAATCCCACCCAAAAATCCACCCCAAAATCCACCCCAAAAAACCCCAAAAATCCACCCCAAATCCAACCCAAATCCACCCCAAAAACCAAAAAAATCCATCCCAAAAACCCCAAAAATCCACCCAAAAATCCACCCCAAAACTCTCCTGAATCATGGTCAGCACCTACAGCAAAGGTGAGCCCCAAAAAGCCCCAAATTCACCCCAAAATTCACCCCAAAAACCAAAAAAATCTATCCCAAAATCCACCCCAAAAAAACCCAAAAATCCACCCCAAAAACCCCAAAATCCACCCAAAAATCCACCCAAAAATCCACCCCAAAAACTCCAAAATTCACCTCAAAATTCACCCCAAAATCCACCCCAAAACCCTCCTGAATCCCTGTCAGCACCTACAGCAAAGGTGAGCCCCAAAAACCCCCAAATTCACCCCAAAATTCACCCCAAAAAACCCCAAAATTCACCCCAAGACTCTCCTGAATCATGGTCAGCAACTCCAGCAAAGGTGAGCCCCAAAAACCCCCAAATCCACCCCAAAATCCACCCCAAAATCCACCCCAAAAACCAAAAAAATCTATCCCAAAATCCACCCCAAAAAAACCCAAAAACCCACCCCAAAATCCACCCCAAAAACCCCAAAATCCACCCCAAAACCCTTTTGAATCCCTGTCAGCACCTACAGCAAAGGTGAGCCCCAAAAACCCCAAAATCCACCCCAAAAAACCCCAAAATCCACCCCAAAACTCTCCTGAATCATGGTCAGCACCTACAGCAAAGGTGAGCCCCAAAAACCCCAAAATCCACCCCAAAATCCACCCCAAAAAACCCCAAAAATCCACCCCAAATCCAACCCAAATCCACCCCAAAAACCAAAAAAATCCATCCCAAAAACCCCAAAAATCCACCCAAAAATCCACCCCAAAATTCCCCCCAAAACCCTCCTGAATCCCTGTCAGCAACTACAGCAAAGGTGAGCCCCAAAAACCCCAAAATTCACCCCAAAATTCACCCCAAAAACCGAAAAAATCTATCCCAAAATCCACCCGAAAATTCACCCCAAAATCCACCCCAAAATTCACCCCAAATCCACCCCAAAAACCCCAAAACCCCTCCAAAAAAACCCCCAAAAATCCAAAAAAACCCAAAAGACCCCAAAAACCCCCAAATTCCCCCCAAAAAGTCCCCAAAAAACCCCAAATCCCACCAAAATCCCCCCAAAAACCTGCCCAGAAAAACACCAAAATTCCCCCTAAAATCACCAAAGAAACCCCAAAAACCCCTAAAAAAAAACCCCAAAAAACCCAAAAAAATCCCAAATCCTCCAAAAAACCCCAAAATCCCCAAAATCCCCCCAAAAAAACCTCAAAAGACCCCAAAAAAACCCCAAATCCACCCAAAAAAACCCCAAAATCTACCCCAAATTCACCCCAAATCCACACAAAATCCACCCCAAAATCCCCCCAAAAAAACCCCAAAATCCCCCCAAAAAACCCCAAAAAATCCAAAAAAACCCAAAAGACCCCAAAAACCCCAAAATTCCCCCCAAAAAACTCCAAAAGTCCCCAAAAACCCCAAATTCCACCAAAATCCCCCCAAAAACCTGCCCAGAAAAACCCCAAAATCCCCCCTAAAATCACCAAAAAAACCCCAAAACCCCTAAAAAAAAACCCCAAAAAACCCAAAAAAATCCCAAATCCTCCAAAAAAACCCCAAAAACCCCAAAAACCCAAAAAAACCCCAAAATTCCCCCAAAAGACCCCAAAAACCCCCAAATCCCCCCAGGTTTCACCATCATCATCGAGCCCTTCGATGACCGCACCCCGAGCATCTCCAACCCCGTGCTGCACTTCAGGTGGGGATTTTGGGGGGAATTTGGGGGAATTTGGGGTTTTTTGGGGTTTTTTGGGATTTTTTGGGGGTTTTTGGGATTTTTGGGGTTTTTTTGGGGGTTTTTTTGGGTGGTTTTGGGGTTTTTTTGGGATTTTTTGGGGTTTTTTAGGGGATTTTGGGGGGGATTTTGGGGTTTTTCTGGGCAGGTTTTGGGTTTTTTGGGGGGAATTTGGGGGAATTTGGGTTTTTTGGGGGTTTTTTGGGGTTTTTGGGATTTTTTGGGGTTTTTTGGATTTTTTTGGGGTTTTTTTTGGGTGGTTTTGGGGGTATTTTGGGGTTGTTTTTGGGTGCTGAGCCCCCCCGGGACCCCTCCCCAGCTGCCTGGACGCCTCCATCGCCATCAGACCCGTGTTCGAGCGCTTCCAGTCCGTCATCGTCACCTCGGGGGTGAGAGACCCCCAAAAACACCCCAAAACACCCCAAAATAACCTTGGGACCCCCAAAAACACCCCAAAACACCCCAAAATACCCCAAAATAACCCTGGGACCCCCCAAAATAACCCTGGGACCCCCCAGAATGCCCCAAAATACCCCCAAAATACTCCCAAAACCACCCAAAAAACCCCCAAGAACTCTTAAAAAACCCCAAAATCCCCTAAAATATCTCTGGGACCCCCCAAAAACACCCCAAAATACCCCTGGGACCCCCAAAATACCCCTGGGACCCCCAAAATACCCCTGGGACCCCCAAAATACCCCAAAACAACCCTGGAACATTCCATCATCACCTCGGGGGTGAGAGACCCCCAAAAATACCTCAAAATACCCCAAAATCACCCTGGGACCCCCAAAAACACCCCAAAATACCCCAAAATATCCCCAAAATAACCCTGGGACCCCCAAAATACCCCAAAATACTCCTGAGACCCCCCAAAAAATCCCCAAAATAACCCTGGGACCCCCCAGGACACCCCAAAAATCCCTGGGACCCCCCAGAATATCCTCAAAAATCCCTGGGACCCCCCAAAAAATCCTCAAAAATCCCTGGGACCCCCCAGGACCCCCCAAAAATTCCTGGGACCCCCCAAAAACACCCCAAAAATCCCTGGGACCCCCCAAAATATCCCCAAAATAACCCTGGGACCCCCCAAAAACACCCCAAAAATCCCTGGGACCCCCAAAATATCCCCAAATTACTCCTGGGACCCCCCAGGACCCCCCAAATTAATCTTGGGACCCCCCAGGAACCCCCAAAAATCCCTGGGACCCCCAAAAAATCCCTGGGACCCCCCAAAAAATCCTCAAAAATCCCTGGGACCCCCAAAAAAATCCCTAAAAATCCCTGGGACCCCCCAAAATATCCCCAAGATACCCCTGGGACCCCCAAAATACCCCTGGGATCCCCCAGGACCCCCCCAAAAATCCCTGGGACCCCCCAGGACCCCCCCAAAAATCCCTGGGACCCCCCAGGACCCCCTCAAAAGTCCCTGGGACCCCCCAGGACCCCCCCCAAAAATCCCTGGGACCCCCCAAAAAAATCCCCAAAAATCCGTGGGACCCCCCAAAAAATCCGCAAAAATTCCTGGGACCCCCCAAAAAAATCCCCAGAAGTCCCTGGGACCCCCCAAAAAAATCCTCAAAAATTCCTGGGACCCCCCAAAAAATCCTCAAAAATTATTGGGGCCCCCCAAAAAATCCCCAGAAGTCCCTGGGACCCCCCAAATTAGTCCTGGGACCCCCCAAAAACACCCCAAAAATCCCTGGGACCCCCCAAAATATCCCCAAAATAACCCTGGGACCCCCCAAAAACACCCCAAAAATCCCTGGGACCCCCAAAATATCCCCAAATTACTCCTGGGACCCCCCAGGACCCCCCAAAAATCCCTGGGACCCCCAAAAAAATCCTCAAAATAACCCTGGGACCCCCCAAAATACCCCTGGGACCCCCCAGAATGCCCCAAATTTCTCCTGGGACCCCCCAAAAAAATCCCCAAAAATCCCTGGGGCCCCCCAGGACCCCCCCAAAAATCCCTGGGACCCCCCAGAATATCCCCAAAAATCCCTGGGACCCCCCAAAAAATCCTCAAAAATCCCTGGGACCCCCCCAAAAAATCCCCAAAAATCCCTGGGACCCCCTTGAACCTCCCCAAATCCCCCCAAGACCCCCCCAAATCCCCTCAGGACCCCTCCCCTGACCCCCCCCCATTTATTTTTCCTCCTCCTCCTCCCAGACTTTGTCCCCCCTGGAATTTTATCCCAAAATCCTGGGATTCCGCCCCGTTACCATGGCAACCTTCAGCATGACCCTGGCACGGGACTGCCTCTGCCCCATGGTGGGTCCTGGGGGGTCCTGGGGGGATTTGGGGGGTCCTGGGGGGTCTCAAGGGGGTCTTGGGGGGTCCTGGGGGGGTTTGGGGGGGTCTCAAGGGGATCTGGGGGGGTCCTGGGGGGTCTTAAGGGGGTCTTGGGGGGATTTTGGGGGTCTCAAGGGGGTCTTGGGGGGGTCTCAAGGGGGTCCCAGGGGGTATTTGGGGGGTCCTGGGGGGATTTGGGGCATCCTGGGGGGGTCCTGGGGGGATTTGGGGGGTCTCAAGGGGCTCCCAGGTGGATTTGGGGGGTCCTGGGGGGATTTGGGGGGTCCTGGGGGGGGTCTCAAGGGGGTCCCAGGGGGATTTGGGGGCTCCTGGGGGGATTTGGGGCATCCTGGGGGGTCTTGGGGGGATTTGGGGGGTCTTGGGGGGATTTGGGGGGTTCTGGGGGGTCTCAAGGGGGTTCTGGGGGGATTTTGGGGGGTCTCAAGGGGGTCCTGGGGGGGCTTGGGGGGCTCCCAGGTGGATTTGGGGGGGTCCTGGGGGGTCTCAAGGGTGTCTTGGGGGGATTTGGGGGCTCCTGGGGGGGATTTGGGGGGGTCCTGGGGGGTCCTGGGGGGTCTCAAGGGGGTCCTGGAGGGATTTGGGGGGGTCCTGGGGGGTCTCAAGGGTGTCCTGGGGGGATTTGTGGGGTCCTGGGGGGATTTTGGGGGGGTTTGGGGGGTCCTGGGGGGATTTGGGGGGTCCTGGGGGGTCTTGGGGGGTCCTGGGTGGATTTGGGGGGGTCCTGGGGGGTCTCAAGGCGGTCCTGGGGGGGTTTGGGGGAGTCTTCGGGGATTTGGGTGGTCCTGGGGGGTCTCAAGGGGGATTTGGGGGGGTCCTGGGGGGTCTCAAGGGGGTCCTGGGGGGTCTCAAGGGGGTCCTGGGGGGATTTGGGGGGCTCCTGGGGGGTCTCAAGGGGGTCCTGGGGGGGTCTCAAGGGGGTCCTGGAGGGATTTGGGGGGTCCCAGGGGGATCTGGGGGGGTCCTGGGGGGTCTCAAGGGGATCTGGGGGGGTCCTGGGGGGTCCTGGGGGGTCTCAAGGGGGTCTTGGGGGGCTCCCAGGTGGATTTGGGGGGGTCCTGGGGGTTCTCAAGAGGGTCCTGGGGGGATTTTGGGGGGTCCTGGGGGGTCTCAAGGGGGTCCTGGGGGGATTTGGGGGGTCCTGGGGGGTCTCAAGGGAGTCCTGGGGGGTCTCAAGGGGAATTTGGGGGGTCCTGGGGGGGCTTGGGGGGCTCCCAGGTGGATTTGGGGGGGTCCTGGGGGGTCTCAAGAGGGTCCTGGGTGGATTTTGGGGGGTCCTGGGGGGTCTCAAGGGGGTCCTGGGGGGATTTGGGGGGTCCTGGGGGGTCTCAAGGGGGTCCTGGGGGGATTTGGGGGGTCCTGGGGGGTCTTGGGGGCTCCCAGGTGGATTTGGGGGGGTCCTGGGGGGGTCTCAATGGGGTCCTGGGGGGATTTGGGGGGGTCCTGGGGGGATTTGGGGGGGTCCTGGGGGGTCCTGGGAGGGCTTGGGGGGCTCCCAGGTGGATTTGGGGGCATCCTGGGGGGTCTCAAGGGGGTCTTGGGGGGATTTGGGGGGTCTCAAGGGGGTCCTGGGGTGATTTGAGGGGTCCTGGGGGGTCTCAAGGGGGTCCCAGGGGGTATTTGGGGGGTCCTGGGGGAGTCCTGGGGGGATTTAGGGGGTCTCAAGGGGGTCTTGGGGGGATTTGGGGGGGTCCCAGGGGGGATTTGGGGTGTCCTGGGGGGTCCTGGGGGAATTTGGGGAGTCCCAGGGGGGTCCCAGGGGTATTTGGGGGGTCTCAAGGGGGTCCTGGGTGGATTTGGGGGGGTCCTGGGGGGTCTCAAGGCGGTCCTGGGGGGGTTTGGAGGAGTCTTCAGGGATTTGGGTGGTCCTGGGGGGTCTCAAGGGGGTCCTGGGGGGTCCTGGGGGGTCTCAAGGGGGTCCTGGGGGGGTTTGGGGGGGTCCTGGAGGGATTTGGGGGGGTCTTGGGGGGATTTGGGGGGTCCTGGGGGGTCTCAAGGGGGTCTTGGGGGGTTCTGGGTGGATTTGGGGGGGTCCTGGGGGGTCTCAAGGGGTCCTGGGGGGATTTTGGGGGGTCTCAGGGGTATTTGGGGGGGGTCTCAGGGGTATTTGGGGGGTCTGGGGGAGTCTCAAGGGGGTCTCAGGGGTCCTGGGGGGGGTCCCAGAGGTATTTGGGGAGTCCCAGGGGGGTCTCAGGGGTATTTGGGGGGTCCTGGGGGGGTCCCAGGGGTATTTGGGGGGGGTCCCAGGGGTATTTGGGGGGATTTGGGGGGGTCTCAGGGGTATTTGGGGGGTCCCAGGGGGTCTCAGAGACCCCTCCCCGCCCCCTCCCCAGATCGTGGGCCGAGGCAATGACCAGGTGGCCATGAGCTCCAAATTCGAAACCCGAGAGGACATCGGTGGGTCTGGGGGCTTCAGGGGGGGTTTGGGGTCTGGGGAGGGGTCTCAGGGGGATTTGGGGGGATTTGGGGATGTTTTGGGATTTTTGGGGATTTTTTTGGGATTTTTTGGGGGATTTTTTGGATTTTTTTGGGATTTTTTTTGGGTTTTTTTGGGGGGGTTTTGGGGTGGCCATGAGCTCCAAATCCGAGTCCCATGAGGACATTGGTGGGTCTGGGGGCTTCAGGGGGGGATCTTTGGGGTTTTTTGGGTCTGGGGGATTTTGGGGAGGGGTCTCGGGGGGATTTGGGATTTTTTTGGGATTTTTTTGGGATTTTTTGGGGATTTTTTTGGGGATTTTTTGGGGTTTTTTTGGGGGGGTTTTGGGGTGGCCATGAGCTCCAAATCTGAGTCCCATGAGGACATTGGTGGGTCTGGGGGCTTCAGGGGGGGTTTGGGGTCTGGGGAGGGGTCTCAGGGGGATTTGGGGGGATTTGGGGATTTTTTGGGATTTTTTGGGATTTTTTGGGGGTTTTTTGGGATTTTTTTGGGGTTTTTTGGGGGTTTTTTTGGGTGGCCACGAGCTCCAAATCCGAGTCCCATGAGGACATTGGTGGGTCTGGGGGCTTCAGGGGGGGATCTTTGGGGTTTTTTGGGTCTGGGGGATTCTGGGGAGGGGTCTCGGGGGGATTTGGGATTTTTTGGGGATTTTTTTGTATTTTTTGGGATTTTTTGGGGGTTTTTTGGGGGGGATTTTGGGGTTTTTTTGGGTTTTTTGGGGGTTTTTTTGGGGTTTTTTGGGGGTTTTTTGGGTTTTTTGGGGGTCTCTGGGGTGAATTTTGGGGGAATTTTGGGGGTTTTTGGGGTCTCAGGATCTCAGGGGGATTTGGGAATTTTTTTGGGATTTTTTTGGGGATTTTTTTGGGGTTTTTTGGGGATTTTTTGGGTTTTTTTGGGTTTTTTGGGGTTTTTTGGGGGTCTCTGGGGTGAATTTTGGGGGGATTTTGGGGGATTTTGGGGTCTCAGCATCTCAGGGGGATTTGGGGATTTTTTTGTGATTTTTTGGGGGTTTTTTGGGGGGTATTTTGGGGTTTTTTGGGATTTTTTGGGGTTTTTTGGGGTTTTTTTTTGGGTTTTTTGGGGTTTTTTTGGGTTTTTTGGGGTTTTTTTGGGGTCTCTGGGGTGAATTTTGGGGGGATTTTGAGGGATTTTGGGGTCTCAGGATCTCAGGGGGATTTTGGGGATTTTTTGGGGGTCTCAATAATCCCAAAATCCCCCCAAAATTCCAGCTGTGATCAGGAATTGGGGGCAGCTGCTCCTGGAGCTCTGGGGGGATTTTGGGGTGAATTTTGGGTGAATTTTGGGGGGATTTTGGGGGAATTTTGGGGGTTTTTGGGCTCTCAGGATCTCAGGGGGATTTGGGGATTTTTTGGGATTTTTTTGGGGTTTTTTTGGGGTTTTTTTGAGTCTTTTTGGGGTTTTTTGGGGGTTTTTTGGGGGGATTTTGGGGTTTTTGGGGTTTTTTTGGGGGGGATTTTGGGGGATTTTGGGGTCTCAGGATCTCAGGGGGATTTTGGGGATATTTTGGGGGTCCCAATAATCCCAAAATCCCCCCAAAATTCCAGCTGTGATCAGGAATTATGGGCAGCTGCTCCTGGAACTCTCGGCCGTGGTCCCCGATGGTCTCGTGGCGTTTTTCACCAGCTACGTTTACCTGGAGACCACCGTGGCCTCGTGGTACGAGCAGGTGAGACCCCCAAAACCCACCTGGGACCCCCAAAAAACTCCCCAAAATAATCCCAGGACCCAAAAAAAACCCAAAAAACCCCCCCAAAATACCCCCAAAACCCCAAAAATACCCACAAAATCCCCACAAATAACCTTAAAAATACCCCAAAATCACCTGGGATTTGCTGGAATCTCCCCAAAATCTCACCCCAATCCTCACCTGTACCTGGAGACCCCCAAAACCCACCTGGGACCCCCGAAAACCTCCCCAAAATAATCCCAGGACCCCAAAAAAACCCAAAAAACCCCCCCAAAATACCCCCAAAATCCCCAAAAACCCCCCAAAATATTCTCCAAATACCCCAAGAACTCCTGGGATTTGCTGGAATCTCCCCAAAATCTCACCCCAATCCTCACCTGTACCTGGAGACCCCCAAAACACACCTGGGACCCCCGAAAACCTCCCCAAAATAATCGCAGGACCCCAAAAAAACCCAAAACCCCCCCCAAAATACCCCCAAAACCCCAAAAATAGCCTTAAAAATACCCCAAAATCACCTGGGATTTGCTGGAATCTCCCCAAAATCTCATCCCAATCCTCACCTGTACCTGGAGACCCCCAAAACCCACCTGGGACCCCCGAAAAACCTCCCCAAAATAATCCCAGGACCCAAAAAAAACCCAAAAAAACCCCCAAAAAAACCCCAAAATACCCCCAAAACTCTTCCAGGACCCCCAAAATTCCCCCAAAACCCGCCCAGGACCCCCAAAACTCCCCCAAAACCCACCCAGGACCCCCAAAACCTGCCCAGGACCCCCAAAACTCCATCTAGGACCCCCAGAATTCCCCCAAAACCCACCCAGGACCCCCAAAACTCCCCCAAAACTCCACCCAGGACCCCCAAAATTCCCCCAAAACCCACTCAGGACCCCCAAAACCTGCCCAGGACCCCCAAAACTCCCCCCAAAACCTGCCCAGGACCCCCAAAACCCAGCCAGGACCCCCAAAACTCAGCCAGGACCCCCAAAACTCAGCCAGGACCCCTCCCCAGGGCATCCTGGAGAACATCCAGAGGAACAAACGAGACCCAAAATCCCTCAAACACCCCCAAAACCCCTCCTGAGACCCCCAAAACTCCTCCTGAGACCCCCAAAACTCCCCCCAAAACCTGCCCAGGACCCCCAAAACCTGCCCAGGACCCCCAAAACCCACCCAGGACCCCCAAAACTCAGCCAGGACCCCTCCCCAGGGCATCCTGGAGAACATCCAGAGGAACAAATGAGACCCAAAACCCCTCAAACACCCCCAAAACCCCTCCTGAGACCCCCAAAACTCCCCCAAAACCCGCCCAGGACCCCCAAAACCTTCCCAGGACCCCCAAAACCTGCCCAGGACCCCCAAAACTCAGCCAGGACCCCTCCCCAGGGCATCCTGGAGAACATCCAGAGGAACAAACGAGACCCAGAACCCCTCAAACACCCCCAAAACCCCTCCTGAGACCCCCAAAACTCCCCCCAAAACCTGCCCAGGACCCCCAAAACCCGCCCAGGACCCCCAAAACCTTCCCAGGACCCCCAAAACCCACCCAGGACCCCCAAAACTCAGCCAGGACCCCTCCCCAGGGCATCCTGGAGAACATCCAGAGGAACAAACGAGACCCAGAACCCCTCAAACACCCCCGAAACCTCTCCTGAGACCCCCAAAACTCCCCCCAAAACCTTCCCAGGACCCCCAAAACTCCCCCCAAAACCTTCCCAGGACCCCCAAAACTCCCCCAAAACTCACTCAGGACCCCCAAAACCTGCCCAGGACCCCCAAAACTCCCCCAAAACCCACCCAGGACCCCCAAAACTCCCCCAAAACCCACCCAGGACCCCCAAAACCTGCCCAGGACCCCCAAAACTCACCCAGGACCCCCAAAACTCAGCCAGGACCCCTCCCCAGGGCATCCTGGAGAACATCCAGAGGAACAAACGAGACCCAAAACCCCTCAAACACCCCCAAAACCCCTCCTGAGACCCCCAAAACCTTCCCAGGACCCCCAAAACCCACCCAGGACCCCCAAAACTCAGCCAGGACCCCCAAAACTCCACCCAGGACCCCCAAAACTCAGCCAGGACCCCTCCCCAGGGCATCCTGGAGAACATCCAGAGGAACAAACGAGACCCAAAACCCCTCAAACACCCCCAAAACCCCTCCTGAGACCCCCAAAACCTGCCCAGGACCCCCAAAACTCCACCCAGGACCCCCAAAACCTGCCCAGGACCCCCAAAACTCCCCCCAAAACCTGCCCAGGACCCCCAAAACTCACCCAGGACCCCCAAAACCCACCCAGGACCCCTCCCCAGGGCATCCTGGAGAACATCCAGAGGAACAAACGAGACCCAGAACCCCTCAAACACCCCCAAAACCCCTCCTGAGACCCCCAAAACTCCCCCCAAAACCTTCCCAGGACCCCCAAAACCCACCCAGGACCCCCAAATCCCACCCAGGACCCCCAAAACCTGCCCAGGACCCCCAAAACTCAGCCAGGACCCCTCCCCAGGGCATCCTGGAGAACATCCAGAGGAACAAATGAGACCCAGAACCCCTCAAACACCCCCAAAACCCACCCAGGACCCCCAAAACTCCCCCCAAAACCCGCCCAGGACCCCCAAAACTCACCCAGGACCCCCAAAACCCACCCAGGACCCCTCCCCAGGGCATCCTGGAGAACATCTGGAGGAACAAATGAGACCCAAAACCCCTCAAACACCCCCAAAACCCCTCCTGAGACCCCCAAAACTCCCCCCAAAACCCACCCAGGACCCCCAAAACCTGCCCAGGACCCCCAAAACTCCCCCAAAACTCACCCAGGACCCCCAAAACTCAGCCAGGACCCCTCCCCAGGGCATCCTGGAGAACATCCAGAGGAACAAACGAGACCCAAAACCCCTCAAACACCCCCAAAACCCCTCCTGAGACCCCCAAAACTCCCCCCAAAACCTTCCCAGGACCCCCAAAACTCCACCCAGGACCCCCAAAACTCACCCAGGACCCCCAAAACTCAGCCAGGACCCCCAAAACTCAGCCAGGACCCCTCCCCAGGGCATCCTGGAGAACATCCAGAGGAACAAACGAGACCCAAAACCCCTCAAACACCCCCAAAACCCCTCCTGAGACCCCCAAAACCTGCCCAGGACCCCCAAAACTCCACCCAAAACCTTCCCAGGACCCCCAAAACTCAGCCAGGACCCCCAAAACTCAGCCAGGACCCCTCCCCAGGGCATCCTGGAGAACATCCAGAGGAACAAACGAGACCCAAAACCCCTCAAACACCCCCAAAACCCCTCCTGAGACCCCCAAAACTCCCCCCAAAACCTGCCCAGGACCCCCAAAACCTTCCCAGGACCCCCAAAACCCACCCAGGACCCCCAAAACTCCACCCAGGACCCCCAAAACTCAGCCAGGACCCCTCCCCAGGGCATCCTGGAGAACATCCAGAGGAACAAACTCCTCTTCATCGAGACCCAGGACGGGGCTGAGACCAGCGTGGCCCTGGAGAAGTACCAGGAGGTGCTGGGGAGGGGTCCTGGGGGGTCCTGAGGGGGTTTTGGGGGGTCCTGGGGGAGTTTTGGGGGGTCCTGGGGGGTCCTGGGGAAGTTTTGGGGGGTCCTGGCAAAGTTTTGGGGGGTCCTGGGGGTCTTTTGGGGGGTCCCAGGGGAGTTTTGGGGGGTCCTGGGGGGTTCTGGGGGGTCCAGGGGGGTTTTGGGAGGTCCTGGGGGCTTTTGAGGGGTCCTGGGGGCTTTTTGGGGGGTCCTGGGGGGGTCCTGGGGGCTTTTGGGGGGTCCTGGGGAAGTTTTGGGGGGTCCTGGGGGGGTCCTGGGGAAGTTTTGGGGGGTCCAGGGGGGTTTTGGGGGGTCCTGGGGGCTTTTGGGGGGTCCTGGGGGGCTTTTGGGGGGTCCTGGGGCCTTTTTGGGGGGTCCTGGGGGGCTTTTGGGGGGTCCTGGGGAAGTTTTGGGGGGTCCCAGGGGAGTTTTGGGGGGTCCTGGGGGGGTCCTGGGGAAGTTTTGGGGGGTCCCAGGGGAGTTTTGGGGGGTCCTGGGGGGTTCTGGGGGGTCCAGGGGGGTTTTGGGGGGTCCTGGGGGCTTTTGGGGGGTCTGGGGGGATCCTGGGGAAGTTTTGGGGGGTCCTGGGGAAGTTTTAGGGGGTCCTCGGGGCGTCCTGGGGGGTTCTGGGGGGTCCAGGGGGCTTTTGGGGGGTCCTGGGGGCTTTTGGGGGGTCCTGGGGAGGTCCTGGGGGGCTTTTGGGGGGTCCCAGGGGAGTTTTGGGGGGTCCTGGGGAAGTTTTGTGGGGTCCTGGGGGGTCCTGCGGGCTTTTGGGGGGTCCTGGGGGGGTCCTGGGGAAGTTTTGGGGGCTTTTGGGGGGTCCTGGGGGCTTTTGGGGGGTCCTGGGGGGTCCTGGGGAAGTTTTGGGGGGTCCTGGGGAGGTCCTGGAGAAGTTTTGGGGGGTCCTGGGGGGTCCTGGGGAAGTTTTGGGGGGTCCTGGGGGGCTTTTGGGGGGTCCTGGAGAAGTTTTGGGGGGTCCTGGGGGGGTCCTGGGGGGTCCTGGGGAAGTTTTGGGGGGTCCCAGGGGAGTTTTGGGGGGTCCTGGGGAAGTTTTGGGGGGTCCCAGGGGAGTTTTGGGGGGGTCCTGGGTGGAGTTTTGGGGTGAGTTTTGGGGGTCCTGAACAGGTTTTGGGGGTCCTGGGTGGGTTTTGGGGGAAGTTTTGGGGGTCCTGGGTGAGTTTGGGGGTGAGTTTTGGGGGTCCTGGGCAAGTTTGGGGTGAGTTTTGGGGGTCCTGGGAAGGTTTTGGGGGAAGTTTTGGGGGTCCTGGATGGAGTTTTGGGGGTCCTGGGCGCGTTCGGGGTGAGTTTTGGGGGTCCTGGATGGGTTTTGGGGTGAGTTTTGAGGGTCCTGGATGGTTTTGGGGTGAATTTTGGGGGTCCTGGATGAAGTTTGGGGATCCCAGACAATTTTGGGGGTCCCAGGGGGGTCTCCCAGCACAGGGGGGGTCCCATTTTTGGGGGTCTCCCCACATTTCCCCCCCAGGCCTGCGAGAACGGCCGTGGGGCCGTGCTGCTCTCGGTGGCGCGGGGAAAAGTGTCCGAGGGCATCGATTTCGGTGAGATTTGGGGGGAATATGGGGCTTTTGGGGGCTTTTTGGGGCTTTTTGGGGTTTTTTGGATTTTTTGGAATTTTTTTTTTTATTTTTTGGGGTTTTTTTGAGGGGTTTTTGGGGGTTTTTTGAGCTTTTTTGGGGTTTTTTGGGGGTTTTTTGGGGCTTTTTTTGGGGCTTTTTTGAGGTTTTTTTGGGGCTTTTTTTGGGGCTTTTGGGGGTTTTTGGGGGGGTTTTTTTGAGCTTTTTTTGGGTTTTTTTTGAAGTTTTTAGGGGGTTTTTTTGGAATTTTTTTTGGATTTTTTGGGGTTTTTTTGAGGGTTTTTTGGGGGTTTTTTGAGCTTTCTTTGGGTTTTTTGGGGGTTTTTTTTGGAATTTTTTTTTGATTTTTTGGGTTTTTTTGAGGGTTTTTTGGGGGTTTTTTTTTAATTTTTTTTTATTTTTTTTTGGTTTTTTGAGGGTTTTTTGGGGGATTTTTTGACCTTTTTTTTGTTTTTTGGGGTTTTTTGGGGGGCTTTTTTGGAATTTTTTTTTATTTTTTGGGGGTTTTTTTGGGTTTTTTGGGGGGTTTTTTGGGGGGGTTTGGTGGTTTTTTTTTTTTTTTAATTTTTGGGGGTTTTTTTAAAGGGTTTTTTTGGGGTTTTTTGAGCTTTTTTTGAGGTTTTTGGGGGCTTTTTGGGGTTTTTTTGGGGCATTTTTTGGCCTTTTTTGGGATTTTTGGGGGGGTTTTTTTGGGGGGTTTTTTGAGCTTTTTTGGGGTTTTTTTGGGGTTTTTTTGGGGCAGTTTTGGGGTTTTTTAGTGAAAATTTTGGCATTTTAGGGGCAGTTTTGGGATTTTTTATTGAAAATTTTTGGGGTTTTGGGGCGGTTTTGAGGTTTTTTATCGGAAATTTTGGGGTTTTGGGGCAGTTTTGGGGTTTTTTATTGGAAATTTTGGGGTTTTAGGGGCAGTTCGAGGTATTTTAGGGACATTTTAGGGGCAATTTGGACAATTTTATTGGAAATTTTGGGCTTTTGGGGCAGTTTTGGGTTTTTTTATTGGAAATTTTGGGGTTTTGGGGCAGTTTTGGGGTTTTTTAGTGAAAATTTTGGCATTTTAGGGACATTTTAGGGGCGATTTGGACAATTTTATTGGAAATTTTTGGGGTTTTGGGGCAGTTCTGGGGTTTTTTATTGGAAATTTTTGGGTTTTGGGGTTTTTTATTGGAAATTTTTGGGTTTTGGGGCAGTTTTGGGGTTTTTTAGTGAAAATTTTTGGGTTTTGGGGCAGTTTTGGGGTTTTTTATTGGAAATTTTGGGGTTTTGGGGCAGTTTTGGGGTTTTTTATTGGAAATTTTGGGGTTTTAGGGGCAGTTCGAGGGATTTTAGGGACATTTTAGGGGCAATTTGGACAATTTTATTGGAAATTTTGGGCTTTTGGGGCAGTTTTGGGTTTTTTTATTGGAAATTTTGGGGTTTTGGGGCAGTTTTGGGGTTTTTTAGTGAAAATTTTGGCATTTTAGGGACATTTTAGGGGCGATTTGGACAATTTTATTGGAAATTTTTGGGGTTTTGGGGCAGTTTTGGGGTTTTTTAATCGGAAATTTTGGGGTTTTGGGGTTTTTTATTGGAAATTTTGGGTTTTGGGGCAGTTTTGGGGGTTTTTATTGGAAATTTTGGGGTTTTGGGGCAGTTTTGGGGGTTTTTATTGGAAATTTTGGGGTTTTGGGGTTTTTTATCGGAAATTTTTGGGTTTTGGGGCAGTTTTGGGGTTTTTTATTGGAAATTTTGGGGTTTTGGGGTTTTCTATTGGAAATTTTTGGGTTTTGGGGCAGTTTTGGGGTCTCTGAACCCCAAATTTTTGCCCCCCAGTCCATCACTACGGCCGGGCCGTGATCATGTTCGGGGTCCCCTACGTTTACACCCAGAGCAGAATCCTCAAGGTGAGGAGGGGGCCCCAAAAATCCCAATTTCACCCCAAAATGTGTGGGGAGAACAAGTGGGGGACACCTGGGGGGGTCTGGGGGGTCTGGGGGGGTCTGGGGGGTCTGGGGGGTCTCTGGGGGGGTTTTTTGGGGTCTGGGGGTGTCTGGGGGGATTTGGGGGTCTCTGGGGGGGTCTGGGGGGTACCTGGGGGGTTCTGGGGGGATTTGGGGGTACCTGGGGGGTTCTGGGGGGTCTCTGGGGGTTCTGGGGGACACCTGGGGGGGGTCTGGGGGGATTTGGGGGTACCTGGGGGGGTCTGGGGGTTCTGGGGGACACCTGGGGGGGGTCTGGGGGGATTTGGGGGTACCTGGGGGGGTCTGGGGGGTCTCTGGGGGGGTCTGGGGGGTCTCTGGGGGTACCTGGGGGGGTCTGCGGGGGTTTGGGGGGTACCTGGGGGACACCTGGGGGGTCTCTGGGGGGGTCTGGAGGGGTCTGGGGGACACCTGGGTGGGTCTGGGGGGTACCTGGGGGGTCTCTGGGGGTCTGGGGGTACCTGGATGGGTCTGGGGGGGTCTAGGGATACCTGGGGGGGGGTCTGGGGGTACCTGGGTGGTCTCTGGGGTACCTGGGTGGTCTCTGGAGGTCTCTGGTGGTCTCTGGGTGATCTCTGGGGGTCTCTGGGTGCTCTCTGGGGGTCTCTGGGGGTCTCTGGGTGATCTCTGGGTGATCTCTGGGTGATCTCTGGGTGATCTCTGGGGGTCTCTGGTGGTCTCTGGTGGTCTCTGGGGGTCTCTGGTGATCTCTGGGGGTCTCTGGGTGATCTCTGGGGGTCTCTGGGTGATCTCTGGGGGTCTCTAGGTGATCTCCAGGGGTCTCTGGGTGCTCTCTGGTGATCTCTGGTGATCTCTGGTGATCTCTGGGTGATCTCTGGGTGATCTCTGGGTGCTCTCTGGTGATCTCTGGGGGTCTCTGGGTGGTCTCCAGGGGTCTCTGGGGGTCTCTGGGTGATCTCTGGGTGCTCTCTGGTGATCTCTGGTGATCTCTGGGTGATCTCTGGGGGTCTCTGGGGGTCTCTGGGGGTCTCTGGGGGTCTCTGGGGGTCTCTGGGTGATCTCTGGGGGTCTCTGGGGGTCTCTGGGTGATCTCTGGTGATCTCTGGTGATCTCTGGGTGATCTCTGGTGATCTCTGGGTGATCTCTGGGTGATCTCTGGGTGATCTCTGGGTGCTCTCTGGTGATCTCTGGGGGTCTCTGGGTGGTCTCCAGGGGTCTCTGGGTGATCTCTGGTGATCTCTGGGTGCTCTCTGGTGATCTCTGGGTGATCTCTGGGTGATCTCTGGGTGCTCTCTGGTGATCTCTGGATGATCTCTGGGTGATCTCTGGTGATCTCTGGTGGTCTCTGGGTGCTCTCTGGTGATCTCTGGGTGCTCTCTGGGTGCTCTCTGGGGGTCTCTGAGGGTCTCTGGGTGATCTCTGGTGATCTCTGGGTGATCTCTGGTGATCTCTGGGGGTCTCTGGGTGATCTCTGGGTGATCTCTGGTGATCTCTGGTGATCTCTGGTGATCTCTGGTGATCTCTGGGTGATCTCTGGTGGTCCCTGGGGGTCTCATCCCGTTTTTCCCGTCCAGGCCCGTCTGGAATTCCTTCGGGAGCAGCTCCAGGGGTGGGGGAGATCACCTGGGGCTCACCTGTCCTGCAGACCTGGGGGGTCTGGGGGTCTCTGGGGGTCTCTGGGTGATCTCTGGGTGATCTCTGGGTGCTCTCTGGTGGTCCCTGGGGGTCTCTGGGTGATCTCTGGTGATCTCTGGGTGATCTCTGGTGGTCTCCAGGGGTCTCTGGTGATCTCTGGGGGTCTCTGGGTGATCTCTGGGGGTCTCCAGGGGTCTCTGGTGATCTCTGGGGGTCTCTGGGTGATCTCTGGGGGTCTCTGGGTGATCTCTGGTGATCTCTGGGTGATCTCTGGGTGATCTCTGGTGATCTCTGGGTGATCTCTGGTGATCTCTGGGGGTCTCTGGGTGCTCTCTGGGTGATCTCTGGGTGATCTCTGGGTGGTCTCTGGTGATCTCTGGGGGTCTCTGGGTGATCTCTGGGGGTCTCTGGGTGATCTCTGGTGGTCTCTGAGGGTCTCTGGGTGATCTCTGGTGATCTCTGGGTGATCTCTGGTGATCTCTGGTGATCTCTGGGTGATCTCTGGTGGTCCCTGGGGGTCTCATCCCGTTTTTCCCATCCAGGCCCGTCTGGAATTCCTTCGGGAGCAGCTCCAGGTGCGCGAGGGTGAATTCCTGACCTTCGACGCCATGAGACACGCGGCGCAGTGCGTGGGGAGAGCCCTGAGGGGCAAGAGCGACTACGGCCTCATGGTGTTCGCTGACAAGGTGGGGAGGGGTCCTGGGGGGCCCTGGGGGGGTTTGGGGGGGTCCTGGGGGGGATTTGGGATCACTCTGGGGGGATTTGGGGTCACTTTGGGGGGGGTTTGGGGTCACCCTGGGGGGTTCTGGAGTCACTCTGGGGGGATTTGGGGAGGTTTGGGGTCACTTTGGGGGGATTTGGGGGGGTTTGGGGGGTCCTGGGGGGGATTTGGGGTCATTTTGGGGGGATTTGAGGGGATTTGGGGTCACTCTGGGGGGATTTGGGATCACTCTGGGGGGATTTGGGGTCACTTTGGGGGGATTTGGGGTCATTCTGGGGGTGTTCTGGAGTCACTCTGGGGGGATTTGAGGGGATTTGGGGTCAGTTTGGGGAGGTTTGGGGGGTCCTGGGGGGGATTTGGGATCATTCTGGGGGGATTTGAGGGGATTTGGGGTCACTTTGGGGGGATTTGGGGGCTCCTGGGGGGGTTTGGGGCAGTGCGTGGGGAGAGCCCTGAGGGGCAAGAGCGACTACGGCCTCATGGTGTTCGCTGACAAGGTGGGGAGGGGTCCTGGGGGGCCCTGGGGGGGTTTGGGGGGTCCTGGGGGGGATTTGGGATCACTCTGGGGGGATTTGGGGTCACTTTGGGGGGGTTTGGGGTCACCCTGGGGGGTTCTGGAGTCACTCTGGGGGGATTTGGGGAGGTTTGGGTTCACTTTGGGGGTGTTCTGGAGTCACTCTGGGGGGATTTATGGGGATTTGGGGTCACTTTGGGGGGATTTGAGGGGATTTGGGGTCACTTTGGGGGGGTTTGGGGGGATTTGGGGGGTCCTGGGGGGGTTTGGGGCAGTGCGTGGGGAGAGCCCTGAGGGGCAAGAGCGACTACGGCCTCATGGTGTTCGCTGACAAGGTGGGGAGGGGTCCTGGGGGGATTTGGGGTCACTTTGGGGGGATTTGAGGGGATTTGGGGTCACTTTGGGGGGATTTGGGGTCACTTTAGGGGGGTTTGGGGTCACCCTGGGGGGTTCTGGAGTCACTCTGGGGGGATTTGGGGAGGTTTGGGGTCACTTTGGGGAGGTTTGGGGTCACTTTGGGGGGTCCTGGGGAGGTTTGGGGTCACTTTGGGGGCATTTGGGGGGTCCTGGGGGGGATTTGGGATCATTCTGGGGGGATTTGAGGGGATTTGGGGTCACTTTGGGGGGATTTGGGGTCATTCTGGGGGGGTCCTGGAGTCACTCTGGGGGGATTTGGGGAGGTTTGGGGGGATTTGGGATCATTCTGGGGGATTTGGGGTCACTTTGGGGGGATTTGGGGGATTTGGGGAGGTTTGGGGTCAGTTTGGGGGGATTTGGGGGGTCCTGGGGGGGTTTGGGGCAGTGCGTGGGGAGAGCCCTGAGGGGCAAGAGCGACTACGGCCTCATGGTGTTCGCTGACAAGGTGGGGAGGGGTCCTGGGGGGATTTGGGGTCACTTTGGGGGGATTTGAGGGGATTTGGGGTCACTTTGGGGGGATTTGGGGTCACTTTAGGGGGGTTTGGGGTCACCCTGGGGGGTTCTGGAGTCACTCTGGGGGGATTTGGGGAGGTTTGGGGGGATTTGGGATCATTCTGGGGGATTTGGGGTCACTTTGGGGGGATTTGGGGAGGTTTGGGGAGGTTTGGGGTCACTTTGGGGGGATTTGGGGGGTCCTGGGGGGGTTTGGGGCAGTGCGTGGGGAGAGCCCTGGGGGGCAAGAGCGACTACGGCCTCATGGTGTTCGCTGACAAGGTGGGGAGGGGTCCTGGGGGGATTTGGGGGGTCCTGGAGGGGATTTGGGGTCACTTTGGTGGGGTTTGGGGTCACTTTGGGGGGGTTTGGGGTCACTTTAGGGGGGTTTGGTGTCACTTTGGGGGGTTTTGGGGTCACTTTGGGGGGTCCTGGGGAGGTTTGGGGTCACTTGGGGGGGATTTGGGGGGTCCTGGGGGGATTTGGGATCATTCTGGGGGGATTTGAGGGGATTTGGGGTTACTTTGGGGGGATTTGGGGTCAGTTTGGGGGGATTTGGGGTCACTTTGGGGGGATTTGGGGGGTCCTGGGGGGGTTTGGGGCAGTGCGTGGGGAGAGCCCTGAGGGGCAAGAGCGACTACGGCCTCATGGTGTTCGCTGACAAGGTGGGGAGGGGTCCTGGGGGGGATTTGGGATCATTCTGGGGGGATTTGAGGGGATTTGGGGTCACTTTGGGGGGATTTGGGGTCACTTTGGGGGGGTTTGGGGTCACCTTGGGGGATCCTGGAGTCACTTTGGGGGGATTTGGGGAGGTTTGGGGGGATTTGGGGAGGTTTGGGGGGATTTGGGGTCACTTTGGGGGGTCCTGGAGTCACTTTGGGGGGATTTGGGGTCACTTTGGGGGGGTTTGGGGTCGGTTTGGGGGGGTTTGGGGTCGGTTTGGGGGGATTTGGGGTCACTTTGGGGGGGTTTGGGGTCACTTTAGGAGGGTTTGGGGTCACCCTGGGGGGTCCTGGAGTCACTTTGAGGGGATTTGGGGTCACTTTGGGGGGTCCTGGAGTCACTTTGAGGGGATTTGGGGTCACTTTGGTGGGGTTTGGGGTCACTTTGGGGGGATTTGGGGTCATTCTGGGGGGGTCCTGGAGTCACTCTGGGGGAATTTGGAGAGGTTTGGGGTCATTTTGGGGGCGTCCTGGAGTCATTTTGAGGGAATTTGGGGAGGTTTGGGTCACTTGGGGGATTTGAGGGGGTTTGGGGTCATTTTGGGGGGATTTGGGGTCACTTTGGGGTCGTTTGGGGTCAGCTTGGGGTGTCCTGGAGTCACTTTGGGGGGATTTGGGGAGGTTTGGGGGGGTTTGGGGTCACTTTGGGGGGGTTTGGGGTCACTTTGGGGGTTCCCGAGGGTATTTTGGAGGTCCTGAGGTGTTTTTGGGATCCCAAACCCCCATTTTTTTCCCTTTTTCCCCCAATTCTTCCCCATTTTCCCCCTATTCCCCCCCTTTTCCCCCCGTTTTTTCCCATTTCTCCCCATTTTTCCCCCATTTCCCCCCGTTTTTCCCATTTTCCCCCATTTCTCCCCATTTTCCTCCATTTTTTCCCCATTTCCCCCCATTTCTCCCCCATTTTTCCCCATTTTCCCC
This sequence comes from Poecile atricapillus, assembly GCF_030490865.1. Taxonomy (NCBI): domain Eukaryota; kingdom Metazoa; phylum Chordata; class Aves; order Passeriformes; family Paridae; genus Poecile; species Poecile atricapillus. The sequence goes on from NC_081279.1 coordinate 3,864,710, forward strand.
CCCTTTTTTCCCATTATTTCCCATTTTCCCCCCATATCTCCCCATTTCCCCCCGTTATTCCCCCATTTTCTCCCCATTTTTTCCCATTTTCTCCCCATTTTCTCCCATTTTCCCCCATTTTCCCCCATTTTTTCCCATTTTCTCCCCGTTTTCCCCCATTTTTTCCCATTTTCTCCCCGTTTTTCCCCATTTCCCCCATTTCTCCCCCGTTTTTTCCCATTTTCCCCCATTTTTCCCCCATTTCTCCCCCATTATTTCCCATTTTCCCCCATTTTTCCCCCATTTTCCCCCATTTTTCCCCCATTTTTTCCCATTTTCCCCCGTTTTCTCCCCGTTTCCCTGCCCCTCCCTCAGCGTTTTTCCCGCTGGGACAAGCGTGGGAAGCTCCCGCGCTGGATCCAGGAGCGGCTCCCGGACTCTCAGCTCAACCTCACCGTGGACGAGGCCGTGCAGGCGGCCAAGAGATTCCTGCGGGAGATGGCCCAGCCCTTCCGCCAGGTCAGGGATCCGCTGGATCCGCCCGATCCCGCACGGATCCCGCACGGATCCACCCCTGGATCCCACCCAAACCCACCCGGATCCACCCCTGGATCCCACCCGGATCCCTCCTGATCCACCCAATCCCACCCGGATCCCTCCTGATCCACCCAATCCCACCCAGATCCCTCCTGATCCCACCCAGATCCACCCCTGGATCCCACCCGGATCCACCCCAGATCCACCCCTGGATCCCACCCAGATCCACCCCAGATCCCACCCGGATCCCTCCTGATCCCACTCAGATCCACCCCTGGATCCCACCCAAACCCACCCGGATCCCTCCTGATCCCACCCGGATCCCACCTCGGATCCCTCCCGATCCCGCACGGATCCCACACGGATCCACCCAATCCCACGTGGATCCCTCCTGATCCCACCCAGATCCACCCCAGATCCACCCCTGGATCCCACCCGGATCCCTCCTGATCCCACCCAGATCCACCCCAGATCTACCTGGATCCCGCACTGATCCACTCCTGGATCCCACCCAGATCCACCCCAGATCCACCCCAGATCCACCCCTGGATCCCACCCAGATCCACCCCAGATCCACCCCAGATCCACCCAATCCCACCCGGATCCCTCCTGGTCCACCTGGATCCCACACGGATCCACCCCTGGATCCCACCCGGATCCCTCCTGATCCCACCCGGATCCCTCCAGATCCCACCCAGATCCACCCCAGATCCACCCCTGGATCCCACCCGGATCCCTCCTGATCCACCCAATCCCACCTGGATCCCTCCTGATCCACCTGGATCCCACCTGGATCCACCCCTGGATCCCAGAGAGCCCCAAAATCCCCCCCTGGATCCACCCGATCCCCCCCAGATCCCCCCCAAATCCCCCCAGACCCCTCAGATCCCCCCAGATCCCCCCCAGATCCCCTCAGATCCCCCCAAATCCCCCCCAGATTTTCCCCAGATCCCCCAAATCCCCCCAGACCCCTCAGATCCCTCCCAGATCCCTCCAGATCACACCCAGATCCCCCAGGTCCCTCCCAGACCCCCCAGATCCCCCTCAGATCCCCTCAGATCCCCCCAAATCCCTCCCAGACCCCTCAGATCCCCCCCAAATCCCCCAGACCCCCCCAGATCCCCTCAGATCCCTCCGAGATCCCCCCCAGACCCCCCAGATCCCCCCAGATCCCGACAGTGGATCCCTTTCCCAGGAGGACCAGCTGGGGCTGTCGCTGCTGACGTGGGATCAGCTCCAGGCCGGGGAGGTTCTGCAGCGGATCCAGGGGATCGCCCAGCAGCTCTGAGGGGATCCACCCCCGGGATCCACCCCCGGGATCCACCCCCGGGATCCACCCCCGGGATCCACCCCCGGGATCCACCCCCGGGATCCACCCCCGGGATCCACCCCCGGGATCCATCCCCGGGATCCACTGCAGGAGGAACTGGAGCCCTGAGGGAGCGCCGGGGGGAGACTGGATCCCTCTGGGGGGGATCTGGAGCCGCAAAAAGCACCAGGGCGGGACTGGATCCCTTTGGGGTGGGGATCTGGAGCCCCCCAGGTGGGATCTGGAGCCCCAAAGTTCTGGAGTGGGACTGGATCCCTTTGGGGAGGGGATCTGGATCCCTCTGGGGGGGATCTGGAGCCCCAAAAAGCACCAGGGAGGGACTGGATCCCTTTGGGGGGTGGGGATCTGGGTCCCTCTGGGTGGGATCTGGATCCACTCAGGTGGGATCTGGACCCCCCCAGAACAGCAGAGCGGGACTGGATCCCTTTGGGGGGGGGATCTGGGCCCCCCTGGGTGGGATCTGGAGCCCCCCAAAGTCTTGGAGCGGGACTGGATCCCTTTGGGGAGGGATCTGGGCCCCTCTGGGGGGGATCTGGATCCACTCAGGTGCTCAAAAAGCCCTGGGGTGGGACTGGATCCCTTTTGGGGGGGGGGATCTGGACCCCTCTGGGTGCTCCAGGTGGGATCTGGATCCCTTCAGGTGGGATCTGGATCCCTCTGGGTGGGATTTGGATCCACCCAGGTGCTCCAGGTGGGATCTGGAGCCCCCCAGAGCATCAGAGCGGGACTGGATCCCTTTGGGGGGGGGATCTGGATCCCTTTGGGGGGGATCTGGATCCCTTTGGGGGGGGATCTTGGATCCCTTTGGGGTGGGATCTGGATCCCTTTGGGGGGGGATCTGGATCCCTTTGGGGGGGGGATCTGGATCCCTTTGGGGGGGGGATCTGGATCCCTTTGGGGGGGGATCTGGATCCCTTTGGGGGGGGATCTGGATCCCTTTGGGGTGGGATCTGGATCCCTTTGGGGGGGGATCTGGATCCCTTTGGGGGGGGGATCTGGATCCCTTTGGGGGGGGGATCTGGATCCCTTTGGGGGGGGATCTGGGCCCCTCTGGGTGGGATCTGGGCCCCCCCAAATCCCCTTCTTGTAAATCCCCTCCCCCCCCCCAATAAAGCCGGGTCCACCCCCCCCCAGGGACCCCCCCCCTCATTCTCCTGTGCCTCAGTTTCCCCGGGGGGGGGGTTGGGGGTCCTCCCCTCCTTGCGTGCCTCAGTTTCCCCCTGGGGGATTTTGGGGGGTTGGGTTGGGTGTCCGCATTTCCCGTGCCTCAGTTTCCCCCTGGGGGGGGTTTGTGGGTGTCCCCCCCCCCTCCCCCCTTCTTGTGTGCCTCAGTTTCCCCCAAAGTCTTGGGGGGGAGGGTTGGGTGTCCCCATTTCCAGTGCCTCAGTTTCCCCCGAGGTGTTGGGGGGGGGGGGATTTTTTGGGTGTCCCCACCTCCCGTGCCTCAGTTTCCCCCTGGGGGGGGGGTTTGAGGGTCCTCCCCCCCCCCTCATTTCCCGTGCCTCAGTTTCCCCCCGGGAGATTTCGGGTGGGATTTTTTTGGGTGTCCCCACCTCCCGTGCCTCAGTTTCCCCCCAGCTGTTTTTTTGGGACCCCTCCCCCCTCCCCCCCCCCCCCCCCTTTTTTGACACCGGATCCCCCCCCGGGAAATCGGAGCCGACCTAAAAATACCCGGGGGGGGGGGGGGGAGGGGGGGGTGGGGGGGGGTGGGGGGCGGGGCTGGGGCCTCCCCTCCCCTCCCCCCCCCTCGGCTTGAATTGCCCTGAGCCAGCGGGGGGGGTCACCCCGCCCCCCCCCCCCGGGATTTGGGGGTCACCCGTGGGAATTTAGGGGTCTCAGGACCCCCCCCGTGGGAATTTGGGGGTCCCAAGACCCCCCCCTTGAGAATTTGGGGGTCTCAGGACCCCCCCCCAGTGAGGATTTGGGGTCACCCGTGGGGATTTAGGGGGTCCCAGGACCCCCCCCTTGGGAATTTGGGGGTCTCAGGACCCCCCCCAGTGAGGATTTGGGGTCACCCGTGGGAATTTGGGGGTCTCAGAACCCCCCCCCGTGGGAATTTGGGGGGTCCCGGGACCCCCCCCGTGGGAATTTGGGGGTCTCGGGACCCCCCCCGTGGGAATTTGGGGGTCCCCCGTGGGAATTTGGGGGTCCCAAGACCCCCCCATGGGGATTTGGGGTGGGGGCGTCCCCCCCAAGCCCCCCCTGCAGGGCTCCCCGGGGGGGTCCCTGAATTTGGGGGGTGGTCCCGGTGCTCCAGAGGGTCCCGTTATTTTGGGGGTGGTCCCGTTATTTTTGGGGGTGGTCCCGTTATTTTCGGGGTGGTCCCGTTATTTTCGGGGGTGGTCCCGCTATTTTCGGGGTGGTCCCGTTATTTTCGGGGGTGGTCCCGGTATTTGGGGGGTGGTCCCGTTATTTTCGGGGTGGTCCCGTTATTTCTGGGGGTGGTCCCGTTATTTTTGGGGGTGGTCCCGTTATTTTCGGGGTGGTCCCGTTATTTTCAGGGTGGTCCCGCTATTTTGGGGGGTGGTCCCGGTGCCCCAGAGGGTCCCGTTATTTTGGGGGGTGGTCCCGCTATTTCTGGGGGTGGTCCCTGAATTTGGGGGGTGGTCCCGTTATTTTTGGGGGTGGTCCCGTTATTTTTGGGGGTGGTCCCGTTATTTTCGGGGTGGTCCCGCTATTTTTGGGGGTGGTCCCGGTGCCCCAGAGGGTCCCGCTATTTCTGGGGGTGGTCCCGCTATTTCCGGGGGTGGTGCCGGTATTTGGGGGGTGGTCCCGCTATTTGGGGGTGGTCCCGGTGCTCCAGAGAGTCCCTCTATTTTTGGGGGGTGGTCCCGTTATTTCTGGGGGTGGTCCCGCTATTTTTGGGGGTGGTTCCTGAATTTGGGGGTGGTCCCGGTATTTCTGGGGGTGGTCCCGTTATTTTTGGGGGTGGTCCCGTTATTTTTGGGGGTGGTCCCGCTATTTTTGGGGGTGGTCCCGGTATTTGGGGGGTGGTCCCGTTATTTTTGGGGGTGGTCCCGCTATTTCTGGGGGTGGTCCCGCTATTTTTGGGGTGGTCCCGGTGCCCCAGAGGGTCCCGTTATTTTCGGGGGTGGTCCCGCTATTTTTGGGGAGGAGTTCCCGGTATTTGGGGGGTGGTCCCGCTATTTTCGGGGGTGGTCCCGTTATTTTCGGGGGTGGTCCCGTTATTTTCGGGGGTGGTCCCGGTATTTGGGGGGTGGTCCCGCTATTTCTGGGGGTGGTCCCGGTATTTGGGGGGTGGTCCCGTTATTTCTGGGGGTGGTCCCGTTATTTTCGGGGTGGTCCCGCTATTTTTGGGGGTGGTCCCGGCCCCTCCCCGCTCTCCCGGGGGGCGCCAGGTGCCGCCCGTTCCCCCCCCCCCGGGACACCGGACACCGGGGGGCGGCTCCGGGGGTCCCCGAGGGTCTCCCGCGGGCCGGGGGCGGCTCGGGCCGGGCCCGGTCCCGCCCGGTTCGGAGCCCCCCCGGAGCCCCCCCAGCCCCGAGGGGGTCTCGGGGGGGATAAAAGCGCCCGTGGGGGTCCCGCTCCCACCGCTCCCCCCGCGCCCGGTACCGGCCCGACCCCGACCCGACCCCGCCGAGAGAGACAAGGTAACGCCGGGACCCCCCCGGGACCCCCGGGACCCCCCCCGGGACCCCCGGGATCCACCCGGGACCCCCCCGGGACCACCGGGAAACACCCGGGACCCCCCCGGGACCACCGGGACCACCCCGGGACCACCCCGGGATCACCGGGAAACCCTCGGGACCCCCCCCGGGACCCCCGGGATCCACCCGGGACCCCCGGGACCCCCCCGGGACCACCGGGAAACCCCCGGGACCACCCCGGGACCACCGGGACCACCCTCGGGACCACCGGGATCCCCCCGGGACCACCGGGACCCCCCCGGGACCACCGGGAAACCCCCGGGACCCCACCGGGACCCCCGGGAACCTCCGGGAAATCCCCGGGAAATCCCCGGGACCCCACCGGGACCCCCGGGATCCCCCCGGGACCACCGGGAAACCCCCGGGACCCCCCCGGGACCTCCCCGGGACCCCCCCAGGACACTCCCCCAGACCCAAATCGGTACCGGGACCCCTCCCCGGGACCCAGATCGGTACCGGGACGTCCTTCGGGACGCCCCAAGGACCCCTTGGGGACCGGCACCGCCCCCCCCGGGATGGGTCCAGTCGGGACCGGGACCGGGATTCGGGACAGGGATCGGGACCGGGATTTGGGACCGGGATCGGGATCGGGATCCGGACCGGGATTTGGGACCGGGACCGAGACAGGGACCCGGATTCGGGACCGGGATCGGGATTTGGAACCGGGACCGGGATTCGGGACCGGGACAGGGACCCGCGCCCCCCGCCCGGTGTCACCGGGACCGGGATTTAGGATCGGGACCGGGATTCGGGACCCGGATTTGGGACCGGGACCGGGATCGGGATCCGGAACCGGGATCGGGATTCGGGATCGGGATCCGGACCGAGATTTGGGACCGGGACAGGGACCCGCGCCCAGCCCGGTGTCACCGGGACCGGGATTTTAGACCGGGATCGGGATTTGGAACCGGGACCGGGATTCGGGATCGGGACAGGGACAGGGGCCAGGATTCGGGACCGGGATCGGGATTTGGAACCGGGACCGGGATCCGGACCGGGATCGGGACAGGGACAGGGATCCCGACCGGGATTTGGGACCGGGACCAGGACAGGACCGGGATTCGGGATCGGGATCGGGACAGGGACCCGCGCCCAGCCCGGTGCCACCGGGACCGGGATTTGGGACCGGGACCGGGATCCGGGACCGGGATCGGGATTTGGAACCGGGAGCAGGATCCGGGATCGGGATCCGGACCGGGATTTGGGACCGGGATCGGGATTCGGGACTGGGACAGGGACCCGCGCCCCCCGCCCGGTGTCACCGGGACCGGGATTTGGGACCGGGACAGGGATCGGGATTTGGAACCGGGATCGGGACTCGGGATCGGGACCGAGACACGGGCCCGGATTCGGGACCGGGATCGGGATTTGGAACCGGGATTCGGGACCGGGACAGGGATAGGGATCCGGACCGGGACCGGGACAGGACCGGGATCCCGACCGGGATTCGGGACCGGGATTCGGGACCGGGCCCCGCCCCCTCCCGGTGTCCCCGGGACCCCCGAGGCCCCCCCGCCCCGCCCCCCCCCGGGCTATGAATAACCCCGGCCCCAACAAGGAGCGGAGCGGGGCGGCCACGCCCACGGGGACACCACGCCCCCCGTGTCACCTGCTGTGACCCCCCCCGTGTCCCCTCCCCCCGTGTCCCCTCCCCCCGTGTCCCCTCCCTCCGTGTCCCCTCCCCCAGTGTCCCCTCCCCCCGTGTCCCTTCCCCCAGTGTCCCCTCCCCCCGTGTCCCCTCCCCCAGTGTCCCCTCCCCCCCAGTGTCCCCTCCCCCAGTGTCCCCCCAGTGTCCCCCCCGTGTCCCTCCGGTGTCCCCTCCCCCGTGTCCCCCCTGGTGTCCCCGGTGTCCCCTGGCTGTCCCGGTGTCCCCCCAGTGCCACCACCCCCTGTCCTTGTCCCCGCAGTGCCCCTCTGACCCCCCCGTGTCCCCTCCCCCGTGTCCTCCCGGTGTCCCCCCGGTGTCACCATGTCCCCCAATGTCACCACGGTGTCACCATGTCCCCACAGTGTCCCCCCGTGTCCCCTCCCCCCGTGTCCCCTCCCCGTGTCCCCCAGTGTCCCCTGACCCTGTCACTGTCCCCCCAGTGCCACCATCCCCTGTCCTTGTCCCCGCAGTGTCCCTCTGACCCCCCCGTGTCCCCCCCGTGTCCCCTCCCCCGTGTCCCCCCCGGTGTCCTCTGGCTGTCCCGGTGTCCCTGTAGTGTCCCCCCGTGTCCCCACAATGTCACCATGTCCCCACAGTGTCCCCACAGTGTCCCCATGGTGTCCCCACGGTGTCACCATGTCCCTCAATGTCCCCACAGTGTCCCCAAGATGCCGTTCAGCAACACCCACAACAAGTACAAGCAGAAGTTCTCAGCCGAGGAGGAGTTCCCTGATCCCTGTCCCGGTGTCCCCACAGTGTCCCCACAGTGTCACCATGTCCCCCAATGTCCCCAATGTCCCCACAGTGTCCCCAAGATGCCGTTCAGCAACACCCACAACAAGTACAAGCAGAAGTTCTCTGCCGAGGAGGAGTTCCCTGATCCCTGTCCTGGTGTCCCCACGGTGTCCCCACGGTGTCACCCCGTGTCCCCTGACCCTGTCCCTGTCCCCACAGTGTCCTGGTGTCCCCAAGATGCCGTTCAGCAACACCCACAACAAGTACAAGCTCAAGTTCTCGGCCGAGGAGGAGTTCCCGGACCTGTCCCCCTGTGTCACCCCGTGTCCCCACAGTGTCCCCTGACCCTGTCACTGTCCCCACGGTGTCACCATGTCCCCCAATGTCCCCAGTGTCCCCACAGTGTCCCCAAGATGCCGTTCAGCAACACCCACAACAAGTACAAGCAGAAGTTCTCAGCCGAGGAGGAGTTCCCTGATCCCTGTCCCGGTGTCCCCACAGTGTCACCGTGTCCCTACAGTGTCACCACGGTGTCCCCTGACCCTGTCACTGTCCCCACGGTGTCCTGGTGTCCCCACAGTGTCCCCAAGATGCCGTTCAGCAACACCCACAACAAGTACAAGCAGAAGTTCTCGGCCGAGGAGGAGTTCCCGGACCTGTCCAAGCACAACAATCACATGGCCAAGGTCCTGACCCCCGCCCTGTACCAGAAACTCCGCGACAAAGAGACCCCCAGCGGCTTCACCCTCGATGACGTCATCCAGACCGGCGTGGACAACCCCGGTGAGACCCCCGAGAGACCCCCGAGCACCCAAGGGACCCCCTGAGCATCCAAGGGACCCCCGAGAGACCCCCGAGAGACCCCCGAGAGACCCCCGAGAGACCCCCGAGCACCCCAGGGACACCCGAGAGACCCCCGAGAGACCCCCGAGCACCCCAGGGACCCCCGAGCACCCCAGGGACCCCCGAGAGACCCCCGAGAGACCCCTGGAGACCCCCGAGAGACCCCCGAGCACCCCAGGGACCCCCAGAGCACCCAAGAGACCCCCAAGCACCCCAGGGACCCATGAGAGACCCCCGAGAGACCCCCGGGACCCCCGGAGCACCCCAGGGACACCCGAGAGACCCCCAGGACCCCCGAGAGACCCCCGAGAGATCCCCGGGACCCCCGAGCACCCCCTGAGCACCCCGGGGACACCCGAGAGACCCCCGAGCACCCAAGGGACCCCCGAGAGACCCCCAAGAGACCCCCGGGACCCCCGAGAGACCCCCGGGGACACCCGAGAGACCCCTGGGAGACCCCCGAGAGACCCCCAAGAGACCCCCGGGACCCCCGAGAGACCCCCGGGGACACCCGAGAGACCCCCGAGAGACCCCCGGGACCCCCGAGAGACCCCCGGGACCCCCGGAGCACCCCAGGGACCCCCAGAGCACCCGAGAGACCCCCCGAGCACCCCAGGGACCTCCAGAGCACCCCAGGGACCCCTGAGAGACCCCCGGGACTCCCGACCACCCAAGGGACACCCGAGAGACCCCTGGAGCACTCCAGGGACCCCTGAGAGACCCCCGAGCACCCCAGGGACACCCAGAGCACCCGAGAGACCCCCGAGCACCCCGGGGACCCCTGGAGCACCCAAGGGACCCCCGAGCACCCCAGGGACACCCGAGAGACCCCCGAGAGACCCCCGGGACCCCCGGGGACCCCCAGAGCACCCAAGAGACCCCCGGGGACACCCGAGAGACCCCCGAGCACCCCAGGGACACCCGAGAGACCCCCGAGAGACCCCCAGGACCCCCGGAGCACCCCAGGGACACCCGAGAGACCCCCGAGCACCCAAGGGACCCCCGAGAGACCCCCGAGCACCCCGGGGACCCCCGGAGCACCCCAGGGACACCCGAGAGACCCCCGAGAGACCCCAGGGACCCCCGGAGCACCCCAGGGACCCCTGAGAGACCCCCGAGCACCCAAGGGACCCCCAGGGCACCCCAGGGGGTTCCCAGCTCATCCATGGGGTCTGCAGCCCACCCCAGTGACTGTACTGGTCCCAGTGCCCCATACTGGTCTCATACTGGTCCCAGTGCCCCATACTGGTCTCATACTGGTCCCAGTGACCCATCCCAGTCCCATCCCAGTCCCGTACTGGTCCCAGTCCCATCCCAGTGACCCCAGTGACCATACTGGTCTCATACTGGTCCCAGTGACCCATCCCAGTCCCGTACTGGTCCCAGTCCCATCCCAGTAACCCCAGTGACCCATACTGGTCCCCAGGCCACCCGTTCATCATGACCGTGGGTCACTCCCCAGTGCCCCATACTGGTCTCATACTGGTCCCAGTGACCCATCCCAGTCCCATCCCACTCCCGTACTGGTCCCAGTCCCATCCCAGTAACCCCAGTGCCATACTGGTCCCCAGGCCACCCGTTCATCATGACCGTGGGTCACTCCCCAGTGCCCCATACTGGTCCCAGTGCCCCATACTGGTCCCATACCCAATCCCAGTGCCCCATACTGGTCTCATACTGGTCCCAGTGACCGATCCCAATCCCGTACTGGCCCCAGTGACCCATCCCAGTCCCATCCCAGTGCCATACTGGTCCCAGTGACCCATACTGGTCCCCAGGCCACCCGTTCATCATGACCGTGGGTCACTCCCCAGTGCCCCATACTGGTCTCATACTGGTCCCAGTGCCCCATACTGGTCTCATACTGGTCCCAGTGCCCCATACTGGTCTCATACTGGTCCCAGTGACCCATCCCAGTGATCCCAGTAACCCCAGTGACCCATACTGGTCCCCAGGCCACCCGTTCATCATGACCGTGGGTCACTCCCCAGTGCCCCATACTGGTCCCAGTGCCAATCCCAGTGCCCCATACTGGTCTCATACTGGTCCCAGTGACCCATCCCAGTCCCATCCCAGTGCCATACTGGTCCCAGTAACCCCAGTGACCGTACTGGTCCCCAGGCCACCCGTTCATCATGACCGTGGGCTGCGTGGCCGGTGATGAAGAATCCTACGAGGTTTTCAAGGAACTTTTCGACCCCGTGATCCAGGACCGGCACGGGGGCTACAAACCCACGGACAAACACCGCACCGACCTCAACCACGAGAACCTCAAGGTCAGGGGGTCCCCAAAACCTGGGGGGGGTCCCCGAAATCTGGGAGGGGTCCCCAAAATCTGGGAGGGGTCCCCGAAATCTGGGAGGGGTCCCCAGAATTTGGGTGGGGTCTCAGGAGGGTCAGGAAGGGGTGACAGGGACACCCTGGGGGTCACCGACCTCAACCACGAGAACCTCAAGGTCAGGGGGTCCCCAAAATCTGGGAGGGGTCCCCGAAATCTGGGGGGGTCCCCAAAATCTGGGAGGGGTCCCCAGAACCTTCAGGGGGTCCCCGGAATTTGGGGAGGTCCCCAAAGGTCTCAGGAGGGTCAGGAAGGGGTGACAGGGACACCCTGGGGGTCACCAAGCACTGGACACACCTCAATCACGAGAACCTCAGGGTCAGGGGGTCCCCAAAACCTGGGGGGGTCCCCACAATCTGGGAGGGGTCCCCGAAATCTGGGAGGGGTCCCAGGAATTTGGGTGGGGTCTCAGGAGGGTCAGGAAGGGGTGACAGGGACACCCTGGGGGTCACCAACCTCAACCACGAGAACCTCAAGGTCAGGGGGTCCCCAAAATCTGGGGGGGGTCCCCGAAATCTGGGAGGGGTCCCCAAAATCTGGGAGGGGTCCCCGGAACCTTCAGGGGGTCCCCGGAATTTGGGTGGGGTCTCAGGAATTTGGGTGGGGTCTCAGGAGGGTCAGGAAGGGGTGACAGGGACACCCTGAGGCCACCGACCTCAACCATGAGAACCTCAAGGTCAGGGGGTCCCCAAAATCTGGGGGGGTCCCCGAAATCTGGGAGGGGTCCCCGAAATCTGGGAGGGGTCCCCAAAATCTGGGAGGGGTCCCCGGAATTTGGGAGGGGTCCCCGAAACCTTCAGGGGGTCCCAGGAATTTGGGGAGGTCCCCAAAGGTCTCAGGAGGGTCAGGAAGGGGTGACAGGGACACCTTGAGGGGTCACCAAGCACTGGACACACCTCAACCACGAGAACCTCAAGGTCAGGGGGTTCCCGAAACCTTCAGGGGGTCCCCGAAATCTGGGAGGGGTCCCCGAAATCTGGGAGGGGTCCCCGAAATCTGGGAGGGGTCCCCGGAATTTGGGTGGGGTCTCAGGAGGGTCAGGAAGGGGTGACAGGGACACCCTGAGGCCACCAACCTCAACCATGAGAACCTCAAGGTCAGGGGGTCCCCGAAACCTTCAGGGGGTCCCCAAAATCTGGGAGGGGTCCCCAGAATCTGGGGGGGTCCCCGGAATTTGGGTGGGGTCTCAGGAAGGTCAGGAAAGGGTGACAGGGACACCTTGGGGGTCACCAAGCACCGCACCGACCTCAACCACGAGAACCTCAAGGTCAGGGGGTCCCCGAAATCTTCAGGGGGTCCCCGAAACCTTCAGGGGGTCCCCGAAATCTGGGTGGGGTCCCCAAAATCTGGGAGGGGTCCCAGGAATTTGGGTGGGGTCTCAGGAGGGTCAGGAAGGGGTGACAGGGACACCCTGGGGGTCACCGACCTCAACCACGAGAACCTCAAGGTCAGGGGGTCCCCGAAACCTTCAGGGGGTCCCCGAAATCTGGGAGGGGTCCCCAAAATCTGGGAGGGGTCCCCGGAATCTGGGAGGGGTCCCCGAAATCTGGGAGGGGTCCCTGAAATTTGGGTGGGGTCCCCAAAACTTGGGCAGGTTCCCAGGGGTCTCAGGAGGGCAGGGAAGCAGCCACAGGAACCTCAAGGTCCCTGAAATTTGGGGGGTCCCCGAAACCTTCAGGGGGTCCCCGAAATCTGGGAGGGGTCCCTGAAATCTGGGAGGGGTCCCCAAAATCTGGGAGGGGTCCCCAAAATCTGGGAGGGGTCCCCAGAATTTGGGTGGGGTCTCAGGAGGGTCAGGAAGGGGTGACAGGGACACCCTGGGGGTCACCGACCTCAACCACGAGAACCTCAAGGTCAGGGGGTCCCCGAAATCTGGGGGGGGTCCCCAAAATCTGTGAGGGGTCCCCAGAACCTTCAGGGGGGTCCCCGAAATCTGGGAGGGGTCCCCGAAATCTGGGGGGGGTCCCTAAAATTTGGGTGGGGTCTCAGGAGGGTCAGGAAGGGGTGACAGGGACACCCTGAGGCCACCGACCTCAACCATGAGAACCTCAAGGTCAGGGGGTCCCCAAAACCTTCAGGGGGTCCCCAAAATCTGGGAGGGGTCCCCAAAATCTGGGGGGGGTCCCCGAAATCTTCAGGGGGTCCCCGAAATTTTGGGGATCCCTGAATTTTGGGGGGTCCCCGGAATTTGGGGAGGTTCCCAGGGGTCTCAGGGGGGGATTTTGGGGGAGATTTTGAGGAGGATTTGGGGGAGATTTTGGGGGTTTTGGGGTGTCCCAACCCTCGAGGTTTCTCGGGGATTTTGGGGCGATTTTGGGGGGATTTTGGGGATGATTTCGAGGGGGATTTTGAGGGGAATTTTGGGATGATTTTGGGATGATTTTGGGGGAATTTCAGGGAGATTTTGGGATGATTTCGAGCTGGATTTTGGGGGGATTTGGGGATGATTTTGAGGGGGATTTTGGGATGATTTTGGGGGGATTCTGGGGTGATTTTGGGATGATTTTGGGATGATTTCAAGAGGGATTTCGAGGGGGATTTTGGGATGATTTTGGGATGAATTTGAGGGGAATTTTAGGATTATTTTGGGGTGATTTTGGGATGATTTTGGGATGATTTCAAGAGGGATTTTGGGGTGATTTTGGGGTGATTTTGAGGGAAATTTTGGGATGATTTTGGGGGGAATTTCAGGGAGATTTTGGGATGATTTCGAGCTGGGTTTCTCAGGGATTTTGGGGGGATTTGGGGATGATTTTGAGAGGGATTTCAGATGGATTTGAGAGGGATTTTGAGCTGGATTTTGGGATGATTTTGAGAGGGATTTCAGATGGATTTGAGGGGGGTTTCGAGGGGGATTTTGGGATGATTTTGGGATGATTTTGGGGTGATTTGGGGATAATTTCAAGAGGGATTTTAGGATGACTTTGGGATGATTTTGGGATGATTTCGGGATGATTTTGGGGTGATTTCGAGGGGGATTTTGGGGTGATTTTGAGGTGATTTTGGGATGATTTTGAGGGGGATTTTTGGATGATTTTGGGATGATTTTGGGGTGATTTCGAGGGGGATTTTGGGATGATTTTGGGGTGATTTCGGGATGATTTTGGGATAATTTTGAGGGGGATTTTAGGATGATTTTAGGATGATTTTGGGATGATTTTGGGATGATTTTGGGGTGATTTCGAGGGGGATTTTGGGATGATTTTGGGGTGATTTCGGGATGATTTCGAGGGGGATTTTAGGATGATTTCAGGATGATTTTGGGATCATTTCCTGCTGGATTTGGGATCTTTTTGGGGTGGCCGTGGCAGCCCCTGAGTGGAATTTTTGGGGGCGCAGGGGGGCGAGGACCTGGACCCCAAATACGTCCTGAGCAGCCGCGTCCGCACCGGCCGCAGCATCAAGGGCTACTCCCTGCCCCCGCACTGCAGCCGCGGCGAGCGCCGCGCCATCGAGAAGCTCTCCGTCACCGGTACGGGATCCACTCGGGATCTGGGATCCATTTGGGATTGGTTTGGGGGGTTTGGGATCGATTTGGGATCGGTTTGGGGGATTTGGGATCGATTTGGGGGGTTTGGGGTGGGTTTGGGGCGAGCGCCGCGCCATCGAGAAGCTCTCCGTCACCGGTACGGGATCCACTCGGGATCTGGGATCGATCTGGGGGGTTTGGGATCCATTTGGGATCGATTTGGGGGATTTGGGATCGATTTGGGGGGTTTGGGGCGGGTTTGGGGTGAGCGCCGCGCCATCGAGAAGCTCTCCGTCACCGGTACGGGATCCACTCGGGATCTGGGATCCATTTGGGATCTGTCTGGGGGGTTGGGGATCTATTTGGGATCCATTTGGGGGGTTTGGGATCGATTTGGGATCGATTTGGGGGGTTTGGGGTGGGTTTGGGGCGAGCGCCGCGCCATCGAGAAGCTCTCCGTCACCGGTACGGGATCCACTCGGGATCTGGGATCCATCTGGGATCGGTTTGGGGGGGTTGGGATCTATTTGGGATCGGTTTGGGGGATTTGGGATCAATTTGGGGGGTTTGGGGTGGGTTTGGGGCGAGCGCCGCGCCATCGAGAAGCTCTCCGTCACCGGTACGGGATCCACTCGGGATCTGGGATCCATCTGGGGGGGTTGGGATCCATTTGGGATCCATTTGGGATGGATTTGGTGTCCAGCCGTGTCCAGCTGTGTCCGGCTGTGTCCGGCTGTGTCCGGCTGTGTCCGGTTGTGTCCAGCTGTGTCCATGTGTCCGGCTGTGTCCGGCTGTGTCCGTGTGTCCGTGTGTCCGGCTGTGTCCGGTCACTGCCCGTTGTCCCCCCAGCCCTGAACAGCCTGGACGGGGAGAGTGTCCATGTCCGTGTGTGTGTCCATGTCAGTGTCTGTGTGTCCGGCTGTGTCCGGCTGTGTCCAGCTGTGTCCAGCTGTGTCCGGCTGTGTCCGGCTGTGTCCGGCTGTGTCCGGCTGTGTCCGTGTCCATGTCCAGCCGTGTCCAGCTGTGTCCAGCCGTGTCTGGCTGTGTCCAGCTGTGTCCAGCTGTGTCTGGCTGTGTCCAGCCATGTCCATGTCAGTGTCCGTGTGTCCGGCTGTGTCCAGCTGTGTCTGTGTCCATGTCCGTGTGTCCGGCTGTGTCTGTGTCCATGTCCAGCTGTGTCCGGCTGTGTCCGGCTGTGTCCGGTCACTGCCCATTGTCCCCCCAGCCCTGAACAGCCTGGACGGGGAGAGTGTCCATGTCCGTGTGTCCATGTCAGTGTCCGTGTGTCCGGCTGTGTCCGGCTGTGTCCAGCTGTGTCTGGTTGTGTCCGGCTGTGTCCGGCTGTGTCCAGCTGTGTCCAGCTGTGTCCGGCTGTGTCCATGTCCGGTTGTGTCCGGCTGTGTCCAGCTGTGTCCAGCTGTGTCCGGCTGTGTCCGGCTGTCTCCCATCACTGACCGATGTCCCCTCAGCCCTGAACAGCCTGGACGGGGAGAGTGTCCATGTCCGTGTGTGTGTCCGGCTGTGTCTGTGTCCATGTCCGGCTGTGTCCAGCTGTGTCCAGCTGTGTCCGGCTGTGTCTGTGTCCAGCTGTGTCCAGCTGTGTCCGGCTGTGTCCAGCTGTGTCCGGTTGTGTCCAGCTGTGTCCGGCTGTGTCCAGCCGAGTCCAGCCGTGTCCAGCTGTGTCCGGCTGTCTCCCATCACTGCCCGTTGTCCCCTCAGCCCCGAACAGCCTGGACGGGGAGAGTGTCCATGTCCGTGTGTCCATGTCAGTGTCCGTGTGTCCAGCTGTGTCCGGCTGTGTCCAGCTGTGTCCGTGTGTCCAGCTGTGTCCGGCTGTGTCCGGCTGTGTCCGGCTGTGTCCGGCTGTGTCTGGCTGTGTCCGGCTGTGTCCAGCTGTGTCCGGCTGTGTCCGGCTGTGTCCGGTTGTGTCCGGCTGTGTCCGGCTGTGTCTGTGTCAATGTCCGTGTGTCCAGCTGTGTCCAGCTGTGTCCGGCTGTGTCCGGCTGTGTCCGTGTGTCCGGCTGTGTCCGGCTGTGTCCAGCTGTGTCCATGTGTCCGGCTGTGTCCATGTGTCCGGCTGTGTCCGGTCACTGCCCGTTGTCCCCCCAGCCCTGAACAGCCTGGACGGGGAGAGTGTCCATGTCAAGTGTCCGTGTGTCCAGCTGTGTCTGTGTCAATGTCCATGTGTCCGGCTGTGTCCGGCTGTGTCCGGTTGTGTCCAGCTGTGTCCAGCTGTGTCCGGCTGTGTCCGGCTGTGTCCGGCTGTGTCCGGCTGTGTCCAGCTGTGTCCAGCTGTGTCCGGCTGTGTCCGGCTGTGTCCGGCTGTCTCCCATCCCTGCCCGTTGTCCCCTCAGCCCTGAACAGCCTGGACGGGGAGAGTGTCCATGTCCGTGTGTCCATGTCTGTGTGTCCGGCTGTGTCCGTGTCCATGTCCGTGTCCAGCTGTGTCCGTGTGTCCAGCTGTGTCCGGCTGTGTCCGGCTGTGTCCGGCTGTGTCCGGTCACTGCCCGTTGTCCCCCCAGCCCTGAACAGCCTGGACGGGGAGAGTGTCCATGTCCGTGTCCGTGTGTCCAGCTGTGTCCGGCTGTGTCCGTGTGTCCGGCTGTGTCCGGCTGTGTCCAGCTGTGTCCGGTTGTGTCCGGCTGTGTCCCATCCCTGCCCGTTGTCCCCTCAGCCCTGAACAGCCTGGACGGGGAGAGTGTCCATGTCCGTGTGTCCATGTCAGTGTCCGTGTGTCCAGCTGTGTCCAGCCGTGTCCATGTCCATGTTCGTGTGTCCAGCTGTGTCCGGCTGTGTCCGGCTGTGTCTGTGTCCAGCTGTGTCCGGCTCTGTCCGGCTGTCTCCCATCACTGCCTGTTGTCCCCCCAGCCCTGAACAGCCTGGACGGGGAGAGTGTCCATGTCAGTGTCCGTGTGTCCAGCTGTGTCTGTGTCAATGTCCGTGTGTCCAGCTGTGTCCGGCTGTGTCCGGCTGTCTCCCATCACTGCCCGTTGTCCCCCCAGCCCTGAACAGCCTGGACGGGGAGTTCAAGGGTCGTTATTACCCCCTGAAGGCGATGACGGAGCAGGAGCAGCAGCAGCTCATCGATGACCATTTCCTGTTCGACAAACCGGTGTCACCGCTGCTGCTGGCCTCGGGCATGGCCCGCGACTGGCCCGACGCCCGTGGCATCTGGTGGGTGTCCCCAAATGTCACCAGGTGTCACCCAAATGTCACCAAATGTCACCAGGTGTCACCAGGTGTCACCCAGATATCCTCAATGTCCCCAGTGTCACCCCTGCTGCTGGCCTCGGGCATGGCCCGCGACTGGCCCGACGCGCGGGGCATCTGGTGGGTGTCCCCAGTGTCCCCAAATGTCACCAGGTGTCACCAGGTGTCACCAGGTGTCACCCAGATATCCCCAGTGTCACCCAAATATCCTCAATGTCCCCAGTGTCACCCCTGCTGCTGGCCTCAGGCATGGCCCGCGACTGGCCCGACGCCCATGGCATCTGGTGGGTGTCCCCAAATGTCACCAAATGTCACCTGGTGTCACCCAAATGTCACCCAGATATCCCCAGTGTCACCCAATGTCACCCAAATATCCTCAATGTCCCTGGTGTCACCGCTGCTGCTGGCCTCGGGCATGGCCCGCGACTGGCCCGACGCGCGTGGCATCTGGTGGGTGTCCCCAATGTCCCCAAATGTCACCTGGTGTCACCCAAATCTCACCCAATATCCCCAGTGTCACCCAATGTCACCCAAGTGTCCCCAGTGTCACCCCTGCTGCTGGCCTCGGGCATGGCCCGCGACTGGCCCGACGCACGTGGCATCTGGTGGGTGTCCCCAAATGTCACCAGGTGTCCCCAGTGTCCCCAAATGTCACCAGGTGTCACCAGGTGTCACCCAAATGTCACCCAAATGTCCCCAAATGTCCCCAAATGTCCCCAAATGTCCCCAAATGTCCCCAAATGTCCCGAGTGTCCCCGTGTCCCCAGGCACAACGACAACAAGACGTTCCTGGTGTGGGTGAACGAGGAGGATCACCTGCGCGTCATCTCCATGGAGAAGGGAGGGAACATGAAGGAGGTGTTCAGGCGCTTCTGTGTGGGGCTCAAAAAGGTGAGCAGGGACACCTGGGGACACCTGAACACACCTGGGGACACCTGGGGACACCAAAACACACCTGGGGTCACACCTGGGGACACACCTGGGGTCACACCTGCGCGTCATCTCCATGGAGAAGGGAGGGAACATGAAGGAGGTGTTCAGGCGCTTCTGCGTGGGGCTGAAAAAGGTGAGCAGGGACACCTGGGGACACCTGAACACACCTGGGAACACCTGGGGACACCTGGGGACACCTGGGGTCACACCTGGGGTCACACCTGAGGTCACACCTGGGGTCACACCTGCGCGTCATCTCCATGGAGAAGGGAGGGAACATGAAGGAGGTGTTCAGGCGCTTCTGCGTGGGGCTGAAAAAGGTGAGCAGGGACACCTGGGGACACCTGGGGACACCTGGGGACACCTGGGGACACACCTGGGGACACCAAAACACACCTGGGGACACACCTGGGGTCACACCTGCGCGTCATCTCCATGGAGAAGGGAGGGAACATGAAGGAGGTGTTCAGGCGCTTCTGTGTGGGGCTGAAAAAGGTGAGCAGGGACACCTGGACACACCTGGGGACACCTGGGGACACCTGGGGACACCTGAACACACCTGGGGACACCTGGGGACACCTGGACACACCTGGGGTCACACCTGAACACACCTGGGGACACACCTGGGGTCACACCTGCGCGTCATCTCCATGGAGAAGGGAGGGAACATGAAGGAGGTGTTCAGGCGCTTCTGCGTGGGGCTCAAAAAGGTACCTGAGACACACCTGGGGACACCTGGGGACACCTGGGGTCACCTGGGGACACACCTGGGGTCACACCTGGGGTCACACCTGGACACACCTGGGGTCACACCTGCGCGTCATCTCCATGGAGAAGGGAGGGAACATGAAGGAGGTGTTCAGGCGCTTCTGCGTGGGGCTGAAAAAGGTGAGCAGGGACACCTGGGGACACCTGGGGACACCTGGGGACACCTGGGGACACCTGGGGACACACCTGGGGACACCTGGGGACACCTGGGGACACCAAAACACACCTGGGGACACACCTGGGGTCACACCTGGGGTCACACCTGCGCGTCATCTCCATGGAGAAGGGAGGGAACATGAAGGAGGTGTTCAGGCGCTTCTGTGTGGGGCTGAAAAAGGTGAGCAGGGACACCTGGGGACACCTGGGGACACCTGGGGACACCAAAACACACCTGGGGACACCTGGGGACACCTGAACACACCTGGGGACACCAAAACACACCTGGGGACACCTGGGGACACCTGAACACACCTGGGGACACCTGGGGACACCTGGGGACACACCTGAGGACACCTGGGGACACCTGAACACACCTGGACACACCTGGGGATATCTGGGGACAGCTGGGGGTACCTGGGGACACCTGGAACCCATCTAGAACCCAGTCTGGAACCGCTCTAGAACCCGATCTAGAACCGAGTCTAGAACAATCTAGAACCGCTCTAGAACAATCTAGAACCTGCTCTAGAATCGATCTAGAACCGCTCTAGAACAATCTAGAACCTGGTCTAGAACCGATCTAGAACCCAGTCTGGAACACACCTGGGGACACCTGGGGACACCTGGGGACACCTGGGGACACCTGGGGACACACCTGGGGTCCCATCTCCCCAATTCTGGAGTCCCCAATTAATTAATCCCAGAACCACCCAATTAACCCCATTCCCCCCCAATTTCGGGACATCCCCAATTAATTAATCCCCCAATTAACCCAAATTTCGGGGCATCCCCAGTTAATAAATCCCCCAATTAACCCAAATTAACCCCCAATTTCGGGGCTCCCCAATTCCAATGTCCCCAATTAATTAATTCCCCAATTAACCCGATTAACCCCCAATTTTGGGGCATCCCCAATTAATTAATTCCCCGATTAACCCCCGATTTCGGGGCTCCCCAATTCCAATGTCCCCAATTAATTAATCCCCCAATTAACCCCCGATTTTGGGGCTCCCCAATTCCAATGTCCCCAATTAATTAATCCCCCAATTAACCCCAATTAACCCCCGATTTTGGGGCATCCCCAATTAATTAATTCCCCGATTATCCCCAATTTCGGGGCTCCCCAATTCCAATGTCCCCAATTAATTAATCCCCCAAATAACCCCAATAACCCCCTATTTTGGGGCATCCCCAATTAATTAATTCCCCAATTAACCTGATTACCCCCCAATTTTGGTGTCCCCAAATTTCATTTTCCCCAATTCCAGTGTCCCAAATTTTGGGGCATCCCCAATTAATTAATTCCCCAATTTTCCCCAATTTCGGGGCTCCCCAATTCCAATGTCCCCAATTAATTAATCCCCCAATTAACCCCAATTAACCCCCGATTTCGGGGCTCCCCCAGATCGAGGAGATCTTCAAGAAGGCGGGGCACCCCTTCATGTGGACGGAGCACCTGGGCTACATCCTCACCTGCCCGTCCAACCTGGGCACGGGGCTGCGCGGGGGCGTCCACGTGCGGCTGCAGCACCTGAGCCAGCACCCCAAATTCGAGGAGATCCTCAAACGCCTGCGCCTGCAGAAACGGGGGACAGGTGACACCGGGGGGACCCCAAAATCCGCCTGGGGAGGGGGGTCCGGGTCTGGGGTCACACCTGGGGACAGCTGGGGTTACACCTGGACACACCTTGGGTTGGGGAGGGGGTCCCGAAATCGGGGTGGGGAGGGGGCTCCGGATCTGGGGTCACACCTGGGGTCACATCTGGAGATGCCTTGGGGTGGGGAGGGGACCCCAAAATCAGCCTGGGGAGGGGGCTTCGGATCTGCCTTGGGGTGGGGAGGGGGTCCTGAAATCGGGGTGGGGAGGGGACCCCAAAATCGGGGTGGGGAGGGGGCTCCGGATCGGCCTTGGGGTGGGGAGGGGGCTCCGAAATTGGGGTGAGGTGGGGGCTCCGAAATTGGGGTGGGGAGGGGGCTTCGGATCTGCCTTGGGGTGGGGAGGGGGCTCCGAAATCGGGGTGGGGAGGGGGCTCCAAAATCGGCCTTGGGGTGGGGAGGGGACCCCAAAATCCGCCTGGGGAGGGGGCTCCGGATCGGCCTTGGGGTGGGGAGGGGGCTCCGAAATTGGGGTGGGGAGGGGGCTCCGAAATTGGGGTGGGGAGGGGGCTCCGAAATCGGCCTTGGGGTGGGGAGGGGGCTCCGGATCGGCCTTGGGGTGGGGAGGGGGCTCCGAATCTGGGGACACACCTGGGGTCACACCTGGGGTCACACCTGGGGTCACATCTGGACACACCTTGGGGTGGGGAGGGGGCCCCAAATCTGGGTTGGTCAGGGATGGTCAGTGATGGTCAGTGATGATGAGGGATGATCAGGGGTGATCAGTGATGGTCAGGGGATGGTCAGTGAGTGGTCAGTGATGGTCAGGGATGGTCAGGGATGGTCAGGGATGGTCAGTGATGGTCAGTGATGATCAGTGATGGTCAGGGGATGGTCAGTGATGATCAGTGATGGTCAGGGGATGGTCAGTGATGGTCAGTGATGGTCAGGGATGGTCAGGGATGGTCAGTGATGGTCAGTGATGGTCCCTGGCTGGTCACTGGGTGGTCAGTGATGGTCAGTGTCCATCTGTCCATCCAGGTGGGGTGGACACGGCCGCGGTGGGCGCGGTGTTCGACATCTCCAACGCCGACCATGGGTGATCAGGGATGGTCAGTGATGGTCAGTGATGACCAGGGGTGATCAGTGATGGTCAGTGATGGTCAGGGATGGTCAGTGATGGTCAGGGGTGATCAATGATGATCAATGATGACCAGGGGATGGTCAGTGATGGTCAGTGTCCATCTGTCCATCCAGGTGGGGTGGACACGGCCGCGGTGGGCGCGGTGTTCGACATCTCCAACGCCGACCATGGGTGATCAGGGATGGTCAGGGGATGGTCAGTGATGGTCAGGGATGGTCACTGAGTGGTCAGGGATGGTCAGTGATGGTCAGGGATGGTCAGGGATGGTCAGTGATGGTCAGTGATGGTCAGGGGTGATCAGGGATGGTCACTGGGTGGTCAGAGATGGTCAGTGATGACCAGGGGTGGTCAGTGATGGTCACTGACTGGTCACTGAGTGGTCAGGGATGGTCAGTGTCCATCTGTCCATCCAGGTGGGGTGGACACAGTGGAACCCTGGGTGATCAATGATGGTCAGTGATGGTCAGGGATGGTCAGTGATGGTCAGGGATGGTCAGTGATGGTCAGTGATGGTCACTGAGTGGTCAGGGATGGTCAGGGATGGTCAGTGTCCATCTGTCCATCCAGGTGGGGTGGACACGGCCGTGGTGGGCGCGGTGTTTGACATCTCCAACGCCGACCAGGGGTGATCAGGGATGGTCAGGGATGGTCAGTGATGACCAGGGGTGATCAATGATGACCAGGGGTGACCAGGGGTGGTCAGTGATGGTCAGTGTCCATCTGTCCATCCGGGTGGGGTGGACACGGCCGCGGTGGGCGCGGTGTTCGACATCTCCAACGCCGACCATGGGTGATCAGGGATGGTCAGTGATGGTCAGTGATGGTCAGGGATGGTCAGTGATGGTCAGTGATGATCAGGGATGATCAGGGATGATCAATGATGACCAGGGGTGATCAGGGATGGTCAGTGATGGTCAGGGATGGTCAGTGATGGTCAGGGATGGTCAGTGATGGTCAGTGTCCATCTGTCCATCCAGGTGGGGTGGACACGGCCGCGGTGGGCGCGGTGTTCGACATCTCCAACGCCGACCATGGGTGATCAGGGATGGTCAGTGATGGTCAATGATGACCAGGGGTGATCAATGATGATCAATGATGACCAGGGGATGGTCAGGGATGGTCAGTGTCCATCTGTCCATCCAGGTGGGGTGGACACGGCCGCGGTGGGCGCGGTGTTCGACATCTCCAACGCCGACCGCCTGGGCTTCTCGGAGGTGGAGCAGGTGCAGATGGTGGTGGACGGCGTCAAGCTCATGGTGGAGATGGAGAAGAAGCTGGAGCAGAAGCAGCCCATCGACGACATGATCCCCGCCCAGAAATAGGGGAGGGGGCTTCACCGGGACCCCCCGAGACCCCCCGAGACCCCCCCGGGACCCCCCAATAAACGCTGCCGGTCCCCACCGTGGTCTGGTGTTGGAATTTGGGGAGGGGGCGCAGGAATTTGGGGGTCCTTGAGTCCTCCAAACCCCCCTGAGAACTTCCAGAACCTTCCTGAGACCCCTCCCCACCTCTGGGGACCCCCAAAAATCTCCCCTGAGACCCCCGGGACGCCCCCGAGACCCCCAGACCCCCCCCAATAAACGATGCTGAGGTCCCATGTTGGGATTTGGGGAGGGGGCGCAGGAATTTGGGGGTCCTTATGTCCTTCAAACCCCCCTGAGAACCTTCAGGAACTTCCAGAACCTTCCTGAGACCCCTCCCCACCTCTGGGGACCCCCAAAAATCTCCCCTGAGACCCCGGGACCCCCCAATAAACGATGCCGAGATCCATTGTTGGAATTTGGGGAGGGGGTGAAGGAATTTGGGGGTCTCTGAGTCCTCCAAACCCCCCTGAGAACCTTCAGGAACTTCCAGAACCTTCCTGAGACCCCTCCCCACCTCCAGGGATCCCTCTGGGACCCCCCGAGACCCCCAGACCCCCCCAAGAAACGATGCCGAGGTCCCGTGTTGGAATTTGGGGAGGGGGCGCAGGAATTTGGGGGTCTCTGAGTCCTCCAAACCCCCCTGAGAACCTTCAGGAACTTCCAGAACCTTCCTGAGACCCCTCCCCACCTCCGGGGATCCCCCTGAGACCCCCCGAGACCCCCGGGACCCCCCCAATAAACGCTGCCGGTCCCCACCGTGGTCTGGTGTTGGAATTTGGGGAGGGGGCGCAGGAATTTGGGGGTCTCTGGACCTTCTAAACCCCCCTGAGAACCTCCAGGAACCCTCAGGAACTTCCAGAACCTTCCTGAGACCCCTCCCCACCCCTGGGGACCCCCAAAAATCTCCCCAGAGACCCCCGGGACCCCCCCCAATAAACGATGCTGAGGTCCTGTGTTGGAATTTGGGGAGGGGGCGAAGGAATTTGGGGCTCCCTGAGTCCTCCAAACCCCCCTGAGAACCTCCAGGAACCTTCAGGAACTTCCAGAACCTTCCTGAGACCCCTCCCCACCTCTGGAGACCCCCAAAAATCTCCCCTGAGACCCCCGGGACCCCCCCCAATAAACAATGCTGAGGTCCCGTGTTGGAATTTGGGGAGGGGGCGCAGGAATTTGGGGGTCTCTGAGTCCTCCAAACCCCCCTGAGAACCTCCAGGAACCCTCAGGAACTTCCAGAACCTTCCTGAGACCCCTCCCCACCTCCAGGGATCCCTCCGGGACCCCCCGAGACCCCCCCGGGACCCCCCAATAAACGCTGCCGGTCCCCACCATGGTCTGGTGTTGGGATTTGGGGAGGGGGCGCAGGAATTTGGGGATCTCTGGACCTTCTAAACCCCCCTGAGAACCTTCAGGAACCTCCAGAACCTTCCTGAGACCCCTCCCCACCTCTGGAGACCCCCAAAAATCTCCCCTGAGACCCCCGGGACCCCCCCGAGACCCCCAGACCCCCCCCAATAAACGATGCTGAGGTCCTGTGTTGGAATTTGGGGAGGGGGCGAAGGAATTTGGGGGTCTCTGGACCTTTCAAACCCCCTTGAGAACCTTCAGGAACTTCCAGAACCTTCCTGAGACCCCTCCCCACCCCTGGAGACCCCCAAAAATCTCCCCAAGACCCCCGGGACCCCCCCAAGAAACGATGCCGAGGTCCCGTGTTGGGATTTGGGGAGGGGGTGAAGGAATTTGGGGGTCTCTGAGTCCTTCAAACCCCCCTGAGAACCTTCAGGAACTTCCAGAACCTTCCTGAGACCCCTCCCCACCTCCAGGGATCCCTCTGGGACCCCCCGAGACCCCCCCGGGACCCCCCCAATAAACGATGCTGAGGTCCTGTGTTGGAATTTGGGGAGGGGGCGCAAGAATTTGGGGGTCTCTGAGTCCTCCAAACCCCCCTGAGAACCTTCAGGAACTTCCAGAACCTTCCTGAGACCCCTCCCCACCCCTGGGACCCCCCCAATAAACGATGCTGAGGTCCCGTGTTGGGATTTGGGGAGGGGGCGCAGGAATTTGGGGGTCCTTGAGTCCTCCAAACCCCCCTGAGAACCTTCAGGAACTTCCAGAACCTTCCTGAGACCCCTCCCCACCCCTGGAGACCCCCGAGACCCCCCCCAAAATCCAATTTTTTCCCCAAAAAAATCAAATTTTCCCCCAAAAACCCCACTCAGCCACCCCAAATCCCATTTTTTTCCCCCAAATCCCATTTTTTCCCCCAAAAATCCAATTTTTTCCCCCAAAAATCCATTTTTTCCCCCAAAAACCCCACTCAGCCACCCCAAATCCCATTTTTTCCCCCAAAAATCCATTTTTTCCCCTAAAAATCCAATTTTTCCCCCAAAAACCCCACTCAGCCACCCCAAATCCCATTTTTTCTCCCCAAAATCCAATTTTTTCCCCCAAAAATCCAATTTTTCCCCCCAAAATCCAATTTTTCCCCCCAAAATCCAATTTTTTCCCCAAAAACCTCACTCAGCTTCCCCAAATCCCATTTTTTCTCCCCAAAATCCAAATTTTTCCCCCAAAAATCCATTTTTTTCCCCCAAAAATCCAAATTTTTCCCCAAAAACCCCACTCAGCTTCCCCAAATCCCGTTTTTTTTCCCCAAAATCCAATTTTTTCCCCCAAAAATCCAATTTTTCCCCCCAAAATCCATTTTTCCCCCCAAAATCCATTTTTTCCCCCAAAAACCCCACTCAGCCACCCCAAATCCCATTTTTTCTCCCCAAAATCCAATTGTTTTCCCAAAAAATCCTTTTTCCCCCAAAAAATCCTTTTTTTCCCCAAAAACCTCACTCAGCTTCCCCAAATCCCATTTTTTCTCCCCAAAATCCAATTTTTTCCCCCAAAAATCCAATTTTTCCCCCCAAAATCCTATTTTTCCCCCAAAAATCCATTTTTTCCCCCAAAAACCCGACTCAGCTTCCCCAAATCCCATTTTTTTCTCCCCAAAATCCAATTTTTTCCCCCCAAAATCCAAATTTTTCCCCCAAAAATCCATTTTTTCCCCCAAAAATCCAAATTTTTCCCCAAAAACCTCACTCAGCTTCCCCAAATCCCGTTTTTTTTTCCCCAAATCCCATTTTTTTCCCCAAAAAAATCCCATTTTTTCCCCACTTGGGGATCCCCAGAGCAAGGAGAGGGGGATTTAGAGATTTTTGGGTGGAATTTTGCGATTTTTTGGAGGGAATTTGGGATTTTTTGAACGATTTTGGGATTTTTTGATGAATTTTGAGATTTTTTGATGGATTTTTGGGGTTTTTTTGATGGATTTTGGGATTTTTTTGGAGAAATTTGGGATTTTTTGGTAGAAATTTAGGATTTTTTTGGAGGAATTTTGGGATTTTTTTGGAGAAATTTAGGATTTTTTGGAGAAATTCGGGATTTTTTTTGGAGAAATTTGGGATTTTTTTATGGATTTTGGGATTTTTTGGAGACATTTTGGGATTTTTTTGAGGGATTTGGGATTTTTTTGTAGAAATTTAGGATTTTTTGATGGATTTTGGGATTTTTTGATGGATTTTGGGATTTTTTTGGAGAAATTTGGGAATTTTTGGAGGAATTTGGGATTTTTTTATGGATTTGGGGATTTTTTGGATGGATTTAAGATTTTTTTTTGGGGATGGGGTCTCCTGACATCCATGATCCATTCCAACCTCCCTTTATTCCATCAAAAATACAAAAACTCCCTCCCCAAATTCCCCCCCCAGCCCCAAAACCCCCCAAATTCCACCCAAAAAACCCCAAATTCCTCCCCAAAATCCCCCGGGACCCCTCCCCAAATTCCAGCCTGAGACTCCAAACCCAGCTGGGATAAAAAATGGGGAGGGGGGAACCCCAAGATTTGGGGAGGGGGATTTTGAATTTTATTTGGGGGCAAATTTTTAATTTTTGGGGTGATTTGAGACGATTTTTTTGGGTTTTTTCAGGATTTTTTGGGGTTTTTTTGGGGGGATTTTTTTGGGGTTTTTTCGGATTTTTTTGGGGTTTTTTCGGGATTTTTTGGGAGGTTTTTTCTGGATTTTTTTGGGGTTTTTTTCTGGATTTTTTGGGGGATTTTTGGGGTTTCTTGGGATTTTTTGGGGATTTTTTGGGGGATTTTTTTGGGATTTTTTTGGGATCTTTTTGGGGTTTTTTTCGGGATTTTTTGGAGTTTCTTTTCGGGATTTTTTGGGGGTTTTTTTCGGGATTTTTGGGGGTGTTTTTTGGGATTTTTTGGGTTTTTTTGGGGATTTTTTTGTTTTTTTTCTGGATTTTTTGGTTTTTTTTTTTCTGGATTTTTTTGGGTCTTTTTGGGGGGTTTTTTTGGGATTTTTTATGGTTTTTTTCCTGGAATTTTTGGGGTTTTTTTCTGGATTTTTTGGGGGATTTTTTGGGTTTTTTTTTTCTGGATTTTTTTGGGGGCTTTTTCGGGATTTTTGGGGGGTTTTTTGGGATTTTTGGGGGGTTTTTTCCTGGATTTTTTTGGGGTTTTTTGGGATTTTTTTCGGGTTTTTTTCTGGATTTTTTGGGGTCTTTTTGGGATTTTTTTGGTTTCTTTTCGGGATTTTTTGGGTGTTTTTTCGGGATTTTTTGGGGGGTTTTTTTGGGGGATTTTTTTTTTTTTTTTTGGGGGGGGGTTTTTTTGGGGATTTTTTGGGGTTTTTTTTCTGGATTTTTTGGGGGGTTTTTTCTGGATTTTTTTGGGTTTTTTCCAGGATTTTTTTTGTTTTTTTCAGATTTTTTTTTGGTTTTTTTCAGATTTTTTTGGGTTTCTTTGGGATATTTTTTATTTTTTTCAGGATTTTTTGATTTTTTTTGTTTTTTTTGGGGGGTGTAATTTTTTTATTGTGAGGAGGGGTCTTCCCCACCCCTCCCCCTCCCCAAACCCCCTCCCCTTTTCTATTTCATTTTTTTTTAACCCATTTTCACCCATTTTTTTCCTATAAAAAAATCAACAAAAAATCAGCGGGGGGGGAGGGGCAGAGAACAGATTTGTGGGGGAGGGGCTCCTTGTTTTTTGGGGGGTTTTTTGGGGGATTTTTTGGGGGTTTTTTCAGATTTTTTTGGGGTTTTTTTTCTGGATTTTTTGGGGGTTTTTTGGGATTTTTTTGGGGTTTTTTTGGGGATTTTTTTGGTTTTTTTTGGGATTTTTTTAGGGTTTTTTCGGGGATTTTTTTGGGGTTTTTTCAGATTTTTTTTGGTTTTTTTCAGATTTTTTTTTTGGTTTTTTTTCAGATTTTTTTGGGGTTTTTTTTGGCGGATTTTTTGGTTTTTTTTTCTGGATTTTTTGGGGTTTTTTGGGATTTTTTGGGGTTTTTTTCTGGATTTTTTTGGGTTTTTTTCTGGATTTTTTGGGGGCTTTTCGGGATTTTTTGGGGACTTTTTTGGGATTTTTTGGGGTTTTTTGGGGGATTTTTTCAGATTTTTTTGGGGTTTTTTTTTTATTTTTTTTTGGTTTTTTCAGATTTTTTTTTATTTTTTTCAGGATTTTTTAAATTTTTTTTTATTTTTTTTTGGGGGGTGGAATTTTTTTATTGTGAGGAGGGGTCTTCCCCACCCCTCCCCCTCCCCAAACCCCCTCCCCTTTTCTATTTCATTTTTTTTTAACCCATTTTCACCCATTTTTTCCTATAAAAAAATCAACAAAAAAATCAGCGGGGGGGGAGGGGCAGAGAACAGATTTGTGGGGGAGGGGCTCCTTGTTTTTTGGGGGTTTTTTTGGGGATTTTTTGGGGTTTTTTTCAGATTTTTTTTGGGTTTTTTTTCTGGATTTTTGGGGGTTTTTTGGGATTTTTTTGGGCTTTTTTGGGGATTTTTTTGGGGTTTTTTCGGGGATTTTTTGGGGTTTTTTTCAGATTTTTTTTGGTTTTTTTCAGATTTTTTTTTGGTTTTTTTTCAGATTTTTTTGGGTTTTTTTTGGCGGATTTTTTGGGTTTTTTTTCTGGATTTTTTGGGGTTTTTTTGGGGGGATTTTTTTGGGTTTTTTTCGGGACTTTTTGGGGGTTTTTTTGGGGATTTTTTGGGGTTTTTTTGGGATTTTTTAGGGTTTTTTTCTGGATTTTTTGGGGGTTTTTTTTCGGGATTTTTTTTGGGGTTTTTTCAGGATTTTTTTGGGGTTTTTTTGGGATTTTTGGGAGGTTTTTCGGGGTTTTTTTGGTTTTTTTCTTAATTTTTTGGGTTTTTTTTTGGGGACTTTTTGGGGGTTTTTTCAGATTTTTTTTTTGTTTTTTTTTCTGGATTTTTTGGGGGTTTTTTGGGATTTTTTTGGGGTTTTTTTGGGGGATTTTTTTTGGGTTTTTTCGGGGATTTTTTTGGGGTTTTTTCGGGGATTTTTTTGGGGTTTTTTCAGATTTTTTTTGGTTTTTTTCAGATTTTTTTTGGGTTTTTTTCAGATTTTTTTGGTTTTATTTGGGATATTTTTTGTGTTTTTTCAGGATTTTTAAATTTTTTTTTATTTTTTTTTGGGGGGTGGAATTTTTTTATTATGAGGAGGGGTCTTCCCCACCCCTCCCCCTCCCCAAACCCCCTCCCCTTTTCTATTTCATTTTTTTTTAACCCATTTTCACCCATTTTTTTCCTATAAAAAAATCAACAAAAAATCAGCGGGGGGGGAGGGGCAGAGAACAGATTTGTGGGGGAGGGGCTCCTTGTTTTTTGGGGGGTTTTTTGGGGATTTTTTTGGGGTTTTTTCGGGGATTTTTTGGGGGTTTTTTCGGGGATTTTTTTGGGGTTTTTTCAGATTTTTTTTGGTTTTTTTCAGATTTTTTTTTTGGTTTTTTTTCAGATTTTTTTGGGTTTTTTTGGCGGATTTTTTGGGGTTTTTTTCTGGATTTTTTGGGGTTTTTTTCTGGATTTTTTGGGGTTTTTTTTTCTGGATTTTTTTGGGGTTTTTTCGGGATTTTTTTTTTGGTTTTTTTTGGGATTTTCTTGGGGTTTTTAGGGGGATTTTTTTGGGGTTTTTTTGGGATTTTTTTGGGTTTTTTTTCTGGATTTTTTGGGGTCTTTTTGGGATTTTTTGGGGTTTTTTTCTGGATTTTGGGGGGTTTTTTTTGGGAATTTTTTTTTGGTTTTTTGGGATTTTTTGGGATTTTTTTGGGATTTTTTTGGGGGGGGTTTTTCAGATTTTTTTGGGGGGTTTTTTTGGAATTTTTTTTTGGTTTTTTCAGATTTTTTTTTTGTTTTTTTCAGGATTTTTAAATTTTTTTTATTTTTTTTTGGGGGGGGTGGAATTTTTTTATTGTGAGGAGGGGTCTTCCCCACCCCTCCCCCTCCCCAAACCCCCTCCCCTTTTCTATTTCATTTTTTTTTAACCCATTTTCACCCATTTTTTCCTATAAAAAAATCAACAAAAAATCAGCGAGGGGGGAGGGGCAGAGAACAGATTTGTGGGGGAGGGGCTCCTTGGTTTTTTGGGGGTTTTTTGGGGGGGTTTTGGGGGTTTTTGGGGGATTTTGGGGAGGGGTCTCTCAGGCTGGGTAGGGGTCTTTCATCAGGCACTCGCGATCCTCGCGGCTCCCGGCTCCCGGCGCTCGCGGCTTCGTCCGGAACCGGCGCCGAGCCAGAGCCAGCCCCGCGGCCAGCGAGACCCCCAGGGCCACCAGACCCCCGAAAACGGCACCTGGAGGGGAGAAATGGGGTTAGAGACCCCCGAAATGGGGTTAGAGACCCCAAAATGGGGTCAGGGACCCCCAAAATGGGGTTAGAGACCCCCAAAATGGGGTTAGAGACCCCCAAATGGGGTTAGAGACCCCCGAAATGGGGTCAGGGACCCCCAAAATGGGGTTAGAGACCCCCGAAATGGGGTTAGAGACCCCAAAATGGGGTTAGGGACCCCCAAAATGGGGTTAGAGACCCCCGAAATGGGGTTGGGGACCCCCGAAATGGGGTCAGGGACCCCCGAAATGGGGTTTGGGACCCCCCAGGCCCAGCCCCGCGGCCAGCGAGACCCCCAGGGCCACCAGACCCCCGAAAACGGCACCTGGAGGGGGGGAAATGGGGTCAGGGACCCCCAAAATGGGTTCAGGGGGGTCAGAAATGGGGTCAGGGACCCCAAAAATGGGGTTAGGGACCCCCGAAATGGGGTTAGAGACCCCCGAAATGGGGTCAGGGACCCCCGAAATGGGGTTAGAGACCCCCAAAATGGGGTTAGAGACCCCCGAAATGGGGTCAGAGACCCCCAAAATGGGGTTAGAGACCCCCGAAATGGGGTTGGGGACCCCTGAAATGGGGTTAGAGACCCCCAAAATGGGGTTGGGGACCCCCGAAATGGGGTTTGAGACCCCCAGGGCCAACCCCGCGGCCAGCGAGACCCCCAGGGCCACCAGACCCCCGAAAACGGCACCTGGAGGGGGGAAATGGGGTCAGGGACCCCCGAAATGGGGTCAGGGACCCCCAAAATGGGGTTGGGGGGGTCAGAAATGGGTCAGGGACCCCCAAAATGTGGTTAGAGACCCCCGAAATGGGGTCAGGGACCCCCAAAATGGGGTTAGAGACCCCCAAAATGGGGCTGGGGACCCCCGAAATGGGGTCAGGGACCCCCGAAATTGGGGGATTTTGGGGGGATTTTGGGGGGATTTTGGGAAGGATTTGGGGAGGAATTTTGGGGGGATTTGGGGGAGGATTTTGGGGGATTTTGGGGGGATTTTGGGAGGAATTTTGGGAGGAATTTTGGGGGAATTTTGGGGGAATTTTGGGGGGATTTTGGGGAGGATTTTGGGGGGATTTTGGGGAAGATTTTGTGGAATTTTTGGGGAGGAATTTGGGGGGATTTTGGGGGATTTTGGGGAGGATTTTGGGGGGATTTTGGGGGGATTTTGTGGAATTTTTGGGGAGGAATTTGGGGGGATTTTGGGGGGATTTGGGGGATTTTGGGGGGATTTTGGGGGATTTTGGGGAGATTTTGGGGGGAATTTGTGGAATTTTTGGGGAGGAATTTGGGGGGATTTTGGGGGGATTTGGGGGAGGATTTTGCGGAATTTTTGGGGAAGATTTTGGGGTAAATTTTGGGGATTTTGGGGGCTCTGGAATTTCACCTTTGGAAGAGAAGAATCTCCGGAATTCGGCGCCGAAGTCACCTGGGGGGGGAAACAGAGAAAAT
This sequence comes from Poecile atricapillus, assembly GCF_030490865.1. Taxonomy (NCBI): domain Eukaryota; kingdom Metazoa; phylum Chordata; class Aves; order Passeriformes; family Paridae; genus Poecile; species Poecile atricapillus. Next base: position 3,897,555 of record NC_081279.1, read on the forward strand.
TTGGGAATTTTGGGAGGAAATTTGGGAATTTTGAGAGGGAATTTTTGGGAATTTTGGGGGGAATTTTTGGGAATTTTGGGAGGGAATTTTTGGGAATTTTGGGGGGAATTTTTGGGAATTTTGGGGGGGAATTTTTGGGAATTTTGTGAGGAAATTTTTGGGAATTTTGGGAGGGAATTTTTGGGGAATTTTGGGGAGATTTTTTTGGATTTTGGGGGGAATATTTGGGAACTTTTGGTGGGAATTTTCAGGGCAGGATTTTCCACCATTTAATTTAAATTTTGGGTTAAATTTGGGCGATTTTGGTGCAGAATCCCAAGAATAATTTAATTTTTTCATAATTAATTCAAATTTTGGGTTAAATTTGGTCATTTTTGACGCAGAACCCCCCAGAATAATTTCATTTTTTCCCAATTAATTCAAATTTTGGGGTTAAATTTGCTCATTTTTGACGCAGAACCCCCCGAATAATGAAATTTTTTCCCGATAAATTCAAATTTTGGGTTAAATTTGTGGGATTTTGGGTCAGAATCCCTCACCCTGGGGCAGAATAGAGGGAATTTTTTTGGAATTTTAGGGGAGATTTTTGAGGAATTTTGGGGGGGAATTTTTGGGATTTTTTGGGGAGATTTTTGGGATTTTTAGGGTGAATTTTTGGGAATTTTGGGGGAATTTTTGGGGGGAATTTTTGGGAATTTTTTGAGGATTTTGAGGGAATTTTAGGGGGAATTTTTTTGGATTTTGGGGGATTTTAGGGGGAATTTTTTGGGAGTTTTTTGGGAATTTTTTGGGATTTTTTTGGGAATTTTTTTGGGAATTTTGGGGGAATTTTCAGGGCAGGATTTCCCATATTTTATTTTAAATTTTGGGTTAAATTTGTGCGATTTTGGGTCAGAATCCCCAGAATAATTTCATTTTTCCATAATTTAATTTAAATTTAATTCAAATTTTGGGGTTAAATTTGCTCATTTTTGATGCAGAACCCCCCGAACAATGAAATTTTTTCCCGATAAATTCAAATTTTGGGTTAAATTTGTGAGATTTTGGGTCAGAATCCCTCACCCTGGGGCAGAATAGAGGGAATTTTTTTGGAATTTTAGGGGAGATTTTTGGGGGAATTTTTGGGGGAATTTTTTTGATTTTTGGGGAGATTTTTTAGGGATTTTAGGGGAGATTTTTGGGGATTTTGGGGTGAATTTTTGGGAATTTGGGAGGGAATTTTTGGGAGATTTTGGGGGGGAATTTTTGGGAATTTTTTGAGGATTTTGGGGGATTTTAGGGGAGATTTTTTGGGATTTTTGGGGAGATTTTTTGGGGATTTTTTTGGAATTTTGGGGGAATTTTCAGGGCACGATTTCCCACCATTTAATTTAAATTTTGGGTTAAATTTGTGCGATTTTGGGTCAGAATCCCCAGAATAATTTCATTTTTCTATGATTTAATTTAAATTTAATTCAAATTTTGGGTTAAAATTGGTCATTTTTGATGCAGAACCCCCCGAATAATTTAATTTTTTGATAATTTAATTTAAATTTAATTCAAATTTTGGGTTAAATTTGCTCATTTTTGATGCAGAACCCCCCGAATAATGAAATTTTTTCCCGATAAATTCAAATTTTGGGTTAAATTTGGTTGATTTTGGGTCAGAATCCCTCACCCTGGGGCAGAATAATTTCATTTTTCCACTATTTAATTTCATTTTAATTCAAATTTTGGGGTTAAATTTGGTCGTTTTTGATGCAGAACCCCCCGAATAATGAATTTTTTTCCCGATAAATTCAAATTTTGGGTTAAATTTGTGGGATTTTGGGTCAGAATCCCTCACCCTGGGGCAGAATAGAGGGAATTTTTTTGGAATTTTAGGGGAGATTTTTGAGGAATTTTGGGGGGGAATTTTTGGGATTTTTTGGGGAGATTTTTGGGATTTTTAGGGTGAATTTTTGGGAATTTTGGGGGAATTTTTGGGGGGAATTTTTGGGAATTTTTTGAGGATTTTGAGGGAATTTTAGGGGGAATTTTTTTGGATTTTGGGGGATTTTAGGGGGAATTTTTTGGGAGTTTTTTGGGAATTTTTTGGGAATTTTTTGGGAATTTTTTTGGGAATTTTGGGGGAATTTTTAGGGCAGGATTTCCCATGTTTTAATTTAAATTTTGGGTTAAATTTGGTCATTTTTGATGCAGAACCCCCCAAATAATTAAATTTTTTGCAGATTAATTCAAATTTTGGGTTAAATTTGTGCGATTTTGATGCAGAATCCCCAGAATAATTTCATTTTCTCATTATTTAATTTCAATTTAATTCACATTTTGGGTTAAATTTGGTCATTTTTGATGCAGAACCCCCCGAATAATGAAATTTTTTCCCGATAAATTCAAATTTTGGGTTAAATTTGTGGGATTTTGGGTCAGAATCGCTCACCCTGGGGCACAATAATTTCATTTCCCACCATTTAATTTTAATTTTGGGTTAAATAGGGGAGGGATTTTTTTGGGATTTTTGGGGGAATTTTTGGGGAAATTTTTGGGGATTTTAGGGGAGATTTTTGGGATTTTTAGGGTGAATTTTTGGGAATTTTGGGGGGGAATTTTGGGGAATTTTGGGGGAATTTTTGGGAATTTTGGGGGGGAATTTTTGGGAATTTTGTGAGGAAATTTTTGGGAATTTTGGGAGGAATTTTTGGGAATTTTGGGAGGGAATTTTGGGAGGGAATTTTTGGGATTTTTTGGGGAGATTTTTGGGGGAGATTTTAGGGGAGATTTTTGGGAATTTTGGGGGGAATTTTTGGGAATTTTGGGTGAATTTTTGGGAATTTTGGGAGGAAATTTTTGGGAATTTTGGGAGGAATTTTTGGGGAAATTTTTTAGGGATTTTAGGGGGATTTTTTAGGGAATTTTGGGAGAAATTTTTGGGAATTTTGGGAGGAATTTTTGGGAATTTTGGGAGGAATTTTTTGGGCATTTTGGGGGAATTTTTAGGGCAGGATTTCCCATGTTTTAATTGAAATTTTGGGTTAAATTTGTGGGATTTTGGGTCGGAATCCCTCACCCTGGTGCCTCTGGCAGCGCCTCAGACATTCCCTCTGGTCCCGGTGGTTGTTGGCGTTGCCCCTGCAGCCTCCGTAGGTGAATTCCCGGCAGGAATTTTCCTCGGGAATGAAAAACCAGCGCGGGAACGACGCCCGGCACGGCCCCGGAGCCGGCGGAGCCGAGCACAGCTCTGGGAAAAAAGGGGGAAAATGGGATTGTTTTGGGGGGAAATGGTGGGAAAATGGGAAAAAATCCTGGGAAAATGGGGGTTTTCTGGGAAAAAATTGAATTTTTCCAGGAAAAAATGGGAATTTTTGGGGTGAAAATGGGAATTTTCTGGGTAAAAATTGAATTTTTCCGGAAAAAATTGGGATTTTTCTGGTCAAAAATGGGAATTTTCCAGAGAAAATGGGATTATTTTGGGGGGAAATGGTGGGAAAATGGGGAAAAATTGAATTTTTCTGGAAAAAATTGTGATTTTTCTGGTCAAAAATGGGGATTTTTCTGGGTAAAAATTGAATTTTTCCGGAAAAAATTGGGATTTTCTGGTCAAAAATGGGAATTTTCTGGGTAAAAATGGAAGTTTTCCTGAAAAAATGGGATTATTTTGGGGGGAAATGGTGGGAAAATGGGAAAAATTGAATTTTTCTGGGAAAAAATTGAATTTTTCTTGAGAAAATTGAGATTTTCTGGTCAAAAATGGGAATTTTTGGGGTAGAAATGGGGATTTTCTGGGTAAAAAATTGAATTTTTCCAGAAAAAATTGAGATTTTGGGGTCGAAAATGGGAATTTTCTGGGTAAAAATGGAATTTTTCCTGAGAAAATTGAGATTTTCTGGTCAAAAATGGGAATTTTCTGGGTAAAAATGAGAATTTTCCTGAGAAAATTGAATTTTTCTGGTAAAAAATGGGAATTTTTGGGGTAAAAATGGGGATTTTCTGGGTAAAAATTGAATTTTTCCTGAGAAAATTGAATTTTTCTGTGTGAAAATGGGAATTTTCTGGGTGAAAATGGGCATTTCCTGGGAAAAAAATTGAATTTTTCTGGAAAAAATTGAGATTTTCTGGTCAAAAAAGGGAATTTTCCAGAAAAAATGGGAATTTTGTGGTGAAAAATGGGAATTTTCTGGGTAAAGATGAGTATTTTCTGGGAAAAAATTGAATTTTTCCTGAGAAAATGGAGATTTTGTGGTCAAAAATTGGAAAATTCTGGGAAAAATGGGAATTTTCTGGGTGAAAATGGGAATTTTTGGGGTAAAAATGGGAATTTTGTGGTCAAAACTTGAAGTTTTCCTGAGAAAATTTGAATTTTCTGGTCAAAAATGGGAATTTTCTGGGAAAAATGGGGATTTTCTGTGAAAAAATTGGAATTTTTTATGAGAAAATTGGGATTTTTGTGGTCAAAAATGGGAATTTTCTTGGAAAAAATTGAATTTTTCCGGAAAAAATTGAGATTTTGTGGTCGGAAATGAGAATTTTGTGGTCAAAAATGGAAGTTTTCCAGTCAAAAATGGGAATTTTCTGGGAAAAAATTGAATTTTTCCTGAGAAAATGGAGATTTTGTGGTCGAAAAGGGGGATTTTCTGTGAAAAATGGGAATTTTCTGGGTAAAAATGGGAATTTTCTGGGAAAAATGGGAATTTTCTGGGTAAAATGGGGATTTTCTGGGTAAAATGGGGATTTTCTGGGAAAAAATGGGATTTTTGTGGTCAAAAATGGGAATTTTCTGAGTAAAAATGAGAATTTTTGGGGTGAAAATGGGAATTTTGTGGCCAAAAATGGAAGTTTTCCTGAGAAAATCTGAATTTTCTGGTCAAAAATGGAAGTTTTCCTAAGAAAATGGGAATTTTCTGGGTAAAAATTGAATTTTTCCTGAGAAAATTGGGATTTTCTGGTCAAAAATGGGAATTTTCTGGGTAAAAATTAAATTTTTCCGGAAAAAATTAGGATTTTCTGGTCAAAAATGGGAATTTTCCAGAGAAAATGGGAATTTTCTGGGTAAAAATCTAATTTTTCCGGAGAAAATTGAGATTTTGTGGTCGAAAATGGGAATTTTCTGGGAAAAATGGGAATTTTCCAGAGAAAATGGGAATTTTGTGGTGAAAAACGGGAATTTTCTGGTCAAAAATGGGAATTTTCCCCCAAAAACCAAAAATTTCCCCTCTAAAATTAGAATTTCCCAGACAAAATTATAATTTTCCAGCTAAAAAAGGAAATTTTCTGGTCAAAAATCAAAATTCCCCCCCAAAACCCAAAATTTCCCCCCCAAAATTAAAATTTCCCGGCCAAAAATTGAAATTTTTCGGTCAAAAATTGAAATTTTTTGTCAAAAATGGAAATTTCTCCTCCAAAATTCAAAATTTCTGTTGGAAAATCGCTTCAAAAATCGGAATTTTGGGTTAAAATGGCAGAAAATCCCCTTAAAATTCAATATTTTTGGTTAAAACAATAAAAAAAATGCTTCAAAAATTGGAATTTTGGTAAAAATGCCAGAAAATCCCTTTAAAATTCAATATTTTTGGTTAAAGTGATAAAAAACGGCTTCAAAAATTGGAATTTTTGGGTTAAAATGGCAGAAAATCCCTTTAAAATTCAATATTTTTGGTTAAAGTGCTAAAAAAATGCTTCAAAAATCGGAATTTTGGTAAAAATGGCAGAAAATCCCTTTAAAATTCAATATTTTTGGTTAAAACGATAAAAAAAATGCTTCAAAAATCTGAATTTTTGGTAAAAATGGCAGAAAATCCCTTTAAAATTCAATATTTTTGGTTAAAGTGATTAAAAATTGCTTCAAAAATCGGAATTTTTGGTAAAAATGGCAGAAAATCCCTTTAAAATTCAATATTTTTGGTTAAAGTGCTAAAAAAATGCTTCAAAAATCGGAATTTTTGGTAAAAATGGCAGAAAATCCCTTTAAAATTCAATATTTTTGGTTAAAGTGATAAAAAAAGGCTTCAAAAATCGGAATTTTGGGTTAAAATGGCAGAAAATCCCTTTAAAATTCAATATTTTTGGTTAAAACAATAAAAAAAATGCTTTAAAAATCGGAATTTTGGGTTAAAATGGCAGAAAATCCCTTTAAAATTCAATATTTTTGGTTAAAACAATAAAAAAAATGCTTCAAAAATTGGAATTTTGGTAAAAATGCCAGAAAATCCCTTTAAAATTCAATATTTTTGGTTAAAGTGATAAAAAAATGCTTCAAAAATCGGAATTTTGGGTTAAAATGGCAGAAAATCCCTTTAAAATTCAATATTTTTGGTTAAAGTGATAAAAAAATGCTTCAAAAATTGGAATTTTGGGTAAAAATGGCAGAAAATCCCTTTAAAATTCAATATTTTTGGTTAAAGTGATAAAAAAATGCTTCAAAAATCGGAATTTTGGGTTAAAATGGCAGAAAATCCCTTTAAAATTCAATATTTTTGGTTAAAACGATAAAAAAATGCTTCAAAAATTGGAATTTTGGGTTAAAATGGCAGAAAATCCCTTTAAAATTCAATATTTTTGGTTAAAGTGATGAAAAAATGCTTCAAAAATTGGAATTTTGGGTTAAAATGGCAGAAAATCCCTTTAAAATTCAATATTTTTGGTTAAATTTGCACCAAATCCCTGCAAAATTCAGCCCAAAAATCCCAAATTTCTGTGAAATGTGTCCAGAATTCCTTCAGAATTCCCAAATTCCTTCGGAATTCCCAAATTTCCGTGAAATCCACCCCAAACCCCCCCAAATCCGGGGTTACCTGGCAAGGTGGAATTGGTGCTCACGGGGCTGGAGGGAGCTGGGGAAAAATGGGAATAAAATGGGAATAAAAATGGGAATAAAATGGGAATAAAATGGGAATAAATGGGAATAAAATGGGAATAAATGGGAATAAAATGGGAATAAAATGGGAATAAAAATGGGAATAAAATGGGAATAAATGGGAATAAAAATGGGAATAAAATGGGAATAAATGGGAATAAAAATGGGAATAAATGGGAATAAAATGGGAATAAAATGGGAATAAAATGGGAATAAAATGGGAATAAAAATGGGAATAAAATGGGAATAAAATGGGAATAAAATGGGAATAAAAATGGGAATAAAATGGGAATAAAATGGGAATAAAATGGGAATAAAATGGGAATTATGGGGGGGAAATGGGGAAAAATGGGGGGAAATTGGGAAAAATGGGGAAAAATGGGAATAAAAATGGGAATAAAATGGGAATTATGGGAATAAAATGGTAATAAAATGGGAATTACGGGGGAAAATGGGGGGAAATGGGGGGAAATTGGGAAAAAACGGGAATAAAATGGGAATAAAATGGGAATAATGGGGAGAAATGGGGAAGAAATGGGGAAAAATGGGGGGAAAAGGGGGGAAAATGGGAATAAAATGGGAATTATGGGGGGAAATGGGGAAAAATGGGAAAAATGGGAATAAAAATGGGAATTATGGGGGAAAATGGGAAAAATGGGGGGGAAATTGGGAATAAAATGGGAATAATGGGGGTAATGGGGGGAAATGGGGAAAAATAGAGGGAAAATGGGAATAATGGGGAGAAATGGGGGAAAATTGGGAATAAAATGGGAATAAAATGGGAATAATGGGGAGAAATGGGGAAGAAATGGGGAAAAATGGGGGGAAAAGGGTGAAATACGGGGGAAAATTGTGCCCTGGTCCCTTCCCGATCCTCCCTGCAGCGTTCCCGGCACTCCCGGTCCCATTCCCGCTGTTCCCCGGTGTGTCCCGGTCCATTCCCGGTCCGTCCCGGTTCTCACCGGTGTCCCCGCACCGTTCCCGGCACTCCCGTTCACTCCCGAAGTTGTTCCCGGTCCCATTCCCGGTGTTCCCCGGTGCCATTCCCGGTGTTTCCCGGTGTTCCCCGGTGTGTCCCGGTCCATTCCCGGTCCCCCCCGCTCTGTCCCGGTTCTCACCGGTGTCCCCGCACCGTTCCCGGCACTCCCGTTCGCTCCCGAAGTTGTTCCCGCTCCCATTCCCGGTGTTCCCCGGTGTGTCCCGCTCCCATTCCCGGTCTGTCCCCGTCCCTTCCGGCGCTCCCCGCTCCCTCCCGGTCCCATTCCCGGTGTCCCCGGTGCCATTCCCGGTGTGTCCCGCTCTCTCCCAGCGCTCCCCGGTTCCATTCCCGGTGTTCCCCGGTGTTCCCCGCTCCCTCCCGCTCCCATTCCCGGTCTGTCCCGCTCTCTCCCGGCGCTCCCCGCTCCCTCCCGGTCCCATTCCCGGTGTCCCCGCTCCCATGCCCGGTGTTCCCCGCTCCCTCCCGGCGCTCCCCGGTCCCATTCCCGGTGTTCCCCGCTGTTCCCCGGTCCCTCCCGGTGCCATTCCCGGTTCTCACCGGTGTCCCCGCACCGTTCCCGGCACTCCCGTTCGCTCCCGAAGTTGTTCCCGCTCCCATTCCCGGTGTCTCCCTGTCCCTCCCGCTCCCATTCCCGGTGTTCCCCGGTGCCATTCCCGGTCTGTCCCGCTCTCTCCCGGCGCTCCCCGGTCCCATTCCCGGTGTTCCCCGCTCCCTCCCGCTGTTCCCCGGTCTGTCCCGGTCCCTCCCGGCACTCCCCGCTCCCTCCCGCTCCCATTCCCGGTGTCCCCGGTCCCATTCCCGGTGTTCCCCGGTGTTCCCCGCTCCCTCCCGGTGTTCACCGGTGTGTCCCGGTCCCTCCCGCTCCCATTCCCGGTCTGTCCCGGTCCCTCCCGGCGCTCCCCGCTCCCTCCCGCTCCCATTCCCGGTGTGTCCCGCTCCCTCCCGGTGTTCCCCGGTGTGTCCCGGTCCCTCCCGCTCCCTCCCGGTGCCATTCCCGGTTCTCACCGGTGTCCCCGCAGCGTTCCCGGCACTCCCGTTCGCTCCCGAAGTTGTTCCCGCTCCCATTCCCGGTGTCTCCCTGTCCCTCCCGCTCCCTCCCGGTGTTCCCCGCTCCCATTCCCGGTGTGTCCCGGTTCCATTCCCGGTCCCCCCCGGTCCGTCCCGGTTCTCACCGGTGTCCCCGCAGCGTTCCCGGCACTCCCGCTCGCTCCCGAAGTTGTCCCCGCTCCCATTCCCGGTCTGTCCCGGTCCCTCCCGGCGCTCCCCGCTCCCTCCCGGTCCCTACCGGTTCCTTTCCCGGTGTTCCCCGCTCCCTCCCGCTGTTCCCCGGTGTGTCCCGGTCCCTCCCGCTCCCTCCCGGTGCCATTCCCGGTTCTCACCGGTGTCCCCGCACCGTTCCCGGCACTCCCGTTCGCTCCCGAAGTTGTTCCCGCTCCCATTCCCGGTGTTCCCCGGTGTTCCCCGCTCCCATTCCCGCTCCCATTCCCGGTCTGTCCCGGTTCTCACCGGTGTCCCCGCACCGTTCCCGGCACTCCCGTTCGCTCCCGAAGTTGTTCCCCGCTCCCATTCCCGGTGTTCCCCGCTCTCTCCCGGCGCTCCCCGCTCCCATTCCCGGTCCCCCCCGGTCCGTCCCGGTTCTCACCGGTGTCCCCGCAGCGTTCCCGGCACTCCCGTTCGCTCCCGAAGTTGTTCCCGCTCCCATTCCCGGTGTTCCCCGGTGTTCCCCGCTCCCATTCCCGGTCCGTCCCGGTTCTCACCGGTGTCCCCGCAGCGTTCCCGGCACTCCCGTTCGCTCCCGAAGTTGTTCCCGTTGCCGCCGCAGCCGCCGAACACGAAACTCTCGCAGCTCCCGGAGGAGGCGTTGAAAAACCAGCGCGGGATGGAGGCGCGGCAGCGGCCGGTGAGCGCCGGTAACCGGCACCGGGCTGGGAAACCGGGCAAAAATCACCCAAAATCACCCAAAATCACCGGAAATCCATCCCAAAACCACCGGAAATCACCCCAAAATCACCGGTAACCAGCACCGGGCTGGGAAACCGGGCAAAAATCACCCAAAATCACCTCAAATTACCCCAAAATCACCGAAAATCCATCCTAAAATCACCGGTAACCGGCACCGGGCTGGGAAACCGGGCAAAAATCACCCAAAATCACCTCAAATCACCCCAAAATCACCGGAAATCCATCCCAAAATCACCGGTAACCGGCACCGGGCTGGGAAACCGGGCAAAAATCAACCAAAATCACCGGAAATCACCCCAAAATCACCGGAAATCACCCCAAAATTACCGGTAACCGGCACCGGGCTGGGGAACCGGCCCAAAAATCACCCCAAAATCACCTCAAAATCCATCCCGAATCACCCCAAAATCCCCGGTAACCGGCACCAGGCTGGGAAACCGGCCCAAAATCACCCCAAATCACCCCAAATCACCCCAAAATCACCGGAAATCACCCCAAAATCACCGGTAACCGGCACCGGGCTGGGAAACCGGGCAAAAATCACCCAAAATCACCCCAAAATCACCCAAAATCACCCCAAAATCACCCCAAAATCACCGGAAATCCATCCCAAAATCCCCGGTAACCGGCACCGGGCTGGAAAACCGGCCCAAAATCAACCAAAATCACCCCAAAATCAACTCAAATCACCCCAAAATCCATCCCGAATCACCCCAAAATCACCGGTAACCGGCACCGGGCTGGGAAACCGGGCAAAAATCACCCAAAATCACCCCAAAATCACCCAAAATCACCCCAAAATCACCTCAAATCACCCCAAAATCCATCCCAGCCCCGGTAACCGGCACCGGGCTGGGGGCAGGACCCGGTACCGACCCCAAATCCCCCCCAAATCCTTCCTGGGACCCCCAAAATCCTCCCCGGGACCCCCCAAATTTTTCCAGACCCCCCCAAAACCCTCCTGGGACCCTTCAGGATTTTTCAGACCCCCCAAAACTCCAATGGGACCCCCCAAAACTGCCCCAGGATCCCCCCAGATCCTTCCTGGGACCCCCCAAAAACTCCCCAGGACCCCCAAAAGTGACCCAGGACCCCCCAGAACTCCCCCAGGACCCCCCAAATCCTTCTTGGGACCCCCAGAACTGCCCCAGGACCCCCTAAATCCTCCCCAGGACCCCCCAAAAGTGCCCCAGGACCCCCCAAATCCTCCCTGAGACCCCCAGAACTCCCCCAGGACCCCTCAATCCTTCTTGGGACCCCCAGAACTGCCCCAGGACCCCCCAATCCTTCTTGGGACCCCCAGAACTCCCCTGGGACCCCCCAGAACTGCCCCAGGACCCCCTAAATCCTCCCCAGGACCCCCCAAAACTCCCCAGGACCCCCCAAATCCTCTCCAGGACCCCCCAAAACTCCCCAGGACCCCCCAAAAGTGCCCCAGGACCCCCTAAATCCTCCCCAGGACCCCCCAGATCTTCCTGGGACCCCCCAAAAAATCCCCAGGACCCCCCAAATCCTCCCCAGAACCCCCCAAATCCTTCTTGGGACCCCCAAAAATTCCCCTGGGACCCCCCAAAACTGCCCCAGGACCCCCCAGAACTGCCCCAGGACCCCCTAAAACTGCCCCAGGACCCCCCAAATCCTCCCCAGGACCCCCCAAAAGTGCCCCAGGACCCCCTAAAACAGCCCCAGGACCCCCCAGATCTTCCTGGGACCCCCCAAAAAATCCCCAGGACCCCCCAAAACCGCCCCAGGACCCCCCAAATCCTCCCCAGGATCCCCCAAAAGTGCCCCAGGATCCCCTAAAACTGCCCCAGGACCCCCCAGATCCTTCTTGGGACCCCCAAACCCTCCCCTGGGACCCCCCAAAACCGCCCCAGGACCCCCCAAAACTCCCCCAGGCCCCCTCCCCTCCCCGTAGCCCCTCCCCCCTCCGCGCCCCCCGTTCCCCCCGGAGCCCCCCCGGTACCGGCGAGGGCGGCGGGGCCGCTCTGGGGGTCCCGTCCGGAGCCCCCCGGGACCCCCAGGATCAGCAGCAGCACCGGGAGGAGCCGCCCCGCCGCCATCGCCAGGTGCGCGCCCGTGACGTCACCCAGGTGCGCCCAGGCCACGCCCACCGGGGGGGGGAACGGACGGGCCGCGAGAGCGCATGCGCGGGAGGGGGGTTGGCCACGCCCATCTCGCGGTAAGCCACGCCCACCTCGTGTTAAGCCACGCCCCCTCCTGTGGTAACGGCCCCGTGGGGTTGGGGTGAGGCTCCGCCCCTTCATTTGCATACGGGGCGGGAAATCGCGCGGCTTTGGGGGGGGTTTTGGGGGGGATTTTGGAATTTGGGGGACTTTGGGGGGGTTTGAGGGGGTTTTGGGGGTGTTTTGGGGTGGATTTTGGAATTTGGGGGATTTTGGGGGGGTTTGAGGGGGTTTTGGGGGGGATTTGGGGGTCAGGGGGGGTTTTGAGGGGGGGATTTGGGGTTTGGGGGGTTTTGGGGGGGTTTTGAGGGGATTTTGGGGGGTTTTTGGGGGTCTGGGGGGATTTCGAGGGGGGAATTTGGGGTTTGGGGTGGATTTTGGAATTTGGGGGATTTTGGGGGGGAATTTTGGGGTTTGGGGGGGTTTTGGGGGGGATTTGGGGTGGATTTTTGGAATTTGGGGGGTTTTGGGGGGGTTTTGGGGGAATTTTGAGGGGGATTTGGGGATCTGGCGGGGTTTTGAGGGGGGGTTTTGGGGTCTGGGGGGTTTTGGGGGATTTTGGGGGGGCTTTGAGGGGGTTTTGGGGGGGATTTGGGGGACTTTGGGGGGTTTTGAGGGGATTTTGGGGGGGATTTGGGGGGTTTTGAGGGGATTTGGGGTGGATTTTGGAATTTGGGGGATTTTGGGGGGGTTTTGGGGGGGTTTTGGGGGGGATTTGGGGTGGATTTTGGAATTTGGGGGGTTTTGGGGGGGGTTGAGGGGGTTTTGGGGGGGTTTTTGGGGGGGTTGGGGTGGATTTTGGAATTTGGGGGATTTTGGGGGGTTTTGGGGGGGGTTTGGGGGGGACTTGGGGTGGATTTTGGAATTTGGAGGATTTTGGGGGGGTTTGAGGGGGTTTTGGGGAGGATTTGGGGGTCTGGGGGGGTTTTGAGGGGGGGTTTTGGGGTTTGGGGGGTTTTGGGGGGGTTTTGAAGGGATTTTGGGGGGGATTTGGGGGTCTGGGGGGTTTTGAAGGGGGGTTTTGGGGTCTGGGGGGTTTGGGGGTTTTGGGGTTTGGGGGGATTTTGGAATTTGGAGGGTTTTGGGGGGGTTTTGGCGTTGGGGGGGGTTTTGGGGTCTGGGGGGGTTTTGGGGTGATTTTGGGTGGATTTGGGGGTTTGGAAGTGTTTGGGTGGGGTTTGGGGGGGTTTTGGGGGGGGGTCTGGAGGGCTCTTGTGGGGGCTCCGGGTGTTTATGGGGGGGGGGTTCGGGGAGTTACCGATTTAAACCACGCCCCTTTAAGCCCCGCCCCCTCTCCCCCCACCCCGGGGGTCTTTAGGGGTCTTTAGGGACATTCCCGGGTTAGGCCACGCCCCTGCCACGCCCTTTTAAGCCCCGCCCCCCTCATTACCCATCCCGGGGGTCTTTAGGGGTCTTTAGGGTCGTTCCAGAGTTAGGCCACGCCCCTGCCACGCCCCTTTAAGCCCCGCCCCCCTCATCACCCACCCCGGGGGTCTTTAGGGACATTCCAGGGTTAAGCCACGCCCCTGCCACGCCCTTTTAAGCACCGCCCCTTCTCCCCCTACCCCCGGGGGTCTTTAGGGACATTCCATGGTTAAGCCACGCCCCTGTCACGCCCCTGCCACGCCCTTTTAAGCCCCGCCCCCTCATTACCCACCCCGGGGGTCTTCAGGGGTCTTTAGGGATGTTCCAGGGTTAAGCCACGCCCCTGCCCCGCCTCTGCCACGCCCCTTTAGGCCCCGCCCCCCTCATTACCCACCCCGGGGGTCTTTAGGGGTCTTTAGGGAAATTCCAGGGTTAGGCCACGCCCCTGCCACGCCCTTTTAAGCCCCGCCCCCCTCATTACCCACCCCGGGGGGCTTCAGGGACATTCCAGGGTTAAGCCACGCCCCCCTGCCACGCCCTTTTAAGCCACGCCCTCTCTCCCCCTACTCCGGGGGTCTTTGGGGACGTTCCATGGTTAAGCCACGCCCCTGCCACGCCCTTTTAGGCCACGCCCCCTCTCCCCCTACCCCGGGGACAATTTGGGGGGACTTTGGGGGTCTTTAGGGACGTTCCAGGGTTAGACCACGCCCCTGCCACGCCCTTTTAAGCCCCGCCCCTTCTCCCCCTATTCCCAGTGACAATTTGGGGGGACTTTAGGGAATTCCAGGGTTAGGCCACGCCCCTTTAAGCCCCGCCCCCTCATTACCCACCCCGGGGGTCTTTAGGGGTCTTTAGGGACATTCCAGGGTTAGGCCACGCCCCTGCCACGCCCTTTTAAGCCCCGCCCCCCTCTCCCCTACCCCAGGGGTCTTTGGGGACGTTCCAGGGTCAAACCACCACGCCCCTGCCACGCCCCTTTAAGCCCCGCCCCCTCATTACCCACCCCGGGGGTCTTTAGGGGTCTTTAGGGACATTCAATGGTTAAGCCACGCCCCTGCCACGCCCTTTTAAGCCCCGCCCCTTCACCCCCTACCCCGGGGGTCTTTAGGGGTCTTCAGGGACATTCCAGGGTTAGACCACGCCCCTTTGGGCCACGCCCCTTTAGGCCCCGCCCCTTTAGGCCCCGCCCCCTCATTACCCACCCCAGGGGTCTTTAGGGGTCTTTAGGGACGTTCCAGGGTTAAGCCACGCCCCTGCCACGCCCTTTTAGGCCACGCCCCCTCTCCCCCTACCCCGGGGACAATTTGGGGGGACTTTGGGGGTCTCGAGGGGACGTTCCAGGGTTAGACCACGCCCCTGCCACGCCCTTTTAAGCCCCGCCCCCTCTCCCCCTATTCCCAGTGACAATTTGGGGGGACTTTAGGGAATTCCAGGGTTAGGCCACGCCCCTTTAGGCCACGCCCCTTTGGGCCACGCCCCTTTAGGCCACGCCCCCTCGCCCCCTACCCCCGGCGGCCGCCCCGGCTCCGCGTCCCGAGCGATGGCGGCGAACCGGGCGGGGCGGCGGCGGGGCCGGGGGGGCTCGGCCGGCCCGGGGGGGCTCGCGGAGGGTCGGGGGTCCCCGGGGGGGCTCTCGCCGGACCCCCGGGGGGGTTCCGGGGGGTCCCCGGGCCGCAGCCCCGGGGTGCAGCGGAGATCGGCGCGGGTCACGGTGCGCTACAACCGGCAGGAGCTGCAGCGGCGGCTGGACACGGAGCGCTGGATGGACGGGAGGATCGGGGAGCTCTACCGGGGACAGGTACCGGGACCGGGACCGGGAACCCGAACCGGGACCGGGAACCCGAACCGGAACCGGGGACGGAGCGGGAACCGGGCAGGGGAACCGGGGATGGGGCACCGGGATTGGGAACTGGGACCGACACGGAGCAGGGGATGGACGGGAGGATCGGGGAGCTCTACCGGGGACAGGTACCGGAACCGGAACCGGGAACCAGAACCGGGCAGGGGAACCGGGGATGGACCGGGAACCGGGCAGGGGAACCGGGGATGGGGCACCGGGATTGGGAACTGGGACCGACACGGAGCGCTGGATGGACGGGAGGATCGGGGAGCTCTACCGGGGACAGGTAACCGAACCGGGACCGGGAACCCGAACCGGAACCGGGACCGGGATTGGGAACCGGGGATGGGGCACTGGGAATGGGGCACCGGGACTGACACGGAGCGCTGGATGGACGGGAGGATCGGGGAGCTCTACCGGGGACGGGTACCTGAACCGGGACCGGGAACCCGAACCGGGACCGGGAACCCGAACCGGGACCGGGAACCAGAACCGGGACCGGGGATCAGAACCGGGATTGGAAACCGGGGATGGGAACCGGGATTGGGAACTGGGGATGGAGCGGGAACTGGGACCGGCACTGAGCAGAGGATGGACGGGAGGATCGGGGATGGGAATCGGGGACAGGAACCGGGAACCAGAACCGGGCAGGGGAACCGGGGATGGAGCGGGAACCCGAACCGGGACCGGGATTGGGAACCGGGGATGGAGCGGGAAGCGGGAATGGGGCACCGGGACTGACACGGAGCAGGGGATGGACGGGAGGATCGGGGATGGGAACCGGGGACAGGTACCCGAACCGGAACTGGGAACCCGAACCGGAACCGGGACCGGGAACCAGAACCGGGCAGGGGAACGGGGCATGGACCGGAACCGGGCAGGGGAACGGGGCATGGACCGGAACCGGGGATGGACCGGGATTGGGGAGCCGGGAGCGGGATGGAGATGGAGACTCGGGAAGTTGTACCGGGGTGGGGCACCGGGACCGGGGATGGGCACCGGGACCGGGAAATGGACCGGGACCGGGACCAGGGAACGGGACCAGGGAACGGGACCGGGAACTGAACTGGGACCGGGAACTGAACTGGGACCGGGAGCGGGAAATGGAGCGGGAATTAAACCAGGAACGGGACTGGGGAGCGGGAAAGGACCGGGAGATGGAGCCGGGACCGGGATCAGGACCGGGACCGGGACTGGGGAATGGACCGGGATCAGGACCGGGAGATGGAGCCGGGACCGGTACCGGTACCGGGAGCGGGATCAGGACCGGGACCGGGACCGGGACCGGGGAATGGACCGGGATCAGGACCTGGAGATGGAGCCGGGACCGGCACCGGGATCAGGACCCGGAGATGGAGCCGGGACCGGGACCGGGACCGGGATGGGAATAAGGATCGGGATCAGGACCGGGACCGGGATCGGGATCGGGAATCAGGACCGGGAGATGGAGCAGGGACCGGTACCGGGACTGGGGACCGGGACCGGGATCAGGATCGGGACCGGGACTGAGAAATGGACCGGGAGTTAAACCAGGAACGGGACTGGGGAGTGGGAAAGGACCGGGAGATGGAGCGGGGACCGGAACCGGGACCGGCATCAGGATCGGGACTGGGGAATGGACCGGGATCAGGACCGGGAGATGGAGCGGGGACCGGGACCGGGACCGGGATCGGAACCGGGACCGGGCTCCAAAAGGGACCGGGAATGGACCTGGGACCGGGACCGGGACCGGGGACAATAAACGGGAACTGGACCGGGGACGGGACCGGGAGATGGAGCAGGGACCGGGAAAAGGACCGGGACCGGGAACTGGACCGGGAGAAGGATCGGGAATGGGGCTGAGAACGGAACCGGGACCGGGAACTGGACCGGGAGAAGGATCGGGAATGGGGCTGAGAACGGAACCGGGATCAGGACCGGGAACTGGACCGGGAGAAGGATCGGGAATGGGGCTGAGAACGGAACCGGGACCGGGATCAGGACCGGGAGAAGGATCGGGAATGGGGCTGAGAAGGGAACCGGGACCGGGACCGGGATCAGGACCGGGAATGGGGCTGAGAACGGAACCGGGATCAGGACCGGGATCAGGACCGGGAATGGGGCTGAGAACGGGAACGGAACCGGGACCGGGACTGGGGAAAATAAACGGAACCGGGACGGGGACCGGGACCGGGATCAGGACCGGGAATGTGCCAGGTCCCGGTGCCGGTGCCGGTCCCGGGGGGTCCCGGGCCGGATCTCCCCCTCCCCCCACCGTGGGAACGGGCGGCTGGAGCGGGGGGAGGGGCGGATGTTCCGCGGGAACCGGGCACGGGGGGGGGAGGGGACATTCCGGGGGGGTTTGGGGAGATTTGGGGACATTTTGGGACATTTTGGGGACATTTTGGGACATTTTGGGACATTTTGGGACATTTTGGGGACATTTTGGGGACATTTTGGGAGGGAATTTGGACATTTTGGGGAGGTTTTGGGACATTTTGAGGAGGTCTGGGGACATTTCGGGGGGTTTTGGCGACATTTTAGGGACATTTTGGGACATTTGGGGACATTTTGGGACATTTTGGGACATTTTGGGGACATTTTGGGGGGGATTTGGGACATTTTGAGGAGGTCTGGGGACATTTCGGGGGGTTTTGGCGACATTTTAGGGACATTTTGGGACATTTGGGGACATTTTGGGACATTTTGGGACATTTTGGGGACATTTTGGGGGGGATTTGGGACATTTTGAGGAGGTTTGGGGACATTTCTGGGGGTTTTGGGGACATTTGGGGACATTTTCGGGGGGTTTGGGGACATTTCGGGGGGATTTGGGGACACCCGAGGGGGTTTTGGGGACATTTTGGGACATTCTGGGGGGGTTTGGGGACATTTGGGGGGATTTGGGACATTTTGGGGACATTTTTGGGAGGGTTTTGGGACATTTGGGGACATTTCGGGGGGGTTTGGGACATTCTGGGGACGTTTGGGACATTTTGGGAGGTTTTGGGACATTTGGGGACGTTTTGGGACATTCCGGGGGGAGTTTGGGGACATTTTGGGACATTTCGGGGGGAATTTGGACATTTTTGGGAGGGTTTTGGGACATTTTGGGACATTTCAGGGGAAGTTTGGGGACATTTTGGGACATTTCGGGGGGGTTTTGGGACCATTTTGGGGGTTTTGGGACCATTTTCGGGGTTTTGGGTCCATTTTCGGGGTTTTGGAGCCATTTTTGGGGTTTTAGGACCATTTTTGGGGCTTTGGGGCCATTTTTGGAGTTTTAGGACCATTTTGGGGGGATTTGGGTCCATTTCGGGAGTTTTGGGGCCATTTTTGGGGGGTTTGGGACCATTTTTTGGGGTTTTGGAGCCATTTTTGGGGTTTGGGGCCATTTCAGGGGGTTTTGGGGACATTTTTGGGGGTTTGGGACCATATTTTGGGGGTTTGGGGCCATTTTTGGGGTTTGGGGCCATTTCAGGGGGATTTGGGGACATTTTTGGGGGTTTGGAGCCATTTTTGGGGGGGTTTGGGGCCATTTTTGGGGTTTTAGGACCATTTTTGGGGGTTTGGAGCCATTTTTGGGGTTTGGGGACATTTTTGGAGTTTTAGGACCATTTTTGGGGGTTTTGGGGCCATTTTTTGGGGTTTGGGACCATTTTTGGAGTTTTAGGACCATTTTTGGGGGTTTTGGGGCCATTTTTGGGCCATTTTGGGGGTTTTGGGGCCATTTTTGGGGGTTTTGGGCCATTTTTGGGGGTCCCCAAACCCCCCCGGGCCCCTCCCCAGGAGCAGGAGATGCCGGAGGAGCTGAACATCGATGAACTCCTGGAGCTCGACACGGACGAGGAGCGAGCCCGGAAAATCCAGGTGGGAATTCCGGGATTTCGGGGAATTTCGGGGAATTTTGGGGTGGGAATTTTGGGGAATTTTGGGGAATTTTAGGGGATTTTTTGGGGAATTTTTGGGGAATTTTAGGGGATTTTGGGGGGGGAATTTTGGGGAATTTTAGGGGATTTTGGGATGGGAATTTGGGTTAATTTTTGGGAATTTTGGGGCGGGAATTTTGGGGAACTTTGGGGAATTTTAAGGGATTTTGGGATGGGAATTTTGGGGAATTTTAGGGTGGGAATTTGGGTTAATTTTTTGTGAAATTTGGGGTGGGAATTTTGGGATATTTTGGGGGGAAATTTTTGGGGAATTTTAGGGGATTTTGGGGTGGGAAT
The DNA here is from genome assembly GCF_030490865.1 of Poecile atricapillus. Lineage (NCBI taxonomy): Eukaryota > Metazoa > Chordata > Aves > Passeriformes > Paridae > Poecile > Poecile atricapillus. Next base: position 3,916,942 of record NC_081279.1, read on the forward strand.
TTTGGGGAATTTTGGGGTGGGAATTTTGGGGAATTTTAGGGGATTTTGGGATGGGAATTTTGGGGGGAATTTTTGGGGAATTTCAGGGGATTTTGGGATGGGAATTTGGGTTAATTTTTGGGAATTTTGGGGTGGGAATTTTGGGGAACTTTGGGGAATTTTAAGGGATTTTGGGATGGGAATTTTAGGGGATTTGGGGGGGGGAATTTTGGGGATTTTTTTTAAATTTTGGGGTGGGAATTTGGGTTAATTTTTGGGAATTTTGGGATGGGAATTTCGGGGAATTTTTGGGAATTTTGGGATGGGAATTTTGGGGAATTTCAGGGAATTTTGGGGAATTTTGAGGCGGGAATTTTTGTGGGGGGGTGGGGGAGGGGAAAAGGTCACCAAGGTGACCCCGCCCCCACCCCTAAATCAACCCCTCCCCCACCCAGACCATGCTCAGCTCCTGCGCCGCCGACACCCGGGTGAGGGGGGAGGGGAAAATGGGGGGGGAGGGGAAAATTTGGGGTGGGGGAGGGGAAAATTGGGGTAAAATTGGGGGTAAATTTGGGGGGAGGGGTAAATTTTGGGGGATAAATTGGGGGGAGGGGAAAATTCGGGTGGGGGAGGGGAAAATTTGGGGGGAGCGGTGAATTTGGGGGGATAAATTTGGGGGGGAGGGGAAAATTTGGGTGGGGGAGGGGAAAATTTGGGTAAATTTTGGGGGGTAAATTTGGGGGAGGGGTAAATTTGGGGGGGATTGGGGGAGGGGAAAATTGGGGGGGGAGGGGAAAATTTGGGGTGGGGGAGGGGAAAATTGGGGTAAATTTGGGGGGGGTGAAATGGGGGGAGGGGCAAATTTGGGGGGTAAATGGGGGGGGAGGGGCAAACCGGGTGGGGGAGGGGCAAATTTAGGAGGTAAATTTGGGGGGGAGGGGTAAAATGGGGGGAGGGGCACATTTGGGGGGATAAATCGAGGGGGGGGAGGGGCAAATCGGGTGGGGGAGGGGAAATTGGGGGGAGGGGCAAATTTGGGGGGGTAAATCGAGGGGGGGAGGGGCAAATTTGGAGGGATAAATTGGGGGGAGGGGCAAATCGGGTGGGGGAGGGGTAAATTTGGGGGGTAAATCGAGTGGGGGAGGGGCAAACCGGGTGGGGGAGGGGATGAATTGAGGGGGGGAGGGGTAAAATGGGGGGAGGGGCAAATTTGGGGGGGTAAATTTGGGGGGGAGGGGCAAATCGGGTGGGGGGAGGGGTAAATTGGGGGATAAATTGGGGGGGAGGGGCAAATTTGGGGGGTAAATCGGGTGGGGGAGGGGCAAACCGGGTGGGGGAGGGGCTCGTTTCCCATCCCGGGCCCCTCCCCCACCCCTCCCCCGCCCCCGCCCCTCCCCCACCCCGGGCTCGGGCCGGGCTTTAAAAGGAGAAAAAATCCCGGGAGCGCTCGAGGCTCCTCCCGCCCCTCCCCCACCCCCCGAGATCGGCGGGGAGGGGCCAATTAACGGGATAATTAATGGGTTAATTAATGGGTTAATTAACGGGCTAACGGGCTAATTAACGGGTTAATTAATGAGCCAATTAATGGGTTAATTAACAGGCTAATTAACGGGTCAATTAACGGGCCAATTAACGGGCTAATTAATGGGTTAATTAACGGGCCAATTAACGGGTTAATTAATGGGCCAATTAATGGGTTAATTAACGGGTTAATTAATGAGTTAACGGGCTAATTAACGGGCCGATTAACGGGTTAATTAACGGGCTAATTAACGGGTTAACGGGCTAATTAACGGGCCAATTAGCGGGCTAATTAACGGGTTAATGGGTTAATAAATGAGTTAATTAACGGGTTATTTAACGGGCTAATTAACGGGCTAATTAACGGGCCAATTAGCGGGCTAATTAACGGGTTAATGGGTTAATTAATGAGTTAATTAACGGGTTATTTAACGGGCTAATTAACGGGCCAATTAACGGGCTAACTAACGGGCTAATTAACGGGTTAACGGTTAAATTAATGGGTTAATTAACGGGTTAATTAACGGGTTAATTAATGGGTTAATTAACGGGCTAATTAACGGGTAAACGGGTTAATTAACGGGCCAATTAACGGGTTAATTAACGGGTTAATTGAGGAATTTTCGGGAATTTTGGGTTGGGAATTCTTGGGATGGGAATTTAATTTGGGGGAATTTTGGGGAATTTTGGGGAATTTTGGGGAATTTTGGGGTGGGAATTTTTGGAATTTTGGGGAATTTTGGGGTGGGAATTTTGGGGAATTTCCGGGTGGGAATTTTGGGGGTGGGAATTTAATTTGGGGGAATTTTCGGGAATTTTTGGGATGGGAATTTGATTTTTTGGGAATTCTTGGGATGGGAATTGAATTTGGGGGAATTTTGGGGAATTTTTTGGGAATTCTGGGGATGGGAATTTGATTTTTTTTGGGGAATTTTTTGGGATGGGAATTTCGGGGAATTTTGGGATGGGGATTTCGGGAAGCCCCTAATGAGTTAATTATTAAGGAGTTAATTAAGGAGTTAATTAAGGAGTTAATTAAGGTGTTAATTAAGGGATTTCCCGCAGGAATTCGTGGCGCAGCTCCTGGAGCAGCTCCGGGGGCTCCCGAGGCAGCGGCTCCTGCAGGGGCCCCTCCCCCACCCCTGACCCCTCCCCCACCCCGACCCCTCCCCCACCCCCCAAAAATGGGGAGGGGGCTCCAGGGGTGGGGGAGGGGAGGGGTTGGGGGGGGTCTCGTTGTTGTCGTTGTTGCCACCGACCCCCAAAAAGGAATAAAATCGGTGAGGAGAGAGAAAAATTTGGGGGATTTTGGGATTTTTTGGGATTTTTGGGGGATTTTGGGATTTTTGGGGGATTTTCGGGGGATTTTTGGGGGAATTTTGGGAATTTTTGGGGATTTTTTGGGGGGATTTTTGGGGAATTTTTGTGGGGATTTTTGGGGAATTTTTGGGGATTTTTTTGGGATTTTGGGGGATTTTGGGATTTTTGGGGGATTTTTTGGGGGATTTTGGGATTTTTTTGGGAATTTTGGGGAATTTTTGGGATTTTTTTTTTGGGATTTTGGGGGATTTTGGGATTTTTTGGGGGATTTTTTTGGGGGAATTTTGGGAATTTTTGGGGATTTTTTGGGGTGATTTTTGGGGAATTTTTGTGGGGTTTTTGGGGGATTTTTTGGGGGGATTTTGGGATTTTTTGGGATTTTTTGGGGAATTTTTGGGATTTTTTGGGGGGATTTTGGGATTTTTTGGGGGGGATATTGGGAATTTTTGGGGATTTTTTTTTTTTTATTTTTTGGGGGATTTTCGGGGAATTATTGGGGGAATTTTGGGAATTTTTGGGGATTTTTTTGGGATTTTTTTGGGGATTTTGGGATTTTTTGGGGAATTTTGGGGGGATTTTCGGGGAATTTTTGGGGGAATTTTGGGGGGATTTTTTGGGGGGATTTTGGGGGGAATTTTTGGATTTTTTGGGAGGTTTTGGGGGGGTTTTGGGTATTTTTGGGGGATTTTGGGGGGATTTTGGGGGGGAGATCCCAGAAAAAAATTGGGGAGGGAGAGCTCAAAAATGGGCAAAAAAAACCCAACAACGCCGGGACCCCCAAAATCCTCTCTGGGACCCCAAAAACTCCCCCAAGACCCCCAAAATCTCCCAAATTCCCCCCAAATCCTCCCGGGACCCCCCAAAATTCCCTCTGGGACCCCCCAAAATTCATTTAAACCCCCCCCAAAATCCCCCCAGGACCCCCCAAAATCTCCCCAGGACCCCCCAAAATCCCCTCTGGGACCCCAGATCCCAAATTTCCCCCCAAAATCCCCCCGGGACCCCCCAAAATCCCCCCAGGACCCCCCAAATTCCCCCGGGACCCCCAAAATACCCTCTGGGACCCCAAAAATCCCCCAGGACCCCCCAAAACTCCCCCAAAATCCCCCCAGGACCCCCCAAATTCCCCCCAAAATTCCCCCAGGACCCTCAAAATCCCCCCAGGACCCCCCAAATTCCCCCGGGACCCCCAAAATCCCCCTGGGACCCCCCAAAATCCCCCCAGGACCCCAAATTTTCCCCCAAAATCCCCCCAGGACCCCCCAAAACTCCCCCAAAATCCCCCCAGGACCCCCCAAAATCTCCCCCAGGACCCCAAATTTTCCCTAAAAATCCCCCCAGGACCCCCCAAATTCCCCCCAAGACCCCCAAAATCCCCCCAAATCCCTCCAGGACCCCCCAGAATTCCCTCTGGGACCCCCCAAATCCCCCCAGGACCCCCCAAAATTCCCCAGGACCCCCCAAATTCCCTCTGGGACCCCCCAAAATTCCCCAGGACCCCCCAAAACTCCCCCAAAATCCCCCCAGGACCCCTCAAAATTCCTTTAAACCCCCCCAGGACCCCCCAAAATTCATCTCCAGCCCGGCTCATTTGCATATATTTACATATTTATTACATCAGCCCCGCCCCTCCCCCCCCCGGGGTCCCCCGAGGGGCCCAAAAAATTCCAAAAAAATTCCCAAAAAAATTCAAAATAACAAAAAAAACCCAAAATAACAAAAAATTCCCGATCCCGAGAAATTCTTTAACAAACAAACAAACAAAAAAAATTCCCGGTTTTTTTTTTCCTTCCCCCCCATCCCCAAAATTCCAAGGAAAAAAATGGGAATAAAACAGAAAAAAACCCGATTTTTGGGTGGGAAAATTCCCGATTTTTGGGTGGGAAAATCCCGATTTTTGGGTGGGAAAATCCCGATTTTTGAGTAGAAAAATTTCGATTTTTAGGTGGAAAAATCCCGATTTTTTTGTGGGAAAAATTCCGATTTTTAAGTGGGAAAATCCCGATTTTTGGGTGGGAAAATTCCCGATTTTTGGGTGGGAAAATCCCGATTTTTGGGTGGGAAAATCCCGATTTTTGAGTAGAAAAATTTCGATTTTTGAGTAGAAAAATTTCGATTTTTAGGTGGAAAAATCCCGATTTTTGAGCAGGAAAATCCCGATTTTTAGATGGAAAAATCCCGATTTTTAGGTGGGAAAATCCCGGTTTTTGAGCAGGAAAATCCCAGCTTTTAGGTGGAAAAATCCCGATTTTTAGGTGGGAAAAATCGCAATTTTCGGGTGGGAAAATCCCGATTTTTGGGTGGGAAAATCCCGATTTTTGGGTGGGAAAATTCCCATTTTTGGATAGAAAAAATCCCGATTCTTGTACGAAAAAATCCCCATTTTTGGGTGGGAAAAATTCTGATTTTTAAGTCGGAAAATCCCAATTTTTGAGTGGGAAAAATCCCGATTTTTAGGTGGGAAAATCCTGATTTCTGAGCAGGAAAATCCCGATTTTTAGGTGGAAAAATCACGATTTTTAGATGGAAAAATCCCAATTTTTACGTGGAAAAATCCCGATTTTTGACTGGAAAAATCCCAATTTTTAGATGGAAAAATCCCAATTTTTAGGTGGAAAAATTCCGATTTTTAAGTGGAAAAATCCCGATTTTTTCCTTGGATTTCCTCCTTTTTTCCCAACAATTTTTCGGAATTTTTGGACGATTCCTTCCACGATTTTGTGAATTTTTCACCCAAATTTTTCATTTTTTTCCCCATTTTAATTTTTATTTCATTATTCTAATTAACTTTAAACCACTTTTAATTAATTTTAATGAAATTTTTCACATTTTTTCCCCATTCTCAACACATTTTAATTTTTATTTCACTTTATTTTCATTTTTCCCCTATTTTTTTTTTATTTTTAAGGGAAATTTGGGATATTTTTAATTTTTCCCTGGATTTTAAATGGAATTTTGGGCGTTTTCTCCACGATTTTTATCCATTTTTAGGTGAATTTTGATGATTTTCTCCCATGATTTTGGGAATTTTAATTATTTTCCCATTTTTTTACAGTTTCCTGATTTTTTTAACATTTTTTAGAGAATTCTGGACATAATTTCGCTTTTTTCCCCCCATTTTTATGTTTTTTTTTCACATTTTAATTTTTTCCCACCTTTTTTCCCCATTTTTCCCATTTTTTATCCATTTTTTCCCATTTTTTCCCATTTTTTCCCATTTTCCTCCCCTTTCCCACAAAAAAATTGGAGCGAGAGCCTCAAATCCCAAAAAAATCTGATTTAATCCATCGGAAAAAACGGAATTTTGGGGTAAAAAAACCCAAATTTTGGGGCTTTTTGCTGCTCAAAAACCTCAAAATTTCATTTTTTTCCCTAAAATTGGGATTTTTTTGGGGGGAAAAACGGGAATTTCGATCCCAAATCGCCACAGGGGGGAAAAATCCTCGGGAATTTGGGGAAAATTTGGGATTTATTTACATTTTTTATGGGAAAAAGACCCAAAAAAGAAGAAAATTCCCCCAAAATTTCCCCCCAAATCCATCCCGAGGTTCTGGAAAATTCCAGGGATTTTTGGGGGATTTTTTTTGGGAATTTTTTGGGGTGGAATTGGGGAATTTTGGGTTTTTTTGGAATATTTGGGGATGAATTTGTTGGGTTTGGGTTTGGGTTTTGGGGTTTTTGGGGTCGGATTTGGGATTTTTGGGATCGAATTTGGGGTTTTTGGGGTTGAATTTGGGGTTTTTTGGGATTTTTGGGATCAAATTTGGGATTTTTGGGATCGAATTTGGGATTTTTGGGATAAAATTTGGGTTTTTTGGGGACTTTTGGGATCAAATTTGGGATTTTTGGGATCAAATTTGGGATTTTTGGGGTCAGATTTGGGATTTTTGGGATCAAATTTGGGATTTTTGGGATCAAATTTGGGTTTTTTGGGGGTTTTTGGGATCAAATTTGGGATTTTTGGGCTCAAATTTGGTTTTTTTGGGATTGAATTTGGGATTTTTGTGGTTGGATTTGGGATTTTTGGGGTCGGATTTGGGAATGTTGGGCTCAAATTTGGGTTTTTGGGGGATTTTTGGGATCAAATTTGGGATTTTTGGGATCAAATTTGGATTTTTTGGGGAATTTTGGGGTCGGATTTGGGATTTTTGGGCTCAAATTTGGGATTTTTGGGATCGAATTTGGGATTTTTGGGATAAAATTTGGGTTTTTTGGGGACTTTTGGGATCAAATTTGGGATTTTTGGGATCGAATTTGGGATTTTTGGGATCAAATTTGGGATTTTTGGGATCAAATTTGGGTTTTTTGGGGATTTTTGGGATCAAATTTGGTTTTTTTGGGATTGAATTTGGGGTTTTTGGGGATGTTTGGGATCAAATTTGGGATTTTTGGGGTTGAATTTGGGTTTTTTTGGGATTTTTGGGATCAAATTTGGGATTTTTGGGATCAAATTTGGGTTTTTTTGTGTCAAATTTGGGATTTTTGGGCTCAAATTTGGGATTTTTGGGGTCGGATTTGGGATTTTGGGATCAAATTTGGGATTTTTGGGCTCAACTTTGGGATTTTTGGGATGGAATTTGGGATTTTTGGGATTTTTGGTTCAGATTTGGGGATTTTTGGGGTTGGATTTGGGGGATTTTGGGTGAATTTTGGGGAGTTTTGAACAACCCAGCCCAGATTTTGAGTGGATTTGAGCAGCCCAGACCCAATTTTGGGTGGATTTGGGTGAATTTGGGAGGATTTGGGTGGATTTTGAGTGAATTTTGGGCTGATTTAACTCCCCCACCCCACATTTCACCCCAACCCAACCCAGATCACATTTTAACCAATTTTAACCAAATTTTAACCCAATTTTAACCCAATTTTAACCCAATTTTAACCCAATTCTGACCCAATTTTAACCCAATTTTAACTGAATTTTAACCCAATTTCAACCCAAGTCTGACCCAATTCAACCCAATTTTAAACCAATTTTAAACAAAATTTTAACCCTTTTTTAATCCAATTTTGACCCAATTTTAACCCAATTCAGACCCAAATTTAACCCAAATTTAACCCAATTTTAATCCAAATTTAACCCAGTTTTAACCCAATTCCAACCCAATTTTAACCCAATTTTAACCCCATTTTAATCCAAATTTAACCCAATTTTAACCGAATTCCAACCCAATTTTAACCCAAATTTAACCCAATTTTAACCCAAATTTAACCCAATTTTAACCCAATTCCGACCCAATTTAAACCAAATTTAAACCAAATTTTAACCCAATTCTGACCCCACTTTAACCCAAATTTAACCCACTTTTAACCCAATTCCAACCCAATTTTAACCCAATTTAAACCCAATTTTAACCCAATTCCGACCCAATTTCAACCCAAATTTAACCCAATTCTGACCCAAATTTAACTGAATTCTGACCCAATTTTAACCCAAATTTAACCCAATTTTAACCCAATTTTGACCCCACTTTAACCCAATTTTAACCCAAATTTAACCCAATTTTAACCCAATTCCCACCCAATTTTAACCCAATTCCAACCCAAATTTAACCCAAATTTTAACCCAATTTTAACCCAATTCCGACCCCAATTTAAACCAAATTTCAACCCAATTCTGACCAAACTTTAATCCAATTTTAACCCAATTCTGACCCAACTTGAATCCAATTTTAACCCAATTCCAACCCCATTTTAACCCAAATCTGACCCAATTTTAACCCAAATTTAACCCAATTTTTAACCCAATTCCACCCAATTTTAACCCAATTCCAACCCAAATTTAACCCAAATTTTAACCCAATTCCAACCCAATTTTAACCAAATTCTGACCCAATTCCAACCCAATTTTAGCCAAATTCTGACCCAAATGTAACCCAAATTTAACCCAATTTTAACCCAATTCCAACCCAACTTTAACCCAAATCTGACCCAAATTTAACCCAATTTTAACCCAAATTTAACCCAAATTTTAACCCAATTTTAACTCAATTCCGACCCAAATTTAACCCAAATTTTAACCCAGTTTTAACCCAATTCCAACCCCACTTTAACCCAATTTAAACCCAAATTTAACCCAATTCCTACCCAAATTTAACCCAAATTTAACCCAAGTTTAACCCAATTTTAACCAAATTCCGACCCAATTCCACCCAATTTTAACCCAATTTTAAACCCAATTTTAACCCTTTTTTAAACCCAAATTTAACCCAATTTTAACCCAATTCCAACCCCACTTTAACCCAATTTAAACCCAAATTTTAACCCAATTCCGACCCAATTTTAACCCAATTCCAACCCCATTTTAACCCAAATTTTAACCCAATTCCAACCCAATTTTTAACCAAATTCTGACCCAAATTTAACTGAATTCTGACACAATTTTAACCCAATTTAACCCAAATTTTAACCCAATTTTAACCCAATTCCTACCCAAATTTAACCCAAATTTTAACCCAATTCCAACCCAATTTTAACCAAATTCTGACCCAATTTTAACTGAATTCCGACCCAATTTAACCCAATTTAAACCCAAATTTTAACCCAATTTCAACCCAATTCCTACCCAAATTTAACCCAATTTCAACCCAATTCCACCCCATTTCAACCCAATTCCAACCCAAATTTAACCCAATTTTAACCCAATTTTAACCCAATTCCAACCCAAATTTAACCCAAATTTAACCCAAATTTAACCCAATCCCACCCCCCACCCCAAACCCCCTCCCCAAACCCCCCAATCCCCCCCACCCTCCTCCTCCTCCTCCTCCTCCTCCTCCTCCTCCTCACTGGCAGAACGGCGACGCCGTGGGATCGAAGCCTTTGAACACATCCTTGAGCGATTTATCCCCGTCCTCCTCCCTGCTGGGGCTCACCCCAAACACGGGGGGGCTGTGAGAGACCCCCGAGGGGACCCCCAAAACCCCCGAGGGGACCCCCGAGACCCCCGAGGGGACCCCCAAAACCCCCTCCCCGATTTTGGCTGCCCGTGGTCGGTTGTAGCTGTTGTACCTGTCCGAGCTCTCGGCTTCCTCCTCCTCCTCCTCCTCCGCCTGCTCCAGCGCCGAGCGCTGCCGCGCCGCCGAGGGGGGAGGATCCCGGGGGAATCTTTTCCCCCCTTCCCCGGGGTTTTTTTGGGATGAATTCCCATCGTTTTGGGGTTCTTTGGATGAGCTGCAAGTCCGAGGGTCGTAGAGGCTGATGGCGCTCAGGACGCTGCTCGGGCCGGAGCCTCCCCCCCAGCTCAGCCGAGGGTCGTAGGGAGCGATGGGCTCGGATTCCAGCCGGGAATCGCCGCATTCCAGCCGGGAATCGCCGCATTCCAGCCGGGAATCTCCGCATTCCAAGGATTTCTGCAGCCGGGAATCTCCACATTCCGAGGGTTTCTGCAGCCGGGGGTCGCTGGGGGTTTTCCTCACCCGGGGGTCGCTGGGTTTGTCCCCGGGCGAGGAGGACGCGACGCTTTTGAGGATGCGGGAGAGGAGCTCGAAGTCGGGAAGAGCCGAGGATGAGGAGGATGAGGAGGATGACGAAGATGAGGATTCGGACAAAGCCGGGCGAGGCGTCCGAGGGTCCGAGGGCGGCCGGAGAATCCGCGGGTCGGGAGGAGGAGGAGGAAGAGGAAGAGGAAGAGGAAGAGGATCCTGCTTGGGGATGGGGAGCGGGATGAGATCCTCGGGGCTCCAGAGCACGGAGCGAGCGAAGGGAGGCCGGATCAGCAGCACGTCCTTGCGGATGTGGGAAAACTGCTGGAGCTGGGAGCGCGGATCCCGCTGGGAATATCCGGGAACGGCCTCCAGGGGGATGCTCAGGGCTTTATCCCGCAGGATCCGCTCTCCATCCTCATCCTCCGCTGATTTTTGGGGAGGGGGAGCGGCTCCGTGCCGAGCCAGCCGAGGATCCGAGGGATGATCCGAAGGGGGAGGCTCGGAATTCCGGGCCAGCCGGGGGTCCCGGAGCCGGGGGTCGCAGGGACGGGGGGGTCTCTGGAGCCGGGGGTCGCTGGGGGGGTCTCCGGAGGGGTTTTGGGAGCGGTTGGAGCTCTGCTGGCGCAGGGATTTGAGGATGGAGGTGACGCTGCTGCCGCCGTCGTCTTCGTCGCTCGAGTACCAATTGCCGGGGTCGCCTGGGAAAGGAGGGGAAAAAACACAGGAAAATGGGGAAATTCGGGAAGTTTTATCCCAAAAATTCTCAGAAAATCCTGGAGAAGGATTGGGATCAGGATTGGGATCAGGACCAGGATTGGGATCAGGATTGGGATCAGGATCAGGATTAGGATCAGGATCAGAACCAATTGCCGGGGTCGCCTGAGAAAGGAGGGGAAAAAACAGGAAAATGGGGAAATTCGGGAAGTTTTGGGGGATTTGGGGAGTTGGGAATGGGGGAGGGAACATTGGGGGTGGTGGTAAAAAAAAATTGGGAGTTTTATCCCCAAAATTCTGAAAGTTTTTGTTTGAATGTTTTGGGTTGTGCTAAAAATCCGGGGAATTTCATCCCAAAAAATCCAAAAAATGATGGTTGGAATGTTGTGGGTTGTGATAAAAATTTGGGAGTTTTATCCCAAGAATTCCCAGAAAATCCTGGAGCAGGATTGGGATCAGGACCAGGACCAGAACCAGGATCAGGACCAGAACCAGAACTGGGATCAGGATCAGGACCAGAACCAGGACCAGAACTGGGATCAGGATTAGGACCAGAACCAGGACCAGGATTGGGATCAGGATCAGAACCAGAACCAGGATCAGGACCAGAACCAGAACTAGGATTGCGATCAGGACCAGAACCAGGATCAGGACCAGGATCAGGACCAGAACCAGGACCAGGATTGGGATTAGGACCAGAACCAGAACCAGAACCAGGATCAGGATCAGGACCAGACCCAGAACTGGGACCAGCATCAGGACCAGAACCAGAACTGGGACCAGGATCAGGACCAGGACCAGAACCAGGACCAGGACCAGAACCAGAACCAGGACCAGGATCAGGACCAGACCCAGAACTGGGACCAGCATCAGGACCAGGACCAGAACCAGGACCAGGATTAGGACCAGGATCAGGGCCAGAACCAGGACCAGGATTGAGATTGGGATTAGAACCAGCATCAGGACCAGAACCAGGACCAGGATCAGGACCAGGATCAGGACCAGAACCAGAACTGGGATCAGGATTACGACCAGAACCAGGACCAGAACCAGGATCAGGATCAGGATCAGGACCAGACCCAGAACTGGGACCAGCATCAGGACCAGAACCAGGATTAGGACCAGAACCAGGACCAGGATCAGAACCAGGATCAGGACCAGAACTGGGATTGGGACCAGGACCAGGATCAGGATCAGGATCAGGACCAGGATTGGGATCAGGCTCAGGACCAGGATTGGGATCAGGATCAGGACCAGAACCAGAACCAGAACCAGGACCAGGATTGGGATTGGGATTAGGACCAGGATCAGGATCAGAACCAGAACCAGGACCAGAACCAGAACCAGGACCAGGACTGGGATCAGGATCAGGATCAGAACCAGAACCAGGATTGGGATCAGGATCAGGATTAGGACCAGGATTAGGACCAGGATTGGGATCAGAATCAGGATCAGGATTAGGACCAGGATTGGGATCCGGATCAGGATTAGGACCAGGATCAGGACCAGGATTGGGATCAGGCTCAGGACCAGGATTGGGATTGGGATTAGGACCAGGACCAGGACCAGAACCAGAACCAGAACCCCTTTCCCATCCCCTCTCACCCTCCTCGTGCTCTCTGTCGCTCCGGCCGCCCTCGGCCGCTCTCCGGCCGCGCTCGTCCTGCGCCCGCTGCTTGTGCCGGATGCGCAGGAACAGCGCCCGCTGCGCCGAGGGCAGGAATTCCGGGATCATCCCTCCCCTCCCCGCCGCGCCCTCGGAATCCAGGGAATCCTCCGGGAACAGGGGATCCCCCCCCGGGCCCTCGCCCGCCTCGTAGGAGCCGTAATCCTCTGGAGTTGGGGGGAAAAAATGGGAATTTGGGGGTCAGGGGGGGGGAAAAAATGGGAATTTGGGGGTCAGGGGGGGAAAAATTGGGATTGGGGTGGGGATTTTGGGATGGGGAGGGGGAATGGGGTGAAAAACTCTGATTTCCTGGGATTTTGGGGTTCTCCTTCCCTGATTTCCTGGGATTTGGGGCTCCCACCCTGATTTCCTGGGATTTCGGGCTCCCACCCTGATTTCCTGGGATTTTGGGGCTCTCCCACCTCGATTTCCCGGGATTTGGGGCTCCCACCCTGATTTCCCAGGATTTTGGGGCTCCCACCCCTGATTTCCCAGGATTTTGGGGCTAATCTGGCTTCCTCCAGATTTCCCAGGATTTTGGGGTTCTCCCACCTCGATTTCCTGGGATTTTGGGGTTCCCACCCCCAATTTCCTGGGATTTGGGGCTCCCACCCCGATTCCCTGGCATTTTGGGTCTCTCCCACCCCATTTTCCCAGGATTTTGGGGTCCCCTCCCCCAGGATTTTGGGGTTCTCTCTCCCAGGATTTCGGGGTCCTCTCCCCCCCATTTTCCCAGGATTTTGGGGTTCCCTCCCCCAGGATTTTGGGGTTCTTTCTCCCAGGATTTTGGGGTCTCTCCCAGGATTTTGGGTCTCTCCCCCCCATTTTTCCAGGATTTTGGGGTTCCCTCCCCCAGGATTTCGGGGTTCCCTCCCCCAGAATTTCGGGGTCCTCTCCCCCAGGATATTTTTGGGATATTTTTGGGGTGTCTCACCCGTGTCCCCCCTGTGATTCCCCAGGATTTTGGGGTTCTTTCTCCCAGGATTTTGGGGTTCTTTCTCCCAGGATTTTGAGGTTCTTTCTCCCAGGATTTTGGGTCTCTCCCCCCCATTTTTCCAGGATTTTGGGGTTCCCTCCCCCAGGATTTCGGGGTCTCTCCCAGGATATTTTTTGGGGTTCCCTCCCCCAGAATATTTTTGGGATATTTTTGGGGTGTCTCAACCGTGTCCCCCCTGTGATTCCCCAGGATTTTGGGGTCTCTCCCCCCCATTTTCCCAGGATTTTGGGGTTCTTTCTCCCAGGATTTCGGGGTTCCCTCCCCCAGGATTTTGGGTCTCTCCCACCCCATGTTCCCAGGATTTTGGGGTTCTTTCTCCCAGAATTTTTGGGGTCCTCTCCCCCAGGATTTTGGGATATTTTTGGGGTGTCTCACCCGTGTCCCCCCTGTGATTCCCCAGGATTTTGGGGTCTCTCCCCCAGGATTTTGGGGTCCTCTCCCCCCCATTTTCCCAGGATTTCGGGGTTCCCTCCCCCAGGATATTTTTGGGATATTTTTGGGGTGTCTCACCCGTGTCCCCCCTGTGATTCCCCAGGATTTTGGGGTTCCCTCCCCCAGGATTTTGGGGTTCTTTCTCCCAGGATTTTGAGGTTCTTTCTCCCAGGATTTTGGGGTTCCCTCCCCCAGGATTTTGGGGTCTCTCCCAGAATTTTCAGGGTCCTCTCCCCCAGGATTTCAGGGTTCCCTCCCCCAGGATTTTGGGGTTCTCCCCCCCATTTTCCCAGGATTTTGGAGTTCCCTCCCCCAGGATATTTTTGGGGTGTCTCACCCGTGTCCCCCCTGTGATTCCCCAGGATTTTGGGGTTCTTTCTCCCAGGATTTTGGGGTCTCTCCCAGAATTTTTGGGGTTCTCTCTCCCAGGATTTTGGGTCTCTCCCCACCATTTTTCCAGGATTTTGGGGTTCCCTCCCCCAGGATATTTTTGGGATATTTTTGGGGTGTCTCACCCATGTCCCCCCTGTGATTCCCCAGGATTTTGGGGTTCTTTCTCCCAGGATTTTGGGGTTCTCTCTCCCAGGATTTTCTTTGGGGTCTCTCCCAGAATTTTTGGGGTCCTCTCCCCCAGGATTTTGGGATATTTTTGGGGTGTCTCACCCGTGTCCCCCCCGTGATTCCCCAGGATTTTGGGGTTCTTTCTCCCAGGATTTTGGGGTTCCCTCCCCCAGGATTTTGGGGTTCTCCCCCCCATTTTCCCAGGATTTCGGGGTTCCCTCCCCCAGGATTTTGGGGTTCCCTCTCCCAGGATTTTGGGGTTCTTTCTCCCAGGATTTCGGGGTTCCCTCCCCCAGGATTTTGGGGTCCTCTCTCCCAGGATTTTGGGGTTCTTTCTCCCAGGATTTTGGGGTCTCTCCCAGGATTTTGGGGTTCTCCCCCCCATTTTCCCAGGATTTTGGGGTTCCCTCCCCCAGGATTTTGGGGTTCCCTCCCCCAGGATTTTGGGGTTCCCTCCCCCAGGATTTTGGGGTTCTCCCCCCCATTTTCCCAGGATTTCGGGGTTCCCTCCCCCAGGATTTTGGGGTCCTCTCTCCCAGGATTTTGGGGTTCTTTCTCCCAGGATTTTGGGGTCTCTCCCAGGATTTTGGGTCTCTCCCACCCCATTTTCCCAGGATTTTGGGGTTCCCTCCCCCAGGATTTCGGGGTTCCCTCCCCCAGGATATTTTTGGGATATTTTTGGGGTGCCTCACCCGTGTCTCCCCTGTGATTCCCCAGGATTCTGGGTCTCTCCCCCCCATTTTCCCAGGATTTTGGATCTCTCCCAGGATTTTGGGGTTCCCTCCCCCAGGATTTTGGGGTCCTCTCTCCCAGGATTTTGGGGTCCTCTCTCCCAGGATTTTGGGGTTCCCTCCCCCAGGATTTTGGATCTCTCCCAGGATTTTGGGGTTCCCACCCCTGATTTCCTGGGATTTTGGGGTTCTCCCACCTCAATTTCCCAGGATTTGGGGCTCCCACCCTGATTTCCCAGGATTTTGGGGTTATCCTCCCCTGATTTCCCGGGATTTTGGGGCTAATCTGGCTTCCTCCCGATTTCCCAGGATTTTGGGGTTCTCCCACCTCGATTTCCTGGGATTTTGGGGCTCCCACCTCGATTCCCTGGCATTTTGGGTCTCTCCCACCCCATTTTCCCAGGATTTCGGGGTTCCCTCTCCCAGGATTTTGGGGTTATTTCTCCCAGGATTTTGGAGTTCTTTCTCCCAGGATTTTGGGGTTCCCTCCCCCAGGATTTTGGGGTCCTCTCCCCCAGGATTTTGGGATATTTTCGGGGTGTCTCACCCGTGTCCCCCCTGTGATTCCCCAGGATTTTGGGGTTCTTTCTCCCAGGATATTTTTTGGGGTTCCCTCCCCCAGGATTTTGGGATATTTTTGGGGTGTCTCACCCGTGTCCCCCCTGTGATTTCCCAGGATTTTGGGGTCTCTCCCCCCCATTTTCCCAGGATTTTGGGGTTCTTTCTCCCAGGATTTCGGGGTTCCCTCCCCCAGGATTTTGGGTCTCTCCCACCCCATGTTCCCAGGATTTTGGGGTTCTTTCTCCCAGAATTTTTGGGGTCCTCTCCCCCAGGATTTTGGGATATTTTTGGGGTGTCTCACCCGTGTCCCCCCTGTGATTCCCCAGGATTTTGGGGTCTCTCCCCCAGGATTTTGGGGTCCTCTCCCCCCCATTTTCCCAGGATTTCGGGGTTCCCTCCCCCAGGATATTTTTGGGATATTTTTGGGGTGTCTCACCCGTGTCCCCCCTGTGATTCCCCAGGATTTTGGGGTTCCCTCCCCCAGGATTTTGGGGTTCTTTCTCCCAGGATTTTGAGGTTCTTTCTCCCAGGATTTTGGGGTTCCCTCCCCCAGGATTTTGGGGTCTCTCCCAGAATTTTCAGGGTCCTCTCCCCCAGGATTTCAGGGTTCCCTCCCCCAGGATTTTGGGGTTCTCCCCCCCATTTTCCCAGGATTTTGGAGTTCCCTCCCCCAGGATATTTTTGGGGTGTCTCACCCGTGTCCCCCCTGTGATTCCCCAGGATTTTGGGGTTCTTTCTCCCAGGATTTTGGGGTCTCTCCCAGAATTTTTGGGGTTCTCTCTCCCAGGATTTTGGGTCTCTCCCCACCATTTTTCCAGGATTTTGGGGTTCCCTCCCCCAGGATATTTTTGGGATATTTTTGGGGTGTCTCACCCATGTCCCCCTTGTGATTCCCCAGGATTTTGGGGTTCTTTCTCCCAGGATTTTGGGGTTCTCTCTCCCAGGATTTTTTTTGGGGTCTCTCCCAGAATTTTTGGGGTCCTCTCCCCCAGGATTTTGGGATATTTTTGGGGTGTCTCACCCGTGTCCCCCCCGTGATTCCCCAGGATTTTGGGGTTCTTTCTCCCAGGATTTTGGGGTTCCCTCCCCCAGGATTTTGGGGTTCTCCCCCCCATTTTCCCAGGATTTCGGGGTTCCCTCCCCCAGGATTTTGGGGTCCTCTCTCCCAGGATTTTGGGGTTCTTTCTCCCAGGATTTTGGGGTCTCTCCCAGGATTTTGGGTCTCTCCCACCCCATTTTCCCAGGATTTTGGGGTTCCCTCCCCCAGGATTTCGGGGTTCCCTCCCCCAGGATATTTTTGGGATATTTTTGGGGTGCCTCACCCGTGTCCCCCCTGTGATTCCCCAGGATTCTGGGTCTCTCCCCCCCATTTTCCCAGGATTTTGGATCTCTCCCAGGATTTTGGGGTTCCCTCCCCCAGGATTTTGGGGTCCTCTCTCCCAGGATTTTGGGGTCCTCTCTCCCAGGATTTTGGGGTTCCCTCCCCCAGGATTTTGGATCTCTCCCAGGATTTTGGGGTTCCCACCCCTGATTTCCTGGGATTTTGGGGTTCTCCCACCTCAATTTCCCAGGATTTGGGGCTCCCACCCTGATTTCCCAGGATTTTGGGGTTATCCTCCCCTGATTTCCCGGGATTTTGGGGCTAATCTGGCTTCCTCCCGATTTCCCAGGATTTTGGGGTTCTCCCACCTCGATTTCCTGGGATTTTGGGGCTCCCACCTCGATTCCCTGGCATTTTGGGTCTCTCCCACCCCATTTTCCCAGGATTTCGGGGTTCCCTCTCCCAGGATTTTGGGGTTATTTCTCCCAGGATTTTGGAGTTCTTTCTCCCAGGATTTTGGGGTTCCCTCCCCCAGGATTTTGGGGTCCTCTCCCCCAGGATTTTGGGATATTTTCGGGGTGTCTCACCCGTGTCCCCCCTGTGATTCCCCAGGATTTTGGGGTTCTTTCTCCCAGGATATTTTTTGGGGTTCCCTCCCCCAGGATTTTGGGATATTTTTGGGGTGTCTCACCCGTGTCCCCCCTGTGATTTCCCAGGATTTTGGGGTCTCTCCCCCCCATTTTCCCAGGATTTTGGGGTTCTTTCTCCCAGGATTTCGGGGTTCCCTCCCCCAGGATTTTGGGTCTCTCCCACCCCATGTTCCCAGGATTTTGGGGTTCTTTCTCCCAGAATTTTTGGGGTCCTCTCCCCCAGGATTTTGGGATATTTTTGGGGTGTCTCACCCGTGTCCCCCCTGTGATTCCCCAGGATTTTGGGGTCTCTCCCCCAGGATTTTGGGGTCCTCTCCCCCCCATTTTCCCAGGATTTCGGGGTTCCCTCCCCCAGGATATTTTTGGGATATTTTTGGGGTGTCTCACCCGTGTCCCCCCTGTGATTCCCCAGGATTTTGGGGTTCCCTCCCCCAGGATTTTGGGGTTCTTTCTCCCAGGATTTTGAGGTTCTTTCTCCCAGGATTTTGGGGTTCCCTCCCCCAGGATTTTGGGGTCTCTCCCAGAATTTTCAGGGTCCTCTCCCCCAGGATTTCAGGGTTCCCTCCCCCAGGATTTTGGGGTTCTCCCCCCCATTTTCCCAGGATTTTGGAGTTCCCTCCCCCAGGATATTTTTGGGGTGTCTCACCCGTGTCCCCCCTGTGATTCCCCAGGATTTTGGGGTTCTTTCTCCCAGGATTTTGGGGTCTCTCCCAGAATTTTTGGGGTTCTCTCTCCCAGGATTTTGGGTCTCTCCCCACCATTTTTCCAGGATTTTGGGGTTCCCTCCCCCAGGATATTTTTGGGATATTTTTGGGGTGTCTCACCCATGTCCCCCTTGTGATTCCCCAGGATTTTGGGGTTCTTTCTCCCAGGATTTTGGGGTTCTCTCTCCCAGGATTTTTTTTGGGGTCTCTCCCAGAATTTTTGGGGTCCTCTCCCCCAGGATTTTGGGATATTTTTGGGGTGTCTCACCCGTGTCCCCCCCGTGATTCCCCAGGATTTTGGGGTTCTTTCTCCCAGGATTTTGGGGTTCCCTCCCCCAGGATTTTGGGGTTCTCCCCCCCATTTTCCCAGGATTTCGGGGTTCCCTCCCCCAGGATTTTGGGGTCCTCTCTCCCAGGATTTTGGGGTTCTTTCTCCCAGGATTTTGGGGTCTCTCCCAGGATTTTGGGTCTCTCCCACCCCATTTTCCCAGGATTTTGGGGTTCCCTCCCCCAGGATTTCGGGGTTCCCTCCCCCAGGATATTTTTGGGATATTTTTGGGGTGCCTCACCCGTGTCCCCCCTGTGATTCCCCAGGATTCTGGGTCTCTCCCCCCCATTTTCCCAGGATTTTGGATCTCTCCCAGGATTTTGGGGTTCCCTCCCCCAGGATTTTGGGGTCCTCTCTCCCAGGATTTTGGGGTCCTCTCTCCCAGGATTTTGGGGTTCCCTCCCCCAGGATTTTGGATCTCTCCCAGGATTTTGGGGTTCCCACCCCTGATTTCCTGGGATTTTGGGGTTCTCCCACCTCAATTTCCCAGGATTTGGGGCTCCCACCCTGATTTCCCAGGATTTTGGGGTTATCCTCCCCTGATTTCCCGGGATTTTGGGGCTAATCTGGCTTCCTCCCGATTTCCCAGGATTTTGGGGTTCTCCCACCTCGATTTCCCGGGATTTGGGGCTCCCACCCTGATTTCCTGGGATTTGGGGCTCCCACCCTGATTTCCTGGGATTTTGGGGCTAATCTGGCTTCCTCCCGATTTCCCAGGATTTTGGGGTTCTCCCACCCCAATTTCCTGGGATTTTGGGGTTCCCACCCCTGATTTCCCGGGATTTTGGGGCTCTCCCACCCCTGATTTCCCGGGATTTGGGGCTCCTCTCTGTGATTTCCCAGGATTTTGGGGTTCTTTCTCCCAGGATTTTGGGGTTCCCTCTCCCAGGATTTTCGGGTTCTTTCTCCCAGGATATTTTTTGGGGTTCCCTCCCCCAGGATTTTGGGATATTTTTGGGGTGTCTCACCCGTGTCCCCCCTGTGATTCCCCAGGATTTTGGGGTTCCCTCCCCCAGGATTTCGGGGTCCTCTCCCCCCCATTTTCCCAGGATTTTGGGGTTCTCCCCCCCATTTTCCCAGGATTTCGGGGTTCTCTCCCCCAGGATTTTGGGGTTCCCTCCCCCAGGATTTTGGGGTTCCCTCCCCCAGGATTTTGGGGCTCTTTCTCCCAGGATTTTGGGGTTCTCCCCCCCATTTTCCCAGGATTTTGGGGTTCCCTCCCCCAGGATTTTGGGGTCCTCTCCCCCAGGATTTTGGGGTCCTCTCTCCCAGGATTTTGGGGTTCTTTCTCCCAGGATTTTGGGGTCTCTCCCCCCCATTTTCCCAGGATTTTGGGGTTCCCTCTCCCAGGATATTTTTGGGATATTTTTGGGGTGTCTCACCCGTGTCCCCCCTGTGATTCCCCAGGATTTTGGGGTCTCTCCCCCCCATTTTCCAGGATTTTGGGGTTCTTTCTCCCAGGATTTTGGGGTTCTTTCTCCCAGGATTTTGGGGTCTCTCCCCCCCATTTTCCCAGGATTTTGGGGTTCCCTCCCCCAGGATTTTGGGGTTCCCTCTCCCAGGATTTTGGGGTTATTTCTCCCAGGATTTCGGGGTTCCCTCTCCCAGGATTTTGGGGTTCTCCCCCCCATTTTCCCAGGATTTTGGGGTTCCCTCCCCCAGGATGATTTCAGGATATTTTTGGGGTGTCTCACCCATGTCCCCCCTGTGATTCCCCAGGATTTTGGGATATTTTTGGCGTGTCTCACCCGTGTCCCCCATGGCTCCGGGCTCCATCTCCAGCCCCTCCTGGGGGTAGAACCCCTCGTAGAATCCTCCGGAAGATCCGGGCAGGGGGGCTCCGGCCGATCCCGGCGATCCCGAGGATCCCGAGGATCCCGGGTGGGGGAGGGGCAGCATTCCCGGGTGGGGGAGGGGCGGCTCCTCGAAGGGCAGCAGGGGGGGCCCGGGGCCCATCCCGGGGCCCATCCCCGGCTCCAGATCCGGGGGGAGCGGCCCGGGGGGACCCCCCGGAGCCGGGAAACGCCCGGGGGGAGGCCCCGGGTGCCTGGGAAAAGAGAGAGGAGGAACGGGAAAAATTGGGGAATTGGGAATTGAGAGGGGGAATTGGGGATTGGAGAGGGGGAAAATTGGGGAATTTAGAATTGAGAGGGGGGATTGGGGATTGGAGAGGGGGGAAATTGGGGAATTGGGAAAATTCAGGAATTGGGAAGAGGAGAATTGGGATTGGAGAGGGGGAAAATTGGGGAATTGGGAATTGAGAAGGGGAATTTGGGATTGGGAGAATTTGGGAATTGGGAAGAGGAAATTTGGGTGCCCAGGTGCGTTTCCCTGTCCCCCAGGTGTCCCCAGGTGTGTTTTGGGTGTCCCCAGGTGCTGTCCAGGTGTCCCCAGGTGTGTTTTGGGTGTCCCCAGGTGTCCCCAGGTGTGTTTTGGGTGTCCCCAGGTGTCCCCAGGTGTATTTTGGGTGTCCCCAGGTGTGTTTTGGTGCCCCCCAGGTGATTTTTCCTCCTCACCTGACCCCCAGTTTCTCGGCCAGCTGCCCCGTGGGTCTCATGACACCCCCAGGTGTCCCCAGGTGTGTTTTGGTGTCCCCAGGTGTGTTCTGGGTGTCCCCAGGTGTGTTTTGGGTGTCCCCAGGTGTCCCCAGGTGTATTTTGGGTGTCCCCAGGTGTGTTTTGGGTGTCCCCAGGTGTCCCCAGGTGTCCCCAGGTGATTTTTCCTCCTCACCTGACCCCCAGTTTCTCGGCCAGCTGCCCCGTGGGCCTCACCACGATCTCGAAGAGCGACGGAATCTTCTTGAAGGGGTCGGGGTGCGGGGGGGGGAGGGGGAGGGCGTCGGGGGGCTCGAGGGGCGGGGGGAGGGGCAGGGGGGGAGGGCAGGGGGGCGGGGGGAGGGGCAGCCCCCGCGGGGGGGGAGGGGAGGGGGGCCGGGGGGGGGTGGGGAGGAGCCCCACGCCCGGGGGGGGTTTGGGGAGGGGGTCGATGCCCTGCTTCTTCAGCTCCTGCAGCTCCTTCTCGTCCTCCGCCCCGGCCTCCGCGTCCTCCTGCAGCATCTGCGGGGGGGAAAAATGGGGTGAAATCGGGCGGGATTGGGAAAAATTAAATGGGGGGAATTGGGGAAAAATGGGGTGAAATTGGGGGGGATTGGGAAAAATGAGAAATTGGGGTGAAACCCGGGGGGATTGGGAAAATTAAATGGGGTGAAAAATGGGGAAATTGGGGGGAATTGGGGTGAAATCCGGGGGAATCGGGAAAATTAAATGGGGGGAGAAACAGGGGAATTGGGAAAAAAATGGGGGGAATTGGGAAAATTGGGGGGAATTGGGGGGAAATTGGGGGGAAATCGGGGTGAAATCCGGGGGAATTGGGAAAAAAATGGGGGGAATTGGGAAAAATGGGGGGAAATCGGGGTGAAATCCGGGGGAATTGGGAAAATTGGGGTGAAACCCGGGGGGATTGGGAAAAAAATGGGGTGAAATCGGGGGGATTGGGAAAATCGGGGGGAAATCCGGCGGAATCGGGAAAATCGGGGTGAAAATGGGGAAAAAATGGGGTGAAACCGGGGGGAATTGGGAAAATTGGGGGGAATTGGGGTGAAATCGGGGGGAATTGGGAAAAGTGGGGAAATTGGGGTGAAATCAGGGTGAAATCAGGGTGAAATCAGGGTGAAATCGGGGGGAATTGGGAAAAATGGGAAAATTGGGGAAATTGGGGGGAAATCAGGGGGAATTGGGAAAAATGGGGGGAAATCGGGGTGAAATCGGGGGGAATTGGGGTGAAATCGGGGGGAATTGGGAAAAATGGGGGGGAATCCGGGGGGATTGGGAAAATCGGGGGGAAATCGGGGGGAATTGGGAAAAATGGGGAAATTGGGGGGAATTGGGAGGAAATTGGGGGGAATTGGGGGGAAATTGGGGAAAAATTGGGGGATAACTGGGGGGAAATTGGGGAAAAATTGGGGGAAATTGGGGGGAAATTGGGGAAAATTGGAGAAAAATTGGGGGAAAATTGGGGGGAAATTGGGGAAAAATTGGAGGGAAAATTGGGAAAAAATTGGGGAAAAATTGGGGGGAAATTGGGGAAAAATTGCGAATTGGGAATATGGGGGAATTGAAGGAAATAGAGGAAAATAGAGAAAAATTTGGGGAAAATTGGGGGGAAATTGGGGAAAATTGGGGAAAAATTGGGAATTGGGAATGGGGGAATGAGGGTGGGGGAATTGGGATTCATCTGTGCCCAAATGTCCCCAGGTACCCCCAGGTACCCCCCCAGGTACCCCCAGGTGTGTCCCCAGGTACCCCCAGGTGTCCCCAGGTGTGTTCCAGGTGTGTTCCAGGTGTGTTCTAGATTGGGTTCTAGACTCGGTTCTAGAACGTTCTAGGCTCGGTTCTAGAGCGGTTCTAGAGTGTTCTAGACTCGGTCCTAGACTGGGTTCTAGACTGTTCTAGATTTGGTTCTAGACTCGGTTCTAGACGGGGTTCTGGACGTGTCCCAGGTGTGTTTTGGGTGTTCCCAGGTGTGTTTTGGGTGTCCCCAGGTGTCCCCAGGTGTGTTCTGGGTGTGTTTTGGGTGTCCCCAGGTGTGTTTTGGGTGTCCCCAGGTGTGTTCTGGGTGTCCCCAGGTGTGTTTTGGGTGTCCCCAGGTGTGTTCTGGGTGTCCCCAGGTGTGTTTTGGGTGTCCCCAGGTGTGTTCTGGGTGTCCCCAGGTGTGTTTTGGGTGTCCCCAGGTGTCCCCAAGTGTGTTCTGGGTGTCCCCAGGTGTGTTCTGGGTGTCCCCAGGTGTATCTCCAGGTGTCCCATGTGTCCCCAGGGGTGTTTTGGGTGTCCCCAGGTGTATCCAGGTGTCCCCAGGTGTGTTCTGGGTGTGTTTTGGGTGTCCCCAGGTGTGTTTTGGGTGTCCCCTGGTGTGTTCTGGGTGTCCCCAGGTGTGTTCTGGGTGTGTCCCAGGTGTCCCCAGGTGTGTTTTGGGTGTCCCCAGGTGTGTTTTGGGTGTGTTTTGGGTGTCCCCAGGTGTGTTTTGGGTGTCCCCAGGTGTCCCCAGCTGTATTCTGGGTGTCCCCAGGTGTGTTTTGGGTGTCCCCAGGTGTGTTTTGGGTGTCCCCAGGTGAGTTTTGGGTGTCCCCAGGTGTGTTTTGGGTGTCCCCAGGTGTCCCCAAGTGTCCCCAGGTGTGTTTTGGGTGTCCCCAGGTGTGTTTTGGGTGTCCCCAGGGGTGTTTTGGGTGTCCCCAGGTGTATCCAGGTGTCCCCAGGTGTGTTTTGGGTGTGTTTTGGGTGTCCCCTGGTGTGTTCTGGGTATCCCCAGGTGTCCCCAGGTGTGTTCTGGGTGTCCCCAGGTGTGCTCTGGGTGTGTTTTGGGTGTGTCCCAGGTGTCCCCAGGTGTGTTTTGATGTCCCCAGGTGTGTTTTGGGTGTCCCCAGGTGCGTCCCCAACTGTCCCCAGGTGTCCCCAGGTGTGTTTTGGGTGTCCCCAGGTGTGTTCTGGGTGTCCCCAGGTGTGTTCTGGGTGTCCCCAGGTGTCCCCGGTGTCCCCAGGTGTGTTTTGGGTGTCCCCAGGTGTCCCCAGGTGTGTTTTGGGTGTCCCCAGGTGTGTTTTGGGTGTGTTTTGGGTGTTCCCAGCTGTCCCCAGGTGTGTTCTGGGTGTCCCCAGGTATGTTTTGGGTGTCCCCAGGTGTCCCCAGGTGTGTTTTGGGTGTGTTTTGGGTGTCCCCAGGTGTCTCCCCAGGTGTCCCCAGGTGTGTTTTGGGTGTCCCCAGGTGTGTTTTGGGTGTGTTTTGGGTGCCCCCAGGTGTGTTTTGGGTGTCCCCAGGTGTGTTTTGGGTGTTCCCAGCTGTCCCCAGGTGTCCCCAGGTGTATCCAGGTGTCCCCAGGTGTGTTTTGGGTGTCCCCAGGTGTGTTTTGGGTGTCCCCAGGTGTGTTTTGGGTGTGTTTTAGGTGTCCCAGGTGTCCCCAGGTGTGTTCGGGTGTCCCCAGGTGTCCCAGGTGTCCCCAGGGGTGTCACCTTGTCGAGCAGCTGCCGGCTCTCGTCGGTCAGGGGCGCGTGGGAGAACATGCAGTCGTCGCCGTTGATGCAGAGCCCGGTGGTGTGGAACAGCTTGCACGGGAAATCCCGTGGGAATGTCAAGGGAAACACACGGAAAAAAAACGGGAAAAACACGGGAATGACCCGGGAAAAACCCGGGAATGACCCGGGAAAAACCCGGGAAATGACCTGGGAAAAACCTGGGAATAGACCTGAGAAATGACCTGGGAAAAACTTGGGAATAACCTGGGAAAAACACGGGAATAACCTGGGAAAAACACGGGAAATGACCTGGGAAAAACCCGGGAATGACTGAGAAACGACCTGGGAAAAACTTGGGAATGACCTGGGAAAAACACGGGAAATAACCTGGGAATAACACAGGAAATGATCCAGGAATGATCCCGGAAATAACCTGGGAATGACCCGGGAAAAACCCGGGAAATGACCCGGGAATAACCCATGAAAAACCTGGGAATGACCTGAAAAATGACCTGGGAATAACCTGGGAAAAACCTGGGAATAACCTGAAAATAATCCCAGAATGACCCGGAAAGAACCTGGGAAAAAACCCTGAAAATGACCTGGGAAAAACCCAGGAAATGATCCAGGAAATGACCTGGGAAAAACCTGGGAAATGACCTGGAAATGACCCGGGAAATAACCTGGGAATGACCCGGGAAAAACCTGGGAAATAATCTGGGAATGACCTGAGAAATGACCTGGAAATAACCTGGGAAAAACCCAGGAAATGACCCGGGAAAAACCTGGGAATGACCTGGGAAATAACCCAGGAAAAACCCGGGAAAAACCCGGGAATAACCTGGGAAAAACTCGGGAATAACCTGGGAATAACCCAGGACCCCAAAATCCCTTTCCAGGCTGAACTCAGGGCAGTTTTAGGTGGATTTAGAGAGGTTTTAGGGTGGGTTTAGGGCACTTTAGGCTGGGTTAAGGTGGGTTCAGGTGGGTTTAGGCTGGGTTCAGGTGTGTTTCAGGTGTGTTCAGGTGTGTTCAGGTGTGTTTAAGCCAGGTTTAGCAGGATATCGTGCATGTAGGGGCAGCTGTCAGGTTTGGGTGGGTTTTGGGGAGGTTTCAGGTGTGTTCAGGTGTGTTCAGGTGTGTTTAAGCCAGGTTTAAGAGGATATGGTGCATGTAGGGGCAGCTGTTGGGTTCAGGTGGGTACAGGGGAGGGTTCAGGCCGCGTTCAGGTGGGTTCAGGCTGGGTTTAGGTGGGTTTGGGTGGATTTTGGGGAGGTTTCAGGTGTGTCCAGGTGTGTTCAGGTGTGTTTAAGCCAGGTTTAGCAGGATATCGTGCATGTAGGGACAGCTGTCGGGTTCAGGAGAGGTTTCAGGTGGATTTAGGCTGGGTTTGGGTGGGTTCAGGTGGGTTCAGGCTGGGTTTAGGTGGGTTTGGGTGGATTTTGGGGAGGTTTCAGGTGTGTTCAGGTGTGTTCAGGTGTGTTCAGGTGTGTTTAAGCCAGGTTTAGCAGGATATCGTGCATGTAGGGGCAGCTGTCGGGTTCAGGGGAGGTTTCAGGTGGGTTCAGGTGGATTTAGGCTGGGTTTGGGTGGGTTCAGGTGGGTTTGGGTGGATTTTGGGGAGGTTTCAGGTGTGTTTCAGGTGTGTTCAGGTGTGTTTAAGCCAGGTTTAAGCCAGGTTTAGCAGGATATCGTGCATGTAGGGACAGCTGTCGGCGCGGGCGCAGTAACCTGTGATGTAGAACTTGCACAGCTCGCGCTTCTTGGGCAGCTCAATGTCGTGACTGAAGTTACAGTGATCGCCCTGCACAGGTGAGACACACACAGGTGAGACACAGGTGAGGGACAGGTGAGACACAGCTGAGAAACAGGTGAGAAACAGGTGAGAAACAGGTGAGAGACAGGTGAGAGACAGGTGAGAAACAGGTGAGGGACAGGTGAGAGACAGGGGAGAGACAGGGGAGGCACACACAGGTGAGAAACAGGTGAGAAACAGGTGAGAGACAGGGGAGAGACAGGGGAGACACAGGTGAGACACAGGTGAGACACAGGTGAGACACAGGTGACAGACAGGTGAGAGACAGGCGAGAAACAGGTGAGAGACAGGTGAGAGACAGGTGAAAAACAGGTGACGGACAGGTGAGAGACAGGTGAGAAACAGGTGAGAGACAGGTGACACAGGTGACACAGGTGAGACAACAGGAACAGCTGGGACAGGTGAGAGGAGAGAGGGGACAGGTGAGAGGGGACAAGTGACAGGGAATAGCTGACAGGGAACAGGTGACACAGAACAGGTGATGTAGAACAGGTAACATAGAACAGGTGAGGGACACAGGTGACACAGAACAGGTGACACAGAACAGGTGACATGGAACAGATAACACAGAACAGGTGATGTAGAACAGGTAACATAGAACAGATAAGGGACACAGGTGACAGGGAACAGGTGATGTAGAACAGGTGACACAGAACAGGTGACATGGAACAGGTGACATAGAACAGGTAACATAGAACAGGTGACAGAACAGGTAACACAGAACAGGTGAGGGACACAGGTGACAGGGAACAGGTGACACAGAACAGGTGAGAGGGGACAGGTAAGAAAAACGGGATCCAGGTGTGACACAGGTGAGCTCCAGGTGGAATTTGGGCAAAAAAAGTCAAGAATTGGGTGAAAAAAGGCGGGAATTGGGCAAAAAAAGGCAGGATTTGGGTGAAAAAAGGCAAGATTTGGATGAAAAAAGGCAGAAATTGGGTGAAAAAGGCAGGATTTGCGGTGAAAAAGGCAGGATTTGGGGTGAAGAAGGTGGGAATTTGGTGAAAAAAAGGTGGGAATTTGGTGATAAAAGTGGGATTTGGGTGAAAAGCAGAAATTGGGTGAAAAAGGCAGGATTTGGATGAAAAAAGGCAGAAATTGAGTGAAAAAGGTGGGAATTGGGGTGAAAAAGGCAGAAATTGAGTGAAAAAAGGCAGGATTTGGGTGAAAAAAGCAGGAATTGGGTAAAAAAGGTGAGATTTAGGTGAAAAAGGCGGGATTTGGGTGAAAAAGGCAGAAATTGAGTGAAAAAAGCAGGATTTGGGTGAAAAAATGCGGGAATTGGGGTGAAAAAGGCAGGATTTGGGTGAAAAAGGCAGGATTTGGATGAAAAAAGGCAGAAATTGAGTGAAAAAGGCAGGAATTCGGTAAAAAAAGATGGGATTTGGGTGAAAAAGGGCGGGAATTGGACAAAAAAAGGCAGGATTTGGGTGAAAAAGGCAGGAATTGGGTGAAAAAAGCGGGATTTGGATGAAAAAAAGCAGAAATTGGGTGAAAAAAGCGGGATTTGGATGAAAAAAGGCAGAAATTGGGTGAAAAAAGGCGGGATTTGGATGAAAAAGGCAGGATTTGGGTGAAAAAAGGCAGGATTTG
Source organism: Poecile atricapillus (assembly GCF_030490865.1). Lineage (NCBI taxonomy): Eukaryota > Metazoa > Chordata > Aves > Passeriformes > Paridae > Poecile > Poecile atricapillus. The sequence continues at coordinate 3,945,262 of NC_081279.1, forward strand.
GGTTAAAAAAAGCGGGAATTGAGCAGCACACACCTGACCCACCCCTCCCCCAACCCCCGGGCCGCCTTTCCCGGCCGGAATTCCGGGAATTTTCCCTCTGGAATTCCTTACCCAGGTGCACCTGCCCTCCACGAAGTACTTGCAGATGACCTTGCCCTTCTTGTCGGCCGGCAGGTGAAGCTTCTCGTGCTCCCCACGCCGGTATCCGCCCCCCTCCTGCCGGAAAGAGCCGGAAAATTCCGGAATTCCCACGGAAATTCGGGATGGGAAGGGCGGGAAACGGGAAATGGGCGGTGCAGGGGGGACTGGGGGGGGGTGGGAGAGGAGAATTTTGGGGTTTGGAAGGGGAAAAATGGGATTTTGGGGGGGAAAATGGGATTTTGGGGGGGAAAAATGGGATTTTGGGGGGTTGGAAGGCGAAAATTCCCAGAGTTTTGGGGGGGAAAGGGGAATTTGGGGTTTCTTGAGACCAAAATCCTGGGAATTTGGGGGGAAAAGGGGGAATTCGGAATGTTTCAAGTGCAAAATCCCGAGAATTTTGGGGAGAAAAAGAGGAATTTGGGGGTGAAAAAGGAAGATTTGGGTCATTCCAAGGGGAAAATCCCAGGATTTGGTGTTAAGGAGCAGGGAAAAGCCGCACGGCAGGGTGGAAATTTTTTGGGAATTTTGGGAATTTTTGGGGAATTTTGGGAGGAATTTTGGGGAATTTTTGGGGAATTTTTTGGCAATTTCTGGGGGGAATTTTTGGGGAATTTTTTTGGGGAATTTTTTTTGGGAATTTTTTGGGAATTTTGGGAACTTTTTGGGGGGAATCTTGGGGGAATTTTTGGGAAATTTTTGGGGGGAATTTTTGTAATTTTTGGGGAATTTCTGGGGAATTTTTTTGGGGAATTTTTTGGGAAATTTGGTAACTTTTTGGGGGGAATTTTTGAGGAATTTTTGGGGGAATTTTTGGGAGGAATTTTTGGGAGAATTTTTGGGAGGAATTTTTGGGGAATTTTTTTGGGGAATTTTTTTGAAATTTTGGTAACTTTTTTGGGGGGAATTTTGGGGGGGAATTTTTAGGGAATTCTGGGAAATTTTTTTGGGAATTTGGGGGGAATTTGGGGGGAATTTCGGGAATTTTCAGAATTTTTGGGGGAATTTTTTGGGAACTTTGGGGGAATTTTGAGAATTTTGGGGCAGAATTTTGGGAATTTTGGGGCAGAATTTTTGGGAATTTTTTTGGGGGAATTTCTGGGGAATTTTTTGGGAATTCTGGGCAGGAGGAGCCGCTCACCCCCAGGTCCTCGTCGTAGAAGTCGTCGTCGTCGTTGATCCCAGATTTTCCCATCCCGCTCCGGCCTCTCCCGCGGCCCCGGCCGGGCCCTTTGCTGCCCCGGCCCCGCGGAGCCCGGCCACGGCCACGGCTCAGACCTGGAAATTCCGGGAATTCCGGGATTGGGAATTGGGAATTGGGGATTCGGGGATTGGGAATTGGGGATTGGGGATTCGGGGATTGGGAATTGGGGATTTGGGGATTGGGAATTGGGGATTTGGGGATTGGGAATTGGGGATTTGGGGATTGGGAATTGGGGATTGGGAATTGGGGATTGGGAATTGGGGATTTGGGGATTGGGGAATTTGGGGATTGGGAATTGGGGATTGGGAATTTGGGGATAGGGAATGGGGATTTGGGGATAGGGAATGGGGATTTGGGGATTGGGAATGGGGATTTGGGGATTGGGAATTTGGGGATTGGGAATTGGGGATTTGGGGATTGGGAATTGGGGATTGGGGATTTGGGGATTGGGGATTGGGGATTTGGGGATTGGGAATTGGGGATTTGGGGATTGGGAATTTGGGGATTGGGAATGGGGATTTGGGGATTTGGGAATTGGGGATTTGGGGATTGGGAATTCGGGGATTGGGAATCGGGGATTTGGGAATTGGGGATTTGGGGATTGGGAATTGGGGATTCGGGGATTGGGAATTTGGGGATTGGGGATTGGGAATTTGGGGATTGGGAATTGGGGATTTGGGGATTGGGAATTGGGGATTTGGGGATTGGGAATGGGGATTGGGAATTTGGGGATTGGGAATTGGGGATTTGAGGATTTGGGAATTGGGAATTGGGGATTGGGGATTGGGGAATTGGGGAATGGGAATTGGGGATTTGGGGATTGGGAATTGGGGATTTGGGGATTGGGAATGGGGATTGGGAATTTGGGGATTGGGAATTGGGGATTTGAGGATGGGAATTGGGGATTCGGGGATTGGGGATTGGGGATTTGGGGATTGGGAATCTGGGGATTGGGAATGGGGATTGGGGATTTGGGGATTGGGGATTTGGGGATTGGGAATTGGGGATTCGGGGATTGGGGATTGGGGATTTGGGGATTGGGAATTGGGAATGGGGATTTGGGAATTTGGGGATTGGGAATTTGGGGATTGGGAATTGGGGATTGGGAATTTGGGGATTGGGAATTTGGGGATTGGATTGGGGATTTGGGGATTTGGGAATGGGGATTTGGGGATTGGGAATCTGGGGATTGGGAATTGGGGATTTGGGAATTGGGAATTGGGGATTTGGGGATTGGGAATTGGGGATTCGGGGATTGGGAATTGGGGATTCGGGGATTGGGGATTCGGGGATTGGGAATTGGGGATTCGGGGATTGGGAATTGGGGATTGGGGATTGGGAATGGAGATTTGGGGATTGGGAATGGGAATTCGGGAATGGGGAATGGGGATTGGGGATTTGGGAATGGGGAATTGGGAATGGGAATTGGGAATTGGGGATTTGGGAATGGGGATTGGGGTGGGAATGGGAATTGGGAATTGGAATTGGGAATTGGGAATGGGGATCTGGGATTGGGAATTTGGGAATGGCGATTTGGGAATTGGGAATTGGGGATTGGGAATGGGGATTTGGGGTGGGAATGGGAATTGGGAATTGGGAATTGGAATTGGGGATTGGGAATGGGAATTTGGGGATTGGGAATGGGAATTTGGGAATGGGAATTGGGAATGGGAATTGGGATTGGGAATTTGGGGATTGGGGATTGGGAATTTGGGAATGGGAATTGGGATTTGGGGTGAGAATGGGATTTGGGGTGTGAATGGGAATTCGGGATTGGGAATGGGAATTGGGAATTGGGAATTGGGAATTGGGGTGGTAATTCCCAGATCCAGGCTTGGAACAAAGAACCGGGAATGGGCATTGGGGATTTGGAATGGATTGGGAATTTGGGAGGGATTTGGGACAGGATTTGGGCTGGGATTGGGGATGGGATTCAGGAGGAATTCGGGAGGGATTTGGGCTGGGATTTGGGCTGGGATTTGGGCTGGGATTTGTGAGGGATTTGGGCTGGGATTCCCGGGAATTCCCGGCTCACCCCGGCCCCTCTCCAGGCCTGGAATGAGGATTTGGGACAGGATTTGTGAGGGATTTGGGACAGGATTGGGGACAGGATTTGTGAGGGATTTGGGACAGGATTTGGGCTGGGATTTGGGCTGGGATTTGGGGATGGGATTTGGGACAGGATTTGGGCTGGGATTTGGGCTGGGATTCCCGGGAATTCCCGGCTCACCCCGGCCCCTCTCCTTGCTGCGCCGGTACTGAGACAATTCCTTGGCGTAGTCGTCGAAGTCGTCGTCGCCCAGCGGCTCCTCGGGATCGCAGTACTGGGAAAAACGGGAATAACGCGGGAATGGGGTCGGGTGGAAACCGGGATGGGCTGGAATCCCCTCAGGAACCCCTCAGGAATCCCAGGAAAGGCCTGGATTCCCCTCAGGAACCCGGGAAACCTCAGGAATCCCCTCAGAAACCCAGGAAAGGCCCAGAATCCCCTTAGGATCCCCTCAGGAACCCTGGAAAGGCCCAGAATCCTGAGAAAGGCCCAGGATCCCCTCAGGAATCCCCTCAGGAATCCCTGGAAAGGCCCCAAACCCTGGGCAAGGCCCAGGATCCCCTCAGGAATCCCTGGAAAAACCCAGAATCCCGGGAAAGGCCCAGAATCCCCTCAGGAATCCCCTCAGGAATCCCTGGAAAGGCTCGGGATCCCCTCAGGATCCCCTCAGGAATCCCAGGAAAGGCCCAGAATCCTGGGCAAGGCCCAGAATCCCCTCAGGAATCCCTGGAAAAACCCAGAATCCTGGGAAAGGCCCAGAATCCCCTCAGGATCCCCTCAGGAACCCTGGAAAGGCCCAGAATCCCCTCAGGAATCGCAGGAAAGGCCCCAAACCCTGGGAAAGGCCCAGGATCCCCTCAGGAATCCCTGGAAAGGCCCAGGATCTCCTCAGGAATCCCTGGAAAAACCCAAAATCCCTGGAAAGGCCCAGAATCCCCTCAGGAATCCCCTCAGGAATCCCAGGAAAGGCCCCAAACCCTGGGAAAGGCCCAGAATCCCCTCAGGAATCCCTGGAAAAACCCAAAATCCCGGGAAAGGCCCAGAATCCCCTCAGGAATCCCCTCAGGAATCCCTGGAAAGGCCCAGAATCCTGGGAAAGGCCCACAATCCCCTCAGGAACCCTGTAAAGGCCCAGAATCCCCTCAGGATCCCCTCAGGAACCCTGGAAAGGCCCGGGATCCCCTCAGGAATCCCAGGAAAGGCCCCAAACCCTGGGAAAGGCCCAGGATCCCCTCAGGAATCCCCTCAGGAATCCCAGGAAAGGCCTGGATTCCCCTCAGGAACCCGGGATCCCCTCAGGATCCCCTCAGGAATCCCAGGAAACGCCCAGAATCCTGGGAAAGGCCCAGAATCCCCTCAGGATCCCCTCAGGAATCCCTGGAAAGGCCCCAAACCCGGGGAAAGGCCCAGGATCCCCTCAGGATCCCCTCAGGAATCCCTGGAAAGGCCCAGAATCCCAGGAAAGGCCCAGGATCCCCTCAGGAATGCCGGGAAACCCCCGGAATCTCCGCTCACCTCCATCTCCTCCTCGAAGGGCTCCTCCTCATCCTCGGGGTCGCTTCGGGCCCGGCCCCGGCCCCGGCCCAGCCCCCGGCCCCGACCCCGGCCCCGAGCGCGGAACCCGCGGGCCCGGCCCCGGCCTGCGGAAAACCGGGAATAAAAGATGGGAAAACCGGGAATGAGAGGCAGGAAAACCGGGAATGAACGGCAGGAATTGGGAATGGGCAGTGGGAAACGGGAATGGGGGCTCCCTGCCCGTTTTATCCCCATTTTTCCCCCATTTATCCCGTTTTTCCCCGTCCATTCCCAGTTTTTCCCACTTTTCCCGTACCCCTGGCTCTCTGTGTGTGCTCCCTGCCCGTTTTATCCCCATTTTTCCCCCATTTATCCCGTTTTTCCCCGTCCATTCCCAGTTTTTCCCGCTTTTCCTGTACCCCTGGCTCTCTGGCTGTGCTCCCTGCCCGTTTTCCCCCCGTTTATCCCATTTTTCCCCCATTTATCCCGTTTTTCCCCGTTTATTCCCGGTTTTCCGTACCCCTGCCCCTCTGGCCGTGCTCCCTGCCCGTTTTATCCCAGATTTTCCCCGTTTTATCCCGTTTTTTCCCTCTCATTCCCGGTTTTTCCGTACCCCTGCCCCTCTGGCCGTGCTCCCTGCCCGTTTTATCCCATTTTTTCCCCATTTTATCCCATTTTTTCCCCGTTTATTCCCGGTTTTTCTGTCCCTTTGCCCCTCTGGCCGTGCTCCCTGCCCGTTTTATCCCATTTTTTCCCGTTTATTCCCGGTTTTTCCGTACCCCTGCCCCTCTGGCCGTGCTCCCTGCCCGTTTTATCCCGTTTTTTCCCCGTTTATTCCCGGTTTTTCCGTACCCCTGCCCCTCTGGCCGTGCTCCCTGCCTGTTTTATCCCATTTTTTCCCCGTTTTATCCCGTTTTTTCCCTCTCATTCCCGGTTTTCCGTACCCCTGCCCCTCTGGCCGTGCTCCCTGCCCGTTTTATCCCGTTTTTTCCCTCTCATTCCCGGTTTTTCCGTACCCCTGCCCCTCTGGCCGTGCTCCCTGCCGCGCCGGAAGGGGCTCAGCTCCGCTCCGAAGTCTCCGTAGCCGTCCTTGGCCTCCTCCTCCTCCTCGTTGGGGCCGAAGGCCTCGGGATCCTCGAAGCCGTAACCGCGGGAATCCGGCCTGGAGCGGCTCTGCCGAGGAGCCTGGGAATGCTGGGAATGACAAAACAACGGGAATGACAACAGTGGGAATGAGAAAACAACGGGAATGACAACAGTGGGAATGACAACAATGGGAATGACAATAGAAATAACAACAATGGGAACGACAACAGCGGGAATGACAATGGGAACGATAACAATGGGAATGACAAAACAACGGGAATGACAACAGTGGGAACGACAATGGGAATGACAACAATGGGAATGACAAGAATGGGAATGACAACAATGGGAATGACAATGGGAATGACAATGGGAATGACAATGGAAACGACAATAATGGGAATGGCAACAGGAATGACAACAATGGGAATGACAATGGGAATGACAATGGGAATGACAACGGGAATGACAACGGTGGGAATGACAAAACAACGGGAATGACAACAGTGGGAATTATAACAACGGGAATGACAATGGGAATGACAAAACAACGAGAATGACAACAATGGGAATGACAACAATGGGAATAACAATGGGAATGACAACAATGGGAATGACAACAATGGGAATGATAACAATGGGAATAACAATGGGAATGACAACAATGGGAATGACAATGGGAATGACAACAATGGGAATGATAACAATGGGAATGACAATGGGAATGACAATGGGAATGACAATGGGAATGACAACAATGGGAATGACAACAATGGGAATGACAACAATGGGAATGACAATGGGAATGACAACAATGGGAATGACAACAATGGGAATGACAACAATGGGAATGACAATGGGAATGACAACAATGGGAATGACAATGGGAATGACAACAATGGGAATGACAATGGGAATGACAACAGTGGGAATGACAATGGAAATAACAATGGGAATGACAACAGTGGGAATGACAACAATGGGAATGACAAAACAACGGGAATGACAACAGTGGGAATGACAAAGGTGGGAATGACAACAATGGGAATGACAACGGGAATGGCAATGGGAATGACAACAGTGGGAATGACAATGGGAATGACAGTGGGAATGATAACAATAGGAATGACAACAATGGGAATGACAACAGCCGGAATGACAACAATGGGAATGATAACAACGGGAATGATAACAACGCAAATGACAATGGGAATGATAACAATGGGAATGACAATGGGAACGACAATGGGAATGACAATGTGAATGACAACAGTGGGAATGACAGTGGGAATGACAATGGGAATGACAACAGTGGGAATGACAATGGGAATGACAACAATGGGAACGACAACAGTGGGAATGACAACAATGCGAATGACAATGGGAATAATAACGATGGGAATGACAATGGCAATGACAATGGGAATAACAATGGGAATAACAATGGGAACGACAACAGCCGGAATGATAACAATGGGAATGACAACAATGGGAATGACAACAATGGGAACCACAATGGGAATGATAACAATGGGAATGACAATGGGAATGACAATGGGAATGACAACAGCAGGAATGACAACAATGGGAATGATGAAAGTAATAGGAACGATAATGGGAACAATAACGGGAATGACAACGGGAACGATAGCGGGAATAATAATGGGAATAATAACCAGAATAATAATGGGAATGATGGTGGGAATGATGATGGGAATGACAGCAGGAATGACGGTGGGAATGATAAGAATGATGGGAATAATGGGAATAATGGGAATGATGATGGGAATGATGGGAATAACGGGAATGATGATGGGAATGATGAGGGGAATGATGAGGGGAATGATAGGAATGATAACAGGAACGGTAACAATGGCAATGATAACAGGAATGACGATGCAAGTGACAGGAATAATGGGAATGATGGGAATGATGATGGGAATGATCGGAATAAAGGGAAAAAAGGGAATGACAGGAATGATGGCAATGATGGGAATGATGGGAATAATGATGGGTATTTTCAGTAATTCCCAGATTTTATTCCTGGATTTTATTCCCAGTGTTCCCAGTTGAACTCACGGGATAAACTGGGCTGTATTCCCGGTATTTATTCCCAGTAATTCCCAGTATTCCCAGTTGAACTCACAGGATAAGCTGGGCTGCATTCCCGGTATTTATTCCCAGTAATTCCCAGTATTCCCAGTTGAACTCACGGGATAAGCTGGGCTGCATTCCCGGTATTTATTCCCAGTAATTCCCAGTTTTTATTCCCAGTATTCCCAGTTGAACTCATGGGATAAGCTGGGCTGTATTCCCGGTTTTTATTCCCAGTAATTCCCGGTATTTATTCTCAGTAATTCCCAGTTTTTATTCCCAGTAATTCCCGATATTTATTCCCAGTATTCCCAGTTGAACTCATGGGATAAACTGGGCTGTATTCCCGGTATTTATTCCCAGTATTCCCAGTTGAACTCACGGGATAAACTGGGCTGTATTCCCGGTATTTCCAGTATTTATTCCCAGTAATTCCCAGTTTTTATTCCCAGTTTTTATTCCCAGTAATTCCCAGTATTCCCAGTTTAACTCACAGGATAAGCTGGGCTGTATTCCCGGTATTCCCGGTATTTATTCCCAGTAATTCCCGGTTTTTATTCCCAGTATTCCCAGTTTCACTCACGGGATAAACTGGGCTGTATTCCCGGTATTTCCGGTGTCCCTTCTCCCCGGGGCTGAACTCGGAGTCGTCGCTGAAATCCGAGAATTCCTCGCTGGACGAAGCGTGCCGCTGGAAAATCCCGGGAAAAATCAGCCCCCAGCCCTTCCCGGCCTCCGGAATTCCCGGCCCCGCCTCCCGCAATTCCCGGTTTTCCTGGGAATTCCCGGTTTTCCTGGGAAAATCCTTGGGAAAAGTCACTCCTGACCCCTGGAATTCCCAATTTTCCTCGGGAAACCCTTGGGAAAAGTCACTCCTGACCACTGGAATTCCCAGTTTTCCTGGAAAATCCTTGGGAAAAGTCACTCCTGACCCCAAAAACCCAGAAAAAAGCTGAAAAAATAGAAAAAAACCCGAAAGAAACGGAAAAAAATCAGGAAAAAACGTGGAAAAACCTGGAAAAACGTGGAAAAAAATCCAGGAAAAAAACTGGAAAAAAAATGGAAAAAACTGGTAAAAAACCCAAAAGAAACCCCAGAAAAAAATAGGAAAAAAAAGGGAAAAACACAGGAAAAAGCCTGGAAAAAACTGGGAAAAAAAATCCAGAAAAAAAACCTGGAAAAAAGTGGAAAAAATAAAAAAAAAATTTGGGAAAAAGCCTGGAAAAAACTGGGAAAAGAACCAGAAAAAAACATGAAAAAAAACCAGAAAAAAATAGAAAAAAAAAGGGAAAAAACCCAGAAAAATCCCAGGAAAAAACCAGAAAAAACCAGAAAAGAAAACGGGAAAAAAATGGAAAAAAATCCAGAAAAAAACCTGGGAAAAAAAATGGAAAAAACCGGGAAAAACCCAGAAAAAACCATGAAAAAAACCAGAAAAAAATAAAAAAAAAAAAGGGAAAAAACCCGGAAAAAAACCAGGAAAAAACCCCAAAAAACCCCAGAAAAAAAACCCATTAAAAAAAAAAGGAAAAAAATCCGGAAAAAATGGGAAAAAACCTGGAAAAAAGTGGGGAAAACCCCACAAAAAAAAACATGAAAAAAAATAGAAAAAACCCCACAAAAATCCAGAAAAAAAATCAGAAAAAAAATCAGAAAGAAATCGGAAAAAATCAGAAAAAAATCGGAAAAAATCAGAAAAAAATCGGAAAAAATTGGAAAAAAATCGGAAAAAAATCGGAAAAAATGAGAAAAAATCGGAAAAAATGAGAAAAAAATCAGAAAAAATCAGAAAAAAACCAGAAAAAATCGGAAAAAAATCAGAAAAAATTGGAAAAAATCAGAAAAAAATCAGAAAAAATCGGAAAAAAAATCAGAAAAAAATCGGAAAAAAATCAGAAAAAATCAGAAAAAAATCAGAAAAAAAATCAGAAAAATCCAGAAAAAATCGGAAAAAATCAGAAAAAACCCCAGAAAAATCCAGAAAAAAATCGGAAAAAATCAGAAATCAGAAAAAAATCGGAAAAAAATCGGAAAAAATCGGAAAAATGAGAAAAAAATCAGAAAAAAATCGGAAAAATCGGAAAAAGTCAGAAAAAAAATCAGAAAAAAATCAGAAAAAAAGGGAAAAAAATTGGAAAAAATCAGAAAAAAATCAGAAAAAAATCGGAAAAAATCGGAAAAAAATCAGAAAAAATCGGAAAAAATCAGAAAAAAATCAGAAAAAATTGGAAAATCCTGGAAAAACCTGGAAAAATCCATAAAAACCCCGTCAAATCCTTGGATTTTCCCACCTTGTGCTTGGATTTCCTCTTTTTCTTGGCCCTGCGCTTGTCCTTGTCGCGCTCCTTGCGGCGTTTGCGCTTCAGGCGCCGCTGCCCCTTCTCGTCCTCGGAGCCGCTGCGGCGCCGCTCCCGCCGGGATTGGGAGCGGGATTGGGAGCGGGATTGGGAGCGGGAGCGGGAACGGGAGCGCTCCGGAGCCTCCTCGGCGCCGTCATCTTCCTCCAGCTCGCCCTCCTCCAGCTCGCCATCCTCCCTGGAGAAACACAGGGAAAATGGGAATTATTGGGGAATTATTTGGGAATTATGGCTCCTCCAGCTCGCCATCCTCCCTGGAGAAACACAGGGAATCTGGGAATTATTGGGGAATTTGGGAATTTGGGAATTATGGCTCCTCCAGCTCGCCCTCCTCCCTGGAGAAACACAGGGAATTTGGGAATTATTGGGGAATTATTTGGGAATTTGGGAATGATGGCTCATCCAGCTCCTCATCCTCCCTGGAGAATCACAGGGAAAATGGGAATTATTGGGGAATTTGGGAATTTGGGAATTATGGCTCCTCCAGCTCGCCCTCCTCTCTGGAGAAACACAGGGAAAATGGGAATTATTGGGGAATTTGGGAATGGCAGAGCCTCCTCCAGCTCCTCATCCTCCCTGGAGAAACAGCGGGAATTTGGGAATTATTTGGGAATGGGAATTTGGGAATGGCAGAGCCTCATCCAGCTCCTCATCCTCCCTGGAGAAACACAGGGAAAATGGGAATTATTGGGGAATTTGGGAATTATTGGGGAATTTGGGAATGGGAATTTGGGAATGGGAGAGCCTCATCCAGCTCCTCATCCTCCCTGGAGAAACACAGGGAAAATGGGAATTATTGGGGAATTATTTGGGAATTATGGCTCCTCCTCCAGCTCGCCATCCTCCCTGGAGAAACACAGGGAAAATGGGAATTATTGGGGAATTTGGGAATTATGGCTCCTTCTCCAGCTCGCCATCCTCCCTGGAGAAACACAGGGAAAATGGGAATTATTGGGGAATTTGGGAATGATGGCCCCTGCAGCTCCTCATCCTCCCTGGAGAAACAGGGAATTTGGGAATTATTGGGGAATTTGGGAATGGGAATTTGGGAATGGGAATTTGGGAATGGGAAAATGGGAATTTGGGAATGGGAGAGCCTCATCCAGCTCCTCATCCTCCCTGGAGAAACACAGGGAATTTGGGAATGGGAATTTGGGAATGGGAATTTGGGAATGATGGCTCCTCCTCCAGCTCGCCCTCCTCCCTGGAGAAACACAGGGAATTTGGGAATTACTGGGGAATTTGGGAATTTGGGAATTTGGGAATGATGGCTCCTCCTCCAGCTCGCCATCCTCCCTGGAGAAACACAGGGAATCTGGGAATTATTTGGGAATTTGGGAATTATGGCTCCTGCAGCTCGCCACCCTCCCTGGAGAAACACAGGGAATTTGGGAATTATTGGGGAATTTGGGAATGGGAATTTGGGAATTTGGGAATGGGAATTTGGGAATGGGAGAGGCTCATCCAGCTCCTCATCCTCCCTGGAGAAACACAGGGAATCTGGGAATTATTGGGGAATAATTTGGGAATTATGGCTCCTCCTCCAGCTCGCCATCCTCCCTGGAGAAACACAGGGAATTTGGGAATTATTGGGGAATTTGGGAATGGGAAAATGGGAATTTGGGAATGGGAGAGCCTCATCCAGCTCCTCATCCTCCCTGGAGAAACACAGGGAATTTGGGAATTATTGGGGAATTTGGGAATTATTGGGGAATTTGGGAATTATTGGGGAATTTGGGAATGGGAATTTGGGAATGGGAATTTGGGAATGGGAGAGCCTCATCCAGCTCCTCATCCTCCCTGGAGAAACACAGGGAATCTGGGAATTATTGGGGAATTTGGGAATGGGAATTTGGGAATGGGAGAGGCTCCTCCTCCAGCTCGCCTTCCTCCCTGGAGAAACACAGGGAAAATGGGAATTATTGGGGAATTTAGGAATTATGGCTCATCCAGCTCCTCATCCTCCCTGGAGAAACAGGGAATTTGCGAATTATTTGGGAATTTGGGAATGGGAATTTGGGAATGGCAGAGCCTCCTCCAGCTCGCCATCCTCCCTGGAGAAACACAGGGAATTTGGGAATTATTTGGGAATTTGGGAATTTGGGAATTATTGGGGAATTTGGGAATTTGGGAATGATGGCTCCTCCAGCTCGCCCTCCTCCAGCTCGCCCTCCTCCCTGGAGAAACACAGGGAATTTGGGAATTATTTGGGAATTTGGGAATGGGAGAGGCTCATCCAGCTCCTCATCCTCCCTGGAGAAACACAGGGAATTTGGGAATTATTTGGGAATTTGGGAATTTGGGAATGGGAATTTGGGAATTGGAATTTGGGAATGGGAGAGCCTCATCCAGCTCCTCATCCTCCCTGGAGAAACAGCGGGAATTTGGGAATTTGGGAATGGGAATTTGGGAATTTGGGAATGGGAATTTGGGAATGGGAATTTGGGAATTTGAGAATGGGAATTTGGGAATTTGGGAATGGGAATTTGGGAATGATGGCTCATCCAGCTCCTCATCCTCCCTGGAAAATACCAGGAATTTGGGAATGGGAAATTGGGAATGGGAATTTGGGAATTTGGGAATGGGAATTTGGGAATGGGAATTTGGGAATGGGAGAGGCTCCTCCAGCTCCTCATCCTCCCTGGAAAACACTGGGAAAACAGCGGGAATTTGGGAATGGGAATTTGGGAATTTGGGAATGGGAATTTGGGAATGGGAATTTGGGAATTTGAGAATGGGAATTTGGGAATTTGGGAATGGGAATTTGGGAATGATGGCTCATCCAGCTCCTCATCCTCCCTGGAAAATACCAGGAATTTGGGAATGGGAAATTGGGAATGGGAATTTGGGAATTTGGGAATGGGAATTTGGGAATGGGAATTTGGGAATGGGAGAGGCTCCTCCAGCTCCTCATCCTCCCTGGAAAACACTGGGAAAACAGCGGGAATTTGGGAATGGGAATTTGGGAATTTGGGAATGGGAATTTGGGAATGGGAATTTGGGAATTTGAGAATGGGAATTTGGGAATTTGGGAATGGGAATTTGGGAATGATGGCTCATCCAGCTCCTCATCCTCCCTGGAAAATACCAGGAATTTGGGAATGGGAAATTGGTAATGGGAGAGGCTCCTCCTCCAGCTCGCCATCCTCCCTGGAAAACACAGGGAATTTGGGAATGGGAATTTGGGAATTTGGGAATGGGAATTTGGGAATTTGGGAATGGGAATTTGGGAATGGGAGAGCCTCATCCAGCTCCTCATCCTCCCTGGAAAAACACCGGGAATTTGGGGGAAAATGGGAATTTCGGAGCCTGGTGCAGCTCAGAGCTCAGCCCTGAATTCCTGAGGGATTCCCAAATTCTCTGGGGATTCCCAAATTCCTGAGAGATTCCCAAATTCCTGAGGGATTCCCAAATTCCTGAAGATTCCCAAATTCCTGAGGGATTCCCAAATTCCTGAAGATTCCCAAATTCCTGAAGATTCCCAAATTCCTGAAGATTCCCAAATTCCTGAGGGATTCCCAAATTCCTGAAGATTCCCAAATTCTCTGGGGATTCCCAAATTCTCAAGGAAATTCCCAAAATTCTCTGGAGATTCCCAAATTTCTGGGGGATCCCAATATTCCCAAAAAAACCCCAAATTCCCCAAAATCCCGACCCAGCTCCACCTGGAAAAATAACGGGAATTTCTGGGGGTTTTTGGGTGGGAAAAATGTCCCAAATCCCAAAATCCGGGGGGGAATTTGGGGCAGAAATGGAAAATTTTGGGAAAAGGAACAAAATGAATTCCTGAATCCAACAATTCCAGCTGGAATTCCGGGTTGGAATCGACGCTGGGACCCCAAATCCCAAATATTTGGGATAATCCCGGGAATCTGGGAGCTCTGCTGGTGAAATTTCCATGAAAAAAAGGGGGAAAATCCCATTTTTTTTAGAAGGAATTTTCCTCAGATGATCAAATTTCCATTAAAAAAGGGGAAAAATCCCATTTTTTTAAAGGAATTTTCCCTGGATAATGAAGTTTTCCTAAAAAAAAGGGAATAAAATCCTGGGGTTTTTTATGGATTTTCCTCTATTGATCAAATTTCCACTAAAAAAAGAGAATAAAATCCCATTTTTTTTAGGGATTTTCTTTGGATAATAAAACTCCCATTAAAAAAATGGGCGAAAATCACATTTTTTTTAGGAATTTTCTTTGGATAATGGAATTTCCCTTAAACAAGAAAATAAAATTCCATTTTTTTTTTAAGGATTTTCCTCTATTAATACAATTCCCATTAAAAAAATGGGGGAAAATCACATTTTTTTTAGGAATTTTCCTCTATTAATAAAATTTCCCATTAAAAAAAGAACATAAAATCCAATTTTTTTAGGGATTTTCCTCTATTAACAAAATTCCCATTAAAAAAAAGGGGGGAAATCCCATTTTTTTTAGGAATTTTCCTTAGATAATAAAATTCCCATTAAAAAAGAAATATAAAATCCCATTTTTTCTTAGGAATTTTCCTCTATCCATAAAATTTCCATTAAAAAAACGGGGGAAAATCCCATTTTTTTTAGGAATTTTCCTTAGATAATAAAATTCCCATTAAAAAAAAGGATAAAATCCCATTTTTTAAAGGATTTTCCTCTATTAATAAAATTCCCATTAAAAAAATGGGGGAAAGTCACATTTTTTTAGGAATTTTCCTTGGATAATGAAATTTCCATTAAAAAAAGGAAGAAAAAATCAGATTTTTTAAAGGATTTTCCTCAGTTAATAAATTCCTATTAAAAAAAAAGGATAAAATCCCATTTTTTCTTAGGAATTTTCCTCTATCCATAAAATTTCCATTAAAAAAATGAGGGAAAATCCCATTTTTTTAGGAATTTTCCTTGGATAATAAAATTTCCATTAAAAAAAAAATATAAAATCCCATTTTTTAAAGGATTTTCCTCTATTAACGAAATTCCCATTAAAAAAATAGGGGAAAGTCACATTTTTTTTAGGAATTTTCCTTGGATAATGAAACTTCTGCTACATAAGGAAATAAAATCCCATTTTTTTTTTAAGGATTTTCCTCTATCCATAAAATTTCCTTTAAAAAAACGGGGGAAAATCCCATTTTTTAGGGACTTTCCCCAGATAATAAAATTCCCATTAAAAAAAAAGAGGAAAAAAATCCAATTTTTGGAGATTTTTGGGATACACCAACCCCAAAAACCGGGAAAAAAACCAAAAAATTCCCTTTTGGAATAAACCAAGCCCTTCCTAAACCTCCCAAAATCCCGGGATTTTCCTTTTCCCGCTTTATTTTTCTCGGGAATAACCAAAAAAAAATGGACCTGACCCAACTTGTGCTTCCAGAGAGGGGAAAAAACCAGGGAAAAGTGTGGGGGGAGGGGGAAAAATCCCCCCAAATTCCAATTTTTTCCTGGAATTTTGGGGCTGGAGGGGGGAGGGGAAGTGTGAGGTGCTTTTTACCACCTTTTTTTTTTATGATTTTTATGATTTTTATGATTTTTATGATTTTCACACTTTTTGGCTTTTTTTTTTCCAGCGATTTCCACCGACTTTGTGACTTTTTTTTTGTGGAAAATCCCGTTCCAGGTCGGAATTCCGGGGTTGTTTCACTCAGAAATTTCTTTTTTTGGGTTTTTTTTTTTTTTTTTGGGAATTGTGTGCTTTTGTGACTTTTTTTTTGGGAATTCTGCTTGGTTTGGGGACACACTGGGGGAACTTCCAAGGATTTGACGCTCGGGAATCGTGGGGGGATCGAGGGAAGAGGGGGAAAAGGCACCAAAAAATCGTAAAATTCCACATTTTCCACTCATTTCCCACCCTGAGCCCGCGTGGAAAAGAACCCCAGCTCCCCAAAATTCCCTTTTTTTTCCAGTAAAACCTCCCAAAATCCCTGGATTTACCCTTTTTTCCTAAGGAATATTCCCAAACCTCTCTTAATCTCCTTTCTTTTCCTAAAAATATCCCAAAATTCCCTGGATTTACCTTTTTTCCCCTAAAAATACCAAAAAAATTTCCCTTTTTCCCCTAAAAAGTCCCTGGATTTACCTTTTTTCCCCTAAAAATACCAAAAAATTCCCTTTTTCCCCTAAAAATTCCCTGGATTTACCTTTTTTCCCCTAAAAATACCAAAAAATTCCCTTTTTTTCCCTAAAAATTCCCTGGATTTACCTTTTTTCCCCTAAAAATACCAAAAAAAATTCCCTTTTTCCCCTAAAAATTCCCTGGATTTACCTTTTTTCCCTAAAAATATCCCAAAATTCCCTGGATTTACCTTTTTTTCCCTAAAAATATCCCAAAATTCCCTGGATTTACCTTTTCCCCATAAAAATACCCAAAAAATTCTCTTTTTTCCCCCCAAAATTCCCAGGATTTACCTTTTTTCTCCTAAAAATATCCCAAATTTCCCTGGATTTACCTTTTTTCCACTAAAAATATCCCCAAATTCCCTGGATTTACCTTTTTTTTCCTAAAAATCCCCTTATTTCACCCTTTTTCCCCCTAAAAATACCCCAAGACTTCCTGGATTTACCTTTTCCCCCTAAAAATACCCAAAAAATTCTCTTTTTTCCCCTAAAAATTCTCAGGATTTACCTTTTTTCCCTAAAAATTCCCTGAATTTACCTTTTTTTTCCCCCTAAAAACACCCCAAACACCCCCAATTTCACTTTTTTCCCCCATTTTTCTCACATTATTTAAATTGAAATACTAAAAAAAAAACGGGAATAGAGAAAATGGCTCCGAGAGGGGCCACAAAAAGAGGGAAAAGAGGATTTTGGGGGCAGATTCGGAGATTTTGGAACATTTGAAACCCTGCAGATGAAACTTTTGGCTATGGGAAAAAGGGGGGAAAAATCCCAACCAAACATCCTGATCCCAATTTGGGGGGATTTAAGGGAATAAAGAGAATTTTAAGGAGCGAATAAAGAACTTATTAAGGACCAGAACCTCTAAAAAATGAGGTTAAACCCCCCCAAAATGAGCTAAATCCTCCCAAAATTGGAGCTAAACCTTCCCAGCACCTAAATATCCCTAAAAAAAAGGTTCAATCCTTTCCCAAAAATACCTAATTCCCAAAAAAACCCAACTAGATCCTCCCCCTCTGGAAGGAAAAATCTCCCAAAAGAGCTGAGCCCACTCCAGTATCTAAAATCCCCCAAAAATGAGGATTTTAACTCCCCCAAAATGGGCTTAAACTCCCCCAAAAAAGGGTCTAAAGCCCCCCCAAACCTCGAGACCCTCCCCAAAAAAGGAGTTTTAGTCTTCCCTAAAGAGGATTAATCCCCTTCCCCCAAATAAATCCCCTAAAAAAGGGGTTGGAGCCCCTCAGGGAGGACTCAAAGCCCCCCAAAATTGGGGTTAATCCCCCCCGGCACCCCCAGAAAGGACCTAAATCCTCCCCCAGGGATCATCCTCCATCCCAAATATTCCCAAATATTCCCAAATCCACTCACAGCCCTCCCCCCAAAGCCTGCACTGCCTTCAGCCCCTCTTCCTCCTCCTCCTCCTCCTCAGGACCCCTGAGCCCCCTCCCCACATTGGGCCCCCTCCTCTTCTTCCTACTTCTTAAATTCCTCTCTGGCCTTCCTCACCCTCCTCCTCCTCCTCAAATTCCCCTCTGGCCCTTCCTCACCCTCCTCCTCCTCCTCAAATTCCCCTCAGGTCCTTCCTCACCCTCCTCAAATCCCCCTCTGGCCTTCCTCACCCTCCTCAAACCCTTCCTCACCCTCCTCCTCCTCAAATCCCTCTCAGGTCCTTCCTGAAATCCCTCTCAGGCCTTTCTTCCTCCTCAGAACTCCCCCAAATCCCCCTCAAACCCTTCCTCACCCTCCTCCTCCTCCTCAAATCCCCCTCAGGCCCTTCCTCACCCTCCTCAAACCCTTCCTCACCCTTCTCCTCCTCAAATCCCTCTCAGGTCCTTCCTGAAATCCCTCTCAGGCCTTTCTTCCTCCTCAGAACTCCCCCAAATCCCCCTCAAACCCTTCCTCACCCTCCTCCTCCTCCTCAAATCCCCCTCAGGTCCTTCCTCACCCTCCTCAAATCCCCCTCAGGCCCTTCCTCACCCTCCTCGAATCCTCCTCATGTCTTTCCTCCTCAGAACCCCCCCAAAACCCCCCTCAGGTCCTTCCTCACTCTCCTCCTCAAATCCCCCTCAGGCCCTTCCTCACCCTCCTCGAATCCTCCTCATGTCTTTCCTCCTCAGAACCCCCCCAAAACCCCCCTCAGGCCCTTCCTCACCCTCTTCCTCAGGACCCCCCTCAGGTCCTTCCTCAAATCCCCCTCAAGTCCTTCTTCAAATCTCCCTCGGGCCCTTTCTCCTCCTCCTCAGAACCCCCCCCCCCGAATCCCCCTCAGGCCCTTCCTCAAATCCCCCTCACGTCCTTCCTCCTCAGTACCCCCTCCCCAAATCCCCCTCAAGCCCTTCCTCCTCCTCCTCCTCCTCACAACCCCCCCCCCTCAATCCCCCTCAGGCCTTTCCTCACCCTCCTCCTCCTCACATCCTCCCGGGCCTCCCCCGATTCCCCCTCTGGCCCTTCCTCACCCTCCTCCTCCTCCTCCTCCTCAGAGTCCCCCCCGAGCCCCCTCCCCACATCCTCCCTCCCCTCCCCGTTCCCTCCCGCCGCCCCCTCCCCAAACCTGGTCCGGCGCGCCGGACCGACCCCCGGGCACACAGAGAAGGCGCTCGGGAGAGGCGGTTACTGGACCTTTCGTCCGGGCCGTGATGGTGCCCTTGGAGCGGCGGCGGCGGCCGGGGGAGGCTGCAGCTGCCATGGCAGGACGGAGAAGGGGGGGTGCAGTGCGGGCTGGGGGGGGAAGCGGCGGCGGCGGGGGGGACACTCGGGCTCTCCACGGCCATGGACAACGGGCAGGGCGTGGAGAACGTGGGGGCACAAATCACTGAACGGCGCGGGGGGCTCGGCCCGGCGGCTCCTCCGCCCGCGCCCCGCGCTCCGCGCTCCGCGGGCGGACACACAAAATGGCGCCCGCCCTGAGGCAGCGCCCCGACGGCCGCCGGAAACACCCGAGAGCCGCCGGAAACACCCGAACGCCGCCGCTTCGGAGAGTTTCGAGAGGCGGCGAGGACTCACGAAGAGCTCCTCGGGTTTTTCCGCTTTCCGAGCGCCTCCGGATTCTCTCCGAATGTTGCCGAAGTTTTCCGAATGGTTCCGAAACTCTCCGCCTGAGGGGATTTCCGGGTGAAGTTTCTCCCAGCAAAATTTCGCAGAAAGAAAATTTTATGAGGAGATTTTGAGTCTTTTTCCCTCACGGGTTTCTTTTTCCCTACTCAAAACCCCTCCCAAACGGTGCTCGTTGATGGTCGGATGTTTCCCAAAAATCCTCTTCCCACCCGGAATTTCCACGAGTCACGGGGGTGTTTCTCCACATCCAAATGTCGCACAGCAAAAAAAAAACAAAAACCAAACCCCCCAAAATATCCCGAATTTCCTGAATTTATAGGAAAATATAGAAAGGTGGGAGGAGCGGGCGGGGAGTTCGGGATCTTGCCGTGACTTGGAAAAAAAACCAACATGGATTTTATAACACCAGGAGAAAACAACTCCCAAACCCCCCGATTTTTCTAATTATTGACGGGATTTTTGCACCGCTTGGGCCACTTTATTTCTTTGGGATCGTTCGTTTTGGAAATCATGGAATTTCCGCGAAGTTCTCCCAAACTCTCCGAACGTTTCCGAAGTTCTCCGACGCTTTCCGAATATTTCCGAAGGCGCGCTCGGAACGCTTCCGAAAGTCTCCCAACGAGGCTGACGGAGATTGACGAAGCCGAGAGGGGAATGGCGGGAACGCCCGCGATGGGAGGAGGACGAGTCCATCTCAGTGTGGAAAGCGGGGGGGGAAACAACACGGCTTGTACCACACGGCTCGCGGAAAAGCCCGCAAAACCCGCGGCCGCGGCCTCACGCCGTTACACCGGGATGAAACGGCGACAGAAGAAACCTCTGAGCGTTCTTTTCTCCTGAGGGACCGCGGGCACCGGGAGCGGATTCGGTGCGTCCTCCCCCCCGCGGCTCGGCGGGAAGTGGAGCGGCGGCGGGCGGGAGTTTGCGCGGGCCGCTAGGGGGCGCCGCGAGTTCCGTGAGGGGCTTTGAGGAACCGTGAGGGGTCTCGGGGGTCGTGAGGGGCTTTGAGGAACCGTGAGGGGTCTCGGGGGTCGTGAGGGGCTTTGAGGGACCGTGAGTGGTCTCGGGGGTCGTGAGGGGCTTTGAGGGGTCGTAAGGGGCTTTGAGGAATCGTGAGGGGCTTTGAGGGAACGTGAGGGGCTTTGAGGGGTCTTGAGGGCCCCTGAGGAGCTGCGAGGTGTCGAGAGCGGCCTGAAAGGTCCGAGAGGCTTTGAAGGGTTTTTGAGGGGCTTTGAGGGGTCGTGAGGGACCCTGAGGGGGGTCTCGGGGGCCGCCGCGATGGTGGAGAAGGACGAGTCCGGCCCCGGCGGCATCAGCGAGGAAGAGGCGGCTCAGTACGACCGGCAGATCCGGCTCTGGGGGCTCGAGGCCCAAAAACGGTCGGTGGGGCCTGGGGGATAACCTGGAGGGGCTCTATAGGGGCTTGGGGAGCTCCTATGGGAGCCGGGAGGGTCCCACACCAGCTTGGAGGGGTCCCTGCAGGAGCCTGAGGGGGTCCTGTAGGGATTTTTGGGGTCCTGGAAGGATCTGGGGGGGCTGTGTAGGGGTTTGGGGGTTCCCTATGGGTGCCAGGCGGGTTTAAAGGAGCTGGGGGGGTCTCTATATGGGCTTTGGGGGGCCCTATAGGTGGTGTAAGAGCCCCATAGGAGTTACAGGAGCTTTAAGGGGGCTTTATAGGGGCTCTTGGGGGTCCCTATAGGGGTCAGGGAGGTCCTTGTAGGAGCTTGGGGGTCCTTATAGGGGTCTAGGAGGTCCCTATAGGAGCTTGGGGGTCCTTATAGGGGTCGGGGGCTGGCTCTATAGGGGTCTGGCGGTGCCTGTATGGTCCTGGGGTGTCGCCATGGGGCTGGGGGTGGTTCTATAGGGGTCAGGGGTGGCTCTATAGGGGTCAGGGGTGGCTCTACAGGGGTCTGAGGATCCCCATAGGGGTCAGGGGTGGCCCTGTAGGGGTCAGGGGTGGCCCCATAGGGGTCTGAGGATCCCCATGGGGGTCAGGGGTGGCTCTATAGGGGTCAGGGGTGGCCCTATAGGGGTCTAAGGATCCCCATAGGGATCAGGGGTGGCTCTACAGGGGTCTGAGGATCCCCACAGGAGTCAGGGGTGGCCCTGTAGGGGTCAGGGGTGGCCCCATAGGGGTCTGAGGATCCCCATAGGGGTCAGGGGTGGCTCTACAGGGGTCTGAGGATCCCCATAGGGGTCAGGGGTGGCTCTACAGGGGTCTGAGGGGTCCCCATAGGGGTCAGGGTTGGCTCTATAGGGGTCTGAGGTTGCCCATAGGGGTCAGGGGTGGCTCTATAGGGGTCTGAGGGGTCCCCCATAGGGGTTTGAGGGGTCCCCCATAGGGGTCAGGAGTGGCTCTCTAGGGGTCAGGGGTGGCTCTATAGGGGTCTGAAGGGTCCCCCATAGGGGTGAGGGGTCCCCATAGGCGTCTGAGGGTCCCCCATAGGGGTCAGGGGTCCCCATAGGGGTCAGGGGTGGCCCTATGGGGGTGAGGGGTCCCCATAGGGGTGAGGGGTCCCCCATAGGGGTGAGGGGTCCCCATAGGGGTGAGGGGTCCCCCATAGGGGTGAGGGGTCCCCCATAGGGGTGAGGGGTCCCCATAGGGGTTTGAGGGTCCCCCATAGGGGTGAGGGGTCCCCATAGGGGTTTGAGGGTCCCCCATAGGGGTTTGAGGGTCCCCCATAGGGGTCAGGGATCCCCCATAGGGGTTTGAGGGTCCCCCATAGGGGTGAGGGGTCCCCATAGGGGTGAGGGGTCCCCATAGGGGTGAGGGGTCCCCCATAGGGGTGAGGGGTCCCCATAGGGGTCAGGGGTGGCTCTCTAGGGGTCAGGGGTGGCCCTATGGGGGTGAGGGGTCCCCCATAGGGGTTTGAGGGTCCCCCATAGGGGTGAGGGGTCCCGGTTGCCACAGCTGAGGTGTTCCCTTTCCCGGGGGTCCCACAGCTTGCGCGCCTCGCGGGTGCTGCTGGTGGGGCTGCGCGGGCTCGGAGCCGAGGTGGCCAAAAACCTCATCCTGGCCGGGGTCAGGGGTCTCACCCTGCTGGACCACCAACAGGTGAGGGGGGGAAACACCTGGGGAACACCTGGAACACACCTAGACACACCTGGGGGACACCTGGACACACCTGGGGGACAGGGGACACACCCAGACCTGGCCACAGCCTCATCCTGGCCGGGGTCAGGGGTCTCACCCTGCTGGACTACCAACAGGTGAGGGGGGGGACACCTGGGGACACACCTAGACACACCTGGGGGACACCTGGGGAACAGCTGGGACACACCTGGGGGACACCTGGGGAACACCTGGACACACCTGGGGAACACCTGGGGGACAGGGGACACACCTGGGGGACACCTGGGAACACCTGGGGACACCTGGGGAACACCTGGACACACCTGGGGATGCCTGGGGACACCTGGGACACACCTGGGGACACACCTGGGGGACAGGGGACACACCCACACCTGGCCACAGCCTCATCCTGGCCGGGGTCAGGGGTCTCACCCTGCTGGACCACCAACAGGTGAGGGGGGGGACACCTGGGAACACCTGGGGGGAGGGGACACACCTGGGGAACACCTGGACACACCTGGGGGACAGGGGACACACCCACACCTGGCCACAGCCTCATCCTGGCCGGGGTCAGGGGTCTCACCCCGCTGGACCACCAACAGGTGAGGGGGGGGACACACCTGGGGACACCTGGGGGGAGGGGACACACCTGGGGACACACCTGGGGGACAGGGGACACACCTGGGGGACAGGGGACACACCCACACCTGGCCACAGCCTCATCCTGGCCGGGGTCAGGGGTCTCACCCTGCTGGACCACCAACAGGTGAGGGGGGGGACACCTGGGGACACCTGGACACACCTGGGGCACACCTGGGGGGAGGGGACACACCTGGGGACACCTGGGGACACACCTGGGGACACCTGGACACACCTGGGGACACACCTGGGGAACACCTGGGGGGAGGGGACACACCTGGGGCACACCTGGGGGGAGGGGACACACCTGGGCACAACCTTGTCCTGGCCAGGGCTCCCAATCCCAAGTTTTTTCCCTGTTGCTGAGTTCTGTTCCTCTCAGGAACATCCCCAAAATCTGGGAATTCCATCCCTGAGGGTTTTCCCCTTCAGGAACACCCCCAAAATCTGGGAATTCCATCCCTGAGGTTTTCCCCTTCAGAAACATCCCCAAAATCTGGAAATTTTAGCACCTCCATCCCTGAAGTTTTTCACTTCAGAAACACCCAAAAATCTGGGAATTCCACCTCCTCCATCCTTGGGATTTTTTCCTCTGTTCCTCTTGGGAACATCCCTAAAACTTGGGAATTCCATCCCTGAGGTTTTTCCCCTTCAGAAACATCCCCAAAATATGGGAATTCCATCCCTGAGGGTTTTCCCCTTCACGAACATCCCCAAAATCTGGGAATTCCATCCCTGAGGTTTTCTCCCTTGAGGAACACCCCCAAAATCTGGGAATTCCATCCCTGAGGGTTTTTCTCCCTTCAGAAACATCCCCAAAATCTGGGAATTCCATCCCTGAGGGTTTTCCCCTTGAGGAACACCCCAAAATCTGGGAATTCCATCCCTGAGTGTTTTCCCCTTCAGGAACACCCCCAAACCCTGGGAATTTGATGATTCCCACCCCGGGGGTTCCTCTCCGGCTGTTCCCAGGTGTCTCCCGAGGACAGCCGGGCCCAGTTCCTGATCCCGGTGGGATCCCAGGGTCGGAACCGCGCCGAGGCCTCGCTGGAGCGGGCGCAGAGCCTCAACCCCATGGTGGACGTCAAGGCCGACCCCGAGAGCGTGGAGAGCAAACCCCACGAGTTCTTCACCCAGTTCGACGCGGTAAAGACCGAGATTCCCGGAATTCCGGGATGGGGGGGGGAATTCCCGGGTTTGGTGGGGTTTGGGGGGAAAATTCCTGGGTTTGGGGCAGAAATTCCTGAGTTTGGGGGGGAAATTCACAGTTTTAGGGCAGGATTATCCCATTTTTGGGCAGGATTATCTCATTCCAGAGTGGCATTGCCCCATTTTGGTTTGAAATCTCCCCATTTCGAGTTGAAATCTCCCAATCTAGAGTTAAAATCTCATTTTGAGTCGAAACCTCCCCATTTTAAGTTAAAATCTCCCCATTTCAAGTTAAAATCTCCCCATTTTGAGTCCAAATCTCCCCATTTTGGGTTGAAACCTCCCCAAATTTCCCTCCCAGGTGTGCCTCACCTGCTGCTCCCGTGAGTCCATGGTGAGGATCAACCAGATCTGCCACAAGAACGGCGTCAAATTCTTCACCGGCGACGTTTTCGGCTACCACGGCTACATGTTCGCTGACCTGGGCAACCACGAGTTCGTGGAGTGAGTCTGGGGCAAAAACCCCCAAAATCCCGGGATTTGGGGCGTTCCCGAGGGAATTCCTGAGGGATTTGGGGATTTCCTGAGGGAATTCCCGGGATTTGGAAGGGAATTCCCAGGATTTGGGGAGTTCCTGAGGGATTTGGGGATTTCCTGAGGGAATTCCCGGGATTTTGGGATTTCCTGAGGGAATTCCTGGGATTTGGGGATTTCCTGAGGGATTTGGGGGCGTTCCTGAGGGAATTCCCGGGATTTGGGGATTTCCTGAGGGAATTCCCAGGATTTGGGGATTTCCTGAGGGAATTCCCAGGATTTGGAGATTTCCTGAGGGAATTCCCGGGATTTGGGGCGTTCCCGAGGGAATTCCTGGGATTTCCTGAGGGAATTCCTGGGATTTGGGGATTTCCTGAGGGATTTGGGGATTTCCTGAGGGAATTCCCGGGATTTGGGGATTTCCTGAGGGAATTCCCGGGATTTGGGGATTTCCTGAGGGAATTCCCGGGATTTGGGGGCGTTCCTGAGGGAATTCCCGGGATTTTTTGGCGTTCCTGAGGGAATTCCCGGGATTTGGGGGCGTTCCTGAGGGAATTTCCGGTATTTCCTGAGGGAATTCCGGGGATTTTTTGGCGTTCCTGAGGGAATTCCCGGGATTTGGAGGGGAATTCCCGGGATTTTTTGGCGTTCCTGAGGGAATTCCCGGGATTTGGAGGGGAATTCCCGGGATTTTTTGGCGTTCCTGAGGGAATTCCCGGGATTTGGGGATTTCCTGAGGGAATTCCCGGGATTTTTTGGCGTTCCTGAGGGAATTCCCGGGATTTGGGGATTTCCTGAGGGAATTCCCGGGATTTGGGGCGTTCCTGAGGGAATTCCCGGGATTTGGGGATTTCCTGAGGGAATTCCCGGGATTTGGGGCGTTCCTGAGGGAATTCCCGGGATTTGGAGGGGAATTCCCGGGATTTTTTGGCGTTCC
Organism: Poecile atricapillus; assembly: GCF_030490865.1. NCBI lineage: Eukaryota > Metazoa > Chordata > Aves > Passeriformes > Paridae > Poecile > Poecile atricapillus. Next base: position 3,971,176 of record NC_081279.1, read on the forward strand.
TGAGGGAATTCCCGGGATTTCCTGGCTCAGGGAGAAGCCCAAGGTGGCCAAAGCCAGCGCGGGGCTCGAGGATGGACCCGAGGCCAAACGGGCGCGGCTGGAGCCGGCCGAGACCACCCTGGTGAAAAAGGTGAGTGGGGAGGGGGAGTGAGACCAAAAACATCGGGATGGAGACCGAAAACCTGGGATAGACCCCAAAAACCTCGGGATGGAGACCGAAAACATGGGATAGAGACCAAAAACATAGGATAGACCCCAAAAATGCCAGGATAAACCCCAAAAACATGAGATAGACCCCAAAAACGTGGGATAGAGACCAAGAACATCGGGATGGAGACCAAAAACATGGGATAGACCCCAAAAATGCCAGGATAGAGACCAAAAACCTCGGGATGGAGACCAAAAATGCCAGGACAGACCCCAAAAACCCTGAGATAAACCCCAAAAACGTGGGATAGACCCCAAAAACCTCGGGATGCAGACCAAAAACATGGGATAGACCCCAAAACCTCGGGATAGAGACCAAAAACCTCGGGATAGAGACGAAAAACATGGGATAGACCCTAAAAATCCTGGGATAGAGCCCAAAAATGTGGGATAGACCCCGAAAACCTCAGGATAGAGCCCAAAAACATGGGATAGACCCCAAAAACCTCAGGATAGACCCCAAAAACCTCGGGATAGAGACCAAAAACCTCGGGATGGAGACCAAAAACCCTGAGATAAACCCCAAAAATGCCAGGATAGACCCCAAAAATGCCAGGATAAACCCCAAAAACCTCGGGATAGACCCCAAAAACCTCAGGATAGAGACCAAAACCCTCAGGACAGAGACCAAAAACCTCGGGATGAAGACCAAAAACCTTGGGATGGAGACCAAAAATGCCAGGACAGACCCCAAAAACCCTGAGACAAACCCCAAAAATGTGGGATAGACCCCAAAAACCTCGGGATACAGCCCAGAAATGTGGGATAGACCCTAAAAATCCTGGGATAGAGCCCAAAAATGCCAGGATAGACCCCAAAAATCTCTGGATAGAGACCAAAAACATGGGATAGACCCCAAAAACCTCGGGATAGAGACCAAAAACCCTGAGATAAACCCCAAAAACATGGGATAGACCCCAAAAATCCTGAGATAAACCCCAAAAATGTGGGATAGACCCCAAAAACCTCGGGATGGAGACCAAAAACCCTGAGATAAACCCCAAAATCCTCGGGATAGACCCCAAAAACCTCGGGATAGAGCCCAAAAACGCTGAGATAAACCCAAAAAACGTGAGATAAACCCCAAAAACCTCGGGATAGACCCCAAAAACCTCAGGATAGAGACCAAAAACCTCGGGATGGAGACCAAAAACATGGGATAGACCCCAAAACCTCGGGATAGACCCCAAATACCCTGAGATAAACCCCAAAAACATGGGATAGACCCCAAAAATCTCTGGATAGAGACCAAAAACGTGGGATAGACCCTAAAAATCCTGGGATAGAGACCAAAAATCCTGGGATAGACCCCAAAAACCTCAGGATAGACCCCAAAAACCTCAGGATAGAAGTTTTTCCCAAATTTCCATTTTTCCCCCCGCCCTCCCCAATGGAATTTTTCCACCTGAAGGAATTTTTAATTCATTTCCCAATCCCAAAATCCCATTTTTTTCCCCCCCAATGGAATTTTTCCACCTTTAATTCATTTCCCAATCCCAAAATCCCATTTTTTCCACCTTTAATTCATTTCCCAATCCCAAATTCCCATTTTTTCCCCTCCCAATGGAATTTTTCCACCTGAGGGAATTTTTAATTCATTTCCCGATCCCAAATTCCCATTTTTTTCCACCTGAAGGAATTTTTAATTCATTTCCCAATCCCAAAATCCCATTTTTTCCGCCCCCTGGAATTTTTAATCCATTTCCCAATCCCAAATTCCCATTTTTTCCCCTTTTAATTCATTTCCCAATCCCAAAATCCCATTTTTTTCCCCCTCCTGGAATTTTTAATTCATTTCCCAATCCCAAAATCCCATTTTTTTTCCCTCCCCCTGGAATTTTTCCACCTTTAATTCATTTCCCAATCCCAAAATCCCATTTTTCCCCCCCCCTGGAATTTTTAATTCATTTCCCAATCCCAAAATCCCATTTTTTCCACCTTTAATTCATTTCCCAATCCCAAAATCCCATTTTTTTCCCCCTCCTGGAATTTTTAATTCATTTCCCAATCCCAAATTCCCATTTTTTCCCCTTTTAATTCATTTCCCAATCCCAAATTCCCATTTTTTCCCCTTTTAATTCATTTCCTAATCCCAAAATCCCATTTTTTTCCCCCCTCCTGGAATTTTTCCCCCTTTAATCCATTTCCCAATCCCAAATTCCCATTTTTTTCCCCCCCAATGGAATTTTTCCACCTTTAATTCATTTCCCAATCCCAAAATCCCATTTTTTTTCCCTCCCCCTGGAATTTCCCCCCCCCCTGGAATTTTTAATTCATTTCCCAATCCCAAAATCCCATTTTTTTCCACCTTTAATTCATTTCCCAATCCCAAATTCCCATTTTTTTTCCCTCCCCCTGGAATTTTTCCACCTGAGGGAATTTTTAATCCATTTCCCAATCCCAAATTCCCATTTTTTTCCCTTTTAATTCATTTCCCAATCCCAAAATCCCATTTTCCCCCCCCCTGGAATTTTTAATTCATTTCCCAATCCCAAAATCCCATTTTTTTCCCCCTCCTGGAAGTTTTCCACCTGAGGGAATTTTTAATTCATTTCCCAATCCCAAAATCCCATTTTTTTTCCCTCCCAATGGAATTTTTCCACCTTTAATTCATTTCCCAATCCCAAAATCCCATTTTTTTTCCCTCCCCCTGGAATTTTTCCACCTGAGGGAATTTTTAATCCATTTCCCAATCCCAAATTTCCATTTTTTTCCCCCTTTAATCCATTTCCCAATCCCAAAATCCCATTTTTTTCCCCTCCCCCTGGAATTTTTCCACCTTTAATTCATTTCCCAACCCCAAAATCCCATTTTTTTCCCCCTTTAATTCATTTCCCAATCTCAAAATCCCATTTTTTTCCCTCCCCCTGGAATTTTTCCACCTGAAGGAATTTTTAATTCATTTCCCGATCCCAAATTCCCGTTTTTTTCCCCCGGAATGGCAGCGCCTGGAATTCTGTCACCTCCGGGACGCTCTGGCCGTGGAGTGGAGAGGGGAGAAAGCGACGGCGGCGCTGAAACGAACGGCTCCCGATTATTTCCTGCTCCAGGGTGAGTTCCAGAACCTTCTCCCAAAAAAAATCACAGTTTTTGGGGAGGAAAAATTGAAAATTAGGTTTTTGGGGAAAAAAACTAAAAAAAATCCACATTTTGGGGAAAAAATCCACATTTCTGGGAAAAAAAAGACAAAAATTCTGCGTTTCTGGGGGAAAGAAAAATGAAATTCCCTATTTTTGGGGAAAAAACAAAAAAAATTCCATGTTTTTGGGAAAGAAAGCAAAAAAAATTCTGTAATTTTGGGGGAAAATGGGAAAAAATCCTGTTTTGGGGGAAAAAAGTGGGAAAAATTCGCGTTTTGGGGGAAAAAACCAAAAAAATCCACATTTCTGGGAAGAAAAATTTCCGTTCTTGGGAAAAAAAATAAATTTTACATTTCTGGGGGAAAGAGCAAAAAAAAATCCATGTTTTGGGTGGAAAAAAGCAAAAAAAAAATCCACATTCCAGAGGGAAAAAAAGCAAAAAAAATACATATTCCTGGGGAAAAAAAAAAAAAAGCAAAAACTTTGCATTTCTAGGAAAAAAGAAAATCCACATTTTTGGGGAAAAAAAAATAAAAAAAAAAAATCAGCCCCTTCCTAGGGAAGAAAAACTAAAAACAAAATTTCTGGGGAAAAATAACAAAAAAAAATTCTATGCTTTTTGGGGGAAAAAGCAAAAAAAAATTCTCATTTCTGGGAGAAAAAAAGCCAAAAAAAAATGCATGTTTTTGGGGAAAAAAAAGCCCAAAAAAATGAATGTTTTTGGGGAAAAAAAAGCCAAAAAAAAAGGCATGTTTTTGGGGAAAAAAAAGCCCAAAAAAATGCATGTTTTTGGAGAAAAAAAAAGCCAAAAAAATGCATGTTTTTGGGGAAAAAAAAGCCCAAAAAATGCATGTTTTTGGTGAAAAAAAAGCCAAAAAAATGCATGTTTTTGGGGAAAAAAAAGCCCAAAAAATGCATGTTTTTGGGGAAAAAAAGCCAAAAAAATGCATGTTTTTGGGGAAAAAAAAGCCCAAAAAATGCATGTTTTTGGGGAAAAAAAAGCCCAAAAAATGCTTTTTTTTGGGGAAAAAAAAGCTCAAAAAAATGCATGTTTTTGGGGAAAAAAAAAAAACAAACCCCAAACATTCCCAGGGAAACAAAACCCCATTCCCACATCCCTGTCCGTGTGTCTGTCTGTCTGTCTGTCTGTCTGTGTGTGTCTGTCGGTCTCTGTCTGTCTGTCTGTGTCTGTCTGTCTCTGTCTGTCTGTCTGTCTGTCTGTCTGTCTGTCCCTGTGTCTGTCTGTCCCCATGTCTGTCTGTCCCTGTGTCTGTCTGTCTGTCCCTGTGTCTGTCTGTCTGTCCCTGACCCTGATGTCCCCTCTGTCCCCAGTCCTGCTGCGGTTCCGATCCGAGCTGGGCCGGGATCCCTCCCCCCGGAGCGGTTCCGAGGACTCGGATCGGCTCCTCCGGGTGTTCCTGTGTCTGTCTGTCTGTCTGTCTGTCCCTGTCTGTCTGTCTGTGTGTCTGTCTGTCTGTCTGTCTGTCTGTGTGTCTGTCTGTCCCTGACCCTGTCCCCCTGTCCCTCTGTCCCCAGTCCTGCTGCGGTTCCGATCCGAGCTGGGCCGGGATCCTTCACCCCGGAGCGGTTCCGAGGACTCGGATCGGCTCCTCCGGGTGTTCCTGTGTGTGTCTGTCTGTCTGTCTGTGTCTGTCTGTCTGTCTGTCCCTGTGTCCGTGTGTCTGTCTGTCTGTCTGTCCCTGACCCTGTCCCTGTCCCCAGTTCTGCTGCGGTTCCGATCCGAGCTGGGTCGGGATCCCTCACCCCGGAGCGGTTCCGAGGACTCGGATCGGCTCCTCCGGGTGTTCCTGTGTGTCTGTCTGTCTGTCTGTCCCTGTGTCTGTCTGTCTGTCTGTGTGTCTGTCTGTCTGTCTGTCTGTCTGTGTGTCTGTCTGTCTGTCCCTGTGTCTGTCTGTCTGTCTGTCTGTCCCTGTGTCTGTCTGTCTGTCTGTCCCTGACCCTGATGTCCCCAATGTCCCCAGTTCTGCTGCGGTTCCGATCCGAGCTGGGCCGGGATCCCTCCCCCCGGAGCGGTTCCGAGGACTCGGATCGGCTCCTCCGGATCCGCCGGGAGCTGCTGGAGGCGCTGGGGGCGGGGCCACAGCTGCTTCCAGAACAGTTCCACAGGTGAGGGGACACCTGGGGACACACCTGGGGACACCTGGGGACACCTGGGGACACTCAAAACACACCTGGGGACACCTGGGGACACCTTGGGGACACCTGGGGACATCCTGGGGACATCCTGGGGACACCTGGGGACATCCTGGCGGGGATCTGGGGACATCTGGGGACATCCTGGGGACATCTGGGGACACCTGGGGATACCTGGGGACACACCTGGGGACATCCTGGGGACATCTGAGGACACCTGGGGACATCTGAGGACACCTGGGGACACCTGGGGATACCTGGGGGGACACTTGGGGACATCCAGGGGACACCTGGGGACACCTGGGGACATCCTGGGGACACCTGGGGACACCTGGGGACATCTGGGGACACCTGGGGACATCCTGGGGACATCCTGGGGACACCTTGGGTACATCTGGGGACACCTGGGGACACCTGGGGACATCCTGGGGACACCTTGGGTACATCTGGGGACAGCTGGGGACACACCTGGGGACACACCTGGGGACATCTGGGGACATCCTGGGGGGGATCTGGGGACACCTGGGGACATCCTGGGGATATCTGGGGACACCTGGGGACACCTGGGGGACACCTGGGGACACCTGGGGACAGCTGGAGGGGTCTGGGGACACCTGGGGACATCCTGGGGACACCTGGGGACACCTGAGGACACCTGGGGACACACCTGGGGACATCTGGGGACATCCTGGGGACACCTGGGGACATCCAGGGGACACCTGGGGACATCCTGGGGACACCTGGGGGGGTGAGGGGACACCTGGGGACACCTGGGGACACCTGGGGGGGTCTGGGGACATCCTGGGGACACCTGGGGACATCCAGGGGACACCTGGGGACATCCTGGGGACACCTGGGGGGGTGAGGGGACACCTGGGGACACACCTGGGGACACCTGGGGACACCTGGGGGGGTGTGGGGACATCCAGGGGGGGTCTGGGGACACCTGGGGACATCTGGGGACACCTGGGGACACACCTGGGGACACCTTGGGACATCTGGGGACACCTGGGGGGGATCTGGGGACACCTGGGGACACCTGGGGATGTCTGGGGACACCTGGGGGGGTGTGGGGACATCCAGGGGACACCTGGGGACATCCTGGGGACACCTGGGGACACACCTGGAGACACCTTGGGGACACACCTGGGGGGGTCTGGGGACATCCAGGGGGGTTTTGTGTCCCTCAGGATTTTCCAAAACCTTTTTAGGCTGAAACTTTGGAATTTTAAGCAACTTTTTGGGCTAAAACTTGGGGATTTTAAGGACCTTTTTTGGGGTAAAACTTCAGGATTTTAAGAACCTTTTTTGGGGTGAAACTTTGGGATTTTAAGGGGTTTTTTTGGGCTAAAACTTTAGAATTTTAAGAACCTTTTTTGGGGTGAAATTTTGGGATTTTAAGAAACTTTTTTGGGCTAAAACTTCAGGATTTTAAGAACCTTTTTTGGGGTAAAACTTCAGGATTTTAAGAACCTTTTTTGGGGTAAAACTTCAGGATTTTAAGAACCTTTTTTGGGGTAAAACTTGGGGATTTTAAGAACCTTTTTTGGGGTAAAACTTCAGGATTTTAAGAACCTTTTTTGGGGTGGAACCTCAGGGTTTTAAGGGGCTTTTTTGGGGTAAAACTTTGGAATTTTAAGAACCTTTTTTGGGGTGAAACTTCAGGATTTTAAGGACCTTTTTTGGGGTGAAACTTCAGGATTTTAAGAAACTTTTTTGGGGTGAAACCTCGGGGTTTTAAGAACCTTTTTTGGGGTGAAACTTCAGGATTTTAAGGACCTTTTTTGGGGTAAAACTTCAGGATTTTAAGAACCTTTTTTGGGGTGAAATTTTAGGATTTTAAGAACTTTTTTTGGGGTAAAACTTTAGGATTTTAAGAACCTTTTTTGGGGTGAAACCTCAGGATTTTCCATCAGCGTTTTCTGGGGGTTTTCACCCCTCCCACCCTCATTTTTTGGGGTGAAACCTCCCAATTTTGGGGGGATTTTTTTCCTCTTTCTTTTTAATTAATTTCATTTTTTCTCTCTGCAGTTTCTGTTTCTCGGAGATGGCCCCGGTGTGCGCCGTGGTCGGGGGGGTGCTGGGCCAGGAGGTGGTGAAGGTGAGATTTTGGGGGATTTTGGGGGATTTTGGGGGAATTTTGGGGGGGATTTTGGGGGGATTTGGGGGGGGATTTTGGGGGATTTTGGGGGGATTTGGGGGGGATTTTGGGGGGATTTGGGAGGGATTTTGGGGATTTTGGGGGGATTTGGGGGATTTTGGGGGGATTTTGGGGATTTGGGGGGGATTTGGGGGGATTTTGGGGATTTGGGGGGGATTTTGGGGGGATTTGGGGGGATTTTGGGGATTTGGGGGGATTTGGGGGGATTTTGGGGGGATTTGGGGGGATTTTGGGGGGATTTTGGGAATTTGGGGGGATTTGGGGGGGATTTTGGGGGGGATTTTGGGGGGTTTTGGGGATTTTGGGGGTCCCCAAATCCCCCCTGGTGACCCCCCCGTGTCCCCTCCAGGCTC